>NC_135502.1:94641684-94941684 GCF_052857255.1 Amblyomma americanum | reverse complement strand
CAGAATTCTATGTACTTTTTATTAAATTACAGAACAACGCAAGGATCAAGTTTGATTCAAACAGTGCTAGATCAAGGTTTCAGGCAAAACTCCAAAAAAGTTTGCTTAAATTTAGACTCCAAGTTTAGTTTAAAAAATGCGGAAATCTTCAAAATTTTCTCCTGTTAAGCACTTCCATTTTAAACCAAAATGGCATAATCCACAGTTTATTTTTTGAGGCATGACAGGGCATCTCAATACCGGACTACATGCGGAGATAAACTTTGCCAACAAGGACCGGTTCCCGAATAATAATTCTTGCAAAATGCCCAGATGAAGGTGATGTCTTCCACTTTGGAGCACGATATACGGAGAAAAAATTTTTTTCTTTGAAAGAAGGTCTCTACACTTCTGTTGGGACTGGTCTTCCATGAATTTTCTCAGCAAAATCTAAAATACCAAGAATTTGGTGCATCTCCTTTCGCATGGAAGGACTGTGCTGTCCCCAAATTTAATTCTTGAAATCGACTGGGAAGTACCGTAAAAAAATTGTTTCATGAACTTCGGCGGCTGTGAATAGTGACGAAACATTCAAGAAACGGGCAATTTTCTCTGTTAAGGTTTTCTGCCTATAGATACATGCCTTACGGAGCATACTTGTCCCCAACAGTTTTATGTTTTCTGGAACACTTGTTTCGTTGCCCTCCTAAGACCGCAGCCCAGGTCTAGACAACTGTTTTTTTTCAAATTTATGAATTTTAAATTTCTTGTATGAAATTGTCTTCTCATTTTAATATGTCAACAAACACTGAATCTCAAAAATTCAAAACAAAAATTTGAGCTTTGCAGAACAAAAAGAATTACAAGAATGACTTCACCCTGCAAGAACAACGAATGTTGAACTAGCCTTCTGCCATATTTTCTTAGCTTTACAGGTTTCAAGAAAAATATATAACGGAAAATAATGTTCTGCACATAAAACAGTGACATTTGGTGAGAGCAGTCATAAAATTATTTTTAAATTGCTCAAAAAATTTCATGTAAATACAGCTAGAAATAAACAAAATTTTGTTGAAAGTTGCGTCCCTTCTGAAACGGAGGTGTGGGACAGACTGCCGGACATATCATGCTGACTTGAAATCCTATTGTTTACATCAAGTGCCGTATTGCTTGCTGCATTGCCTTTGTGACTGGTTCTCGCATTTCCTTGTGAAGTGCGAGTGAACTTTGAAAATGGGCAAGGTGCCACGTCTTTTTGACACAGAGTGGCACATGACCAGAAATTTTGTTTGAAGTAATGGCCATTTGGCAATCACTAAGTGCCAGCAGACTGGTTGGAAATACGCAGAAATCACTCTTGCTTGACACTTCAGCAGCCGACCATGATGCAGGAATGCTTTACTGTGAGACTGTTGTGGGGTTTGAGTTGGGGAGATAAGTACGTTCTCCCCACTCAATCGCGGCTGACACGGTTCGAAGCCGCCCGGACCCCACCCCGTGATCGCGTACGCTACCGAGCGCTCGCCGACCACGGCGGGCCTTGCTCTGGGGGAACAAAGGAACGACACATTGGCTGACACAAACAGGCATTTATTGCTACAGCAACAATAACGCCAGCTAGCAACAAGGTACGCTAATGAATCGAGGTAATCCGACTCACCAGCAAGGTTCCGAGCGAATGTTCAGATGTGGGGTTGACATGGGGAGATAAGTACGTTCTCCCCACTCAATCGCGGCTGACACAGTTCAAAGCCGCCCGGACCCCACCCCGTGATCGCGTACGCTACCGAGCGCTCGACAACCACGGCGGGCCTTGCTCTGAGGGAACAAAGGAACGACACATTGGCTGACACTAACAGGCATTTATTGCTACAGCAACAATAACGCCAGCTAGCAACAAGGTACGCTAATGAATCGAGGTCGTCCGACTCACCAGCAAGGTTCCGAGCGAATGTTCGCCCGCGCTAGGGCAAGGGATATAAACTCCGCAGGCCGGACGGGACGAGTACGGGAGCCTGTCTCCCCGTCGCTTCTTCGCCCCGCCGGCGAAGAGCGGAGCCGCGAGCGACACGTCCGCCCGCTGCCGACGATCCCAGCCGAAAAGACCCCATCTCCCGCGGGCGGGCTTCAGCAGTCTCCCGCGCATAGGGTGCCTCGATGCCAGCGCCAGCGCTGGCATCGAGGCACCCTACCCGCGCAGCGACGCTGGCGCCCTCTCTAGCCAGTTAATGTAACTGACAAGGGAACGCGTTCATCGTCGGGGTGAGACTGCTGCTGCACGGTGCCTCGCGGGAAAGCAAACTCGGGGGGCTGCAGGGCAGGTCCCTACATCCCCCCAACCTTAAATCGACCCACGCGCCTGAAGGTACATGCTATGGAGGAGTCTCCTGGTCTTCATGTCCTTGAGGCACGTCTTGCAGCGGAGGTCACGCCGACAGCGTCCACGCAGTCTTCCGCGGTGTTCCGAAGGCGGCGTGAAGGTCTCCGCTGGGACGACTCGCATGGCCCGCGGACTACCGTGTCCGCAGGCCCGCGAATCGAAGGCCGGTGGGAAAACTGCAGGCCAGGATCCTGCAGTAGTCGCCAGGGCAACAGCAGCCGGAGGTGACAGCTGACTGGTCTCGCCACAGCTGCCCCGGATGGATGCGGCGAACAGGATACAGGCCGCTCCGTCGCAGCAGGTGGCAGTGAGACGATGTGCACCGGACAGCAAGCCTGGTTGGCTCCACCGGATCTGCAAAATTGCCGAAACGCTCTCGGCGTGCCTTTAACGTAGGTGACGGGAGGGGGAACGGCATTCGCAAGGGCCTCGTGGCACAATGCCTAACTCGCTAGCAAAACGTGTCGGCGGCTGTGCAAACGCAAAGTTCGAGTGAACAAAGCCCTTTCTTGAGTTGAACGAGACTGCTCAGTTCGTGCGAGGTTACAGACAAAAAAAAAACGGGCGGGCAGCAAAGTGCGCCCCTCTCAACGACACGGTCCGGTGGTCGCGTCTCTTTTAACGTGGTGCAGGCAGCTCCGAAAGCCTCAGGCCTAACTACCACTCCTACAACGACCGTGACCACAACAAAGACCCGAATCGGGTTATGTGCGCGCAGCCGTGAGGAGACGTCAGCTTTGTGGGGTGGTCCTACCCCGCTCACTGCACAAAGCAGCTTCTGAGCGGTCGGCGCCCACCGTATTGGACGGTGTCGGAGCGCCCGGTGCCGAGCTGCAATACCAGCGAGCTCGTAGCGGCACCCGTGGCCCCAGGCCACCTGGAGCAGCGACTCCCAGAGTCGAAAAAGAGACAGTAGAGAAAATATATACAGAAACTCGGACCACCCACGCGGCTTCCGTACTCACTCGCTTCGGGCTCGGCGACTCCGCGGGCGCTAGGCCTCGCGCTCCCTCGATGCGGACCAAGTGATTCTCACGAAGAAACTCCAGGGAAAAAAATGTGCTGAGCATGTCGAAAAGTTCAAACATGCTGCAGCGCAATACACCTCGCACTCAAGAAAGCATGCCGCAGGTCCTAGCGATCAAAATTCACTCTAGGCCTCGCACTTGTCAAGTCCGGACAAAGAGCGTTCCTCGAACCGAACCGACAATCGTCCAATGTTCCAAGAGCAGGCCCCACGTTGGGCGCCAGATGTGGGGTTGACATGGGGAGATAAGTACGTTCTCCCCACTCAATCGCGGCTGACACGGTTCAAAGCCGCCCGGACCCCACCCCGTGATCGCGTACGCTACCGAGCGCTCGCCGACCATGGCGGGCCTTGCTCTGAGGGAACAAAGGAACGACGCATTGGCTGACACTAACAGGCATTTATTGCTACAGCAACAGTAACGCCAGCTAGCAACAAGGTACGCTAATGAATCGAGGTCGTCCGACTCACCAGCAAGGTTCCGAGCGAATGTTCGCCCGCGCTAGGGCAAGGGATATAAACTCCGCAGGCCGGACGGGACGAGTACGGGAGCCTGTCTCCCCGTCGCTTCTTGGCCCCGCTGGCGAAGAGCGGAGCCGCGAGCGACACGTCCGCCCGCTGCCGACGATCCCAGCCGAAGAGACCCATCTCCCGCGGGCGGGCTTCAGCAGTCTCCCGCGCAGCGACGCTGGCGCCCTCTCTTGCCAGTTAATGTAACTGACAAGGGAAGGCGTTCATCCTCGGGGTGAGACTGCTGCTGCACGGTGCCTCGCGGGAAAGCAAACTCAGGGGGCTGCAGGGCAGATCCCCACACTGTTTATTGCCATGGGGGCACTCCAGAAACTCCACGTTGTAGCACTCTGTATGTAGCCACTGTCTGCAAGTTACCACATCTGTTCTTGCATGGCTGAGATAAAGGTGACCCCCTGCCATCATTTCTATCCAAAGAGTCTCCCTATGCATCACTGCCACTATAGTGGCAGTGGTTATCATGCTGTTCGTCCTTTGATGCAGCCACATTAGAAGATGCATGCAAAGCTAGTGGGCTTCCTCATAACAGGAACATTGAAAGGACTCTCAAAATAAACACTGAACCTTGTTTGGCTGACTGCTGTTTACTTCAGAAAGTTTTGCATAATACCTTTTGTGTGTGCTCAACTTACTGCCCTACCATTTATGTATTTTTTTGTCATAGCAGGGATGAGGGGCGTTCTTTAGGAAGGCCATGCATATCATGCGAAACCAGGTGGTGTTTTTCGAATACTGCATGGTTATAGAGGCATGCCTCGTTAATACGGTACTTTCGTTCCCCGTCAAAACTGTCCATAACAAATGGGGAAGAAAAATAAAAAGAAGACATTTATTCAGATATATACACTGGGATTACAGTATGCTGTTCTGCATAACAAGCAGTGAATTGCAAATTATAATCTTAGAAACTTGAACATTTTCCCGGTCGCAAAAGTTGTACTGCGGTGCGAAGTGCCTCACAGGCCATGAGAGACATGATGGCAAGATTCGCACTGGGTGTCCGATTCTGTGTTTGCTGTTGTATCCACAGTGGCCCTGTAGACGACTTGCTTGTTCACCAGTTGTTCATCACTTCCTGGTCTACTGCATCAGCTGCAGGCATTCCTGAAGACTCACGAAGAGGATGTCATTGATGCGCACATTCATTTGCCTGTGACCTCCCTGAGAGGAATGCGGTTTCTTGGCTGCTCTGTGTCAATGATGGTGAGCCAATGTATATGTGGGCTTTGTTGGCTATGCAGAATCCTTCCAGGTTTCTGTGTGCGTTTGCACCTTTTGTACAGGAGTTATAGGTTCCCTGGTTCACCTATCTGTTTGCATATGTTTCTGTGTTCATGTTAGCATCATTTGCATGTTCCCCTAACGAAATTCAAATTCTTGTGCAGGATATCTGCACAATGACAGACACTGCACTGCTGAGTTGAGCCGTACCCGAATCTGGCAGTATCGATGCTAGAGTCTGTGCGTCAAAGCTGAGGTCAAGTGTTGGACCTGTCTGACTCCCAAAGTTTGATTTCGGTTTCATTCCTCACTGGCTGGACTAAATTAAATTGTTCTTGCTGCTTATACTTGTAAATTTAGAGCTTTGAACTGCTGTTAAGCTCAGTTCCTCTGCACTTAATCGAAGTCATATCTCAAGACCAAATACCGCTTAATTTTCACTGCAACTCTTTTTCTTGTGTGCTTTTTTTTCCCCGAGTGGTCATCACAATGCAAGTGAACAGCTTTGTTTTCATTATTTGAGTGGTTTTGTTCTCTTTGCAGGCGCAGGTTGGCGCAACAAAGGTTGACGAAGCTTCCATTATTTTCTTTACAATGTTGAAATGCTTATGGAAGTGGTCATTTGAAAATTTATTTTCACATCCTGCGGCCTCAGGTGAAATTGTGGCCTGAGGAGCGGAAAAATTATGTACCCCAGTGTGCCCTTCTGAACACCTGCCCTATGACAGCAGGGTCTAATACACTGAATATTGTGCAGTGGAATTTTTTCCGTACATATTTCTTTGTACACTTTTTTCCCAGAAGTGGATGCCCTCATCCTACAAAGTAATGCAGCTGGTGCTGTGCAGGAAAAAACACTGACATTAGTTTGCTGCCTGATTTTCAAGCTATGCAAGAGCTGAAATGCGCTGGAGACTATAGCCCAACACCCGCCGCGGTGGCTCAGTGGTTACGGCGCTCGGCTGCTGGCCCGAAAGACGCGGGTTCAATCCCGGCCGTGGCGGCCGAATACCTAGTGCACAGGATTCACTGTACATTGGATCCCGCTGTCTTAGGTACGGTTTCTTTAACGGCAGACTGGGGTTCATTTAAATGATTGTTTTCACGAGCATTGCAAAAATGTAAAAGTCAGAGAATGGTGGTTTCCTCAGCTTTCATTGCAGAGTATGCAGATGCCAACATATCTTTGACATATTGTAACGGGAAGAAGCATATCTGATAACCTGAGAAATTGTCTGAACAGAAATAATTCATAGTCTGAAAAGAGAAAACTGCACATCTACTCCGGCCGACATTTTAATGCTGAAACCTGCCGTCATGATGATGATTCTTATTCATTCACAGTCCCAGCACTCTTTACTGCATAAGTCGGTGCAAGAGTGCGAACAGCAAATGGCAAGCAGCAGCAGCAGTGCGTCATCTTTTCCCCTGTATTCATTGTCTGTGTACTTAACCAAAAATAAAAATTACGATTACTGACGCTGCAAGACCAGGCCCCTTCTCATCAAACAAGCCATTTCCTACAATATACTTCGCACCAAGGCACTGCGAGTGTTTTGTTCGAAACATAAGTTAAGGAGCTGCACACCATAGTTCACACAACTTTCTGCACAGTGCGGATGTCAGACGAGTGATGTATTCCTTCCAGTCCTCATAAATTGGCAGTCAAACCACACCTTCGGTCACATGCAGCGTCACACTGATGTGGATGTTAGTTTTCTGTACAGTATGGTACACTGTTAAATGGAACATGCGGTCGCTTTAAGTTGACTTTCCGCGAGGCACTGCTGAGGAAAGCCGGAAAGAATGCCAAGCTGATTATGGTCCGGAGTTTTTTTCGGCATTCTGTCCCTATGCATAGATCTCATTTTTCACACCCGCAACACATCGATTACCTCTTCTCGCTGCGGAATTGGCTTTTTCCATTCTGTGGTCGCGTTTCGTGCGAAATAAGCAACATTTTCTGCGGACTAGATTATCCATGTGTGAGTGACTTGGTTCATATGCCACTAAACGCGTACAGTACACGTTGATAAACAGTAATAAACATGCTCTTCTTATTGACAGATTCATGCACTAACACTGCGCCTTGGTTTAATCGGCACCTACATCGCTGAAACAATAACAAAAACGCCTTTACAGACAGGCTGACTGCTGGAAACGCTACAAAAGCTGTAAATGCTACAAAGCATGCGATAAGGATTATCAGTTGATGTCTAAAAAATGGTGTCATTTCATGGCATCAATTTTTTGGGAAGGAAACATTCAAGTATTTTTTATTTATTTACACATACTGCTGTATCTTCTCTTAGAGGCATAACAGGGGTGGGCTACACAGCATTTGATTACAACAATGTCAATAACATAGTTTGGCAGTTCTTTTTGAAATTGATTACTTAGCAATGAACGCAGATCACCGTCTATTCCGTAATTTAACATTCTGCGGACCTTGATATGCCGGCCTGTTGACATTGCAGATCTGCAAGCTTGAGCCATTTTTGCAAGCCACCAAAGACAAACACATTAGGTAAAAAATTGTGAAGCGTAGTAGTGATGTGATTGTTAAAGAGTACAGGAAGACGGGACACATGAAAGGAAGACAAGCAACACAACCACTGAAGCAAATGGATCATTACCAACTCGCCCAAACAGAAGGTTTAATTTAGTGGTGATATGTTCACTTTTTCAAGAACTGGTGAGCGGTTTCAGCAGCTTTACATCGTACCAGTCTTTTTAATTTTCATCTACCCACTGCAGTATGTTTTTTCACATTCACACTGCTCTAATATAATAACTACCAGCCCTTCTGACATGTATGATCCTGACAAAACTCAACGAAATTTGGGTGCGCGGAAAAACCCATATACATGCGCCATAACCCATACCAAAATTTCCAAGGCAATCATGAGGGAACGTGCACGCTCCATTCACTGGCATAATGCGAGGCAACTGGTACACAAGGCACCAGCACACCAATGAAGTTTTTCCTACACAGCCACATTCTGCAAACCTTTGAGGCTGATAAAACAGAAGATAGCAGTGCAGCACGAGGTCATGACTATGACTCAATATTTCTGGATGATAGGATTTAACAAAAGTGGCCATGGAAAACTCTGTCAAGCATGCACATAGCTAACATACAACAGAGGAGAACCGTACATTGGTGAGTTGTTGGTATACCATGGCAACAGCAGCACCACAGGACAATGGCACAGGATCAGCACAGCCCCCTAGTTCTTCTGTCAATATCTTTTGGTGCTTCTTCTACCACAGATTGAATATTATATATTCAGTACTTCTCATGATAACTTGGTATCTTGCAAATACTTTAAAAAGATCTATATTTAGAATGAACTTAAACACTTGTACCCATTCTTGAATTACTCTTAAGATGCTTCAAGTTTTTTTTTTCTGGGAAGGGGGGGGGGGAGGCGTGATGCTGGCAGAAAACTTCAAACATGTTTGCTATGTCCTTTTGCAAAGTAAACACAGGTTTTTTAGTACTGCTCCTTTCCTTATTCTCAATTTGCTGTTAACTATTGTTACAACCCTGCTAGGGACACGTTGTTTGACCCCTCGTTGACCTTACGAAAAAGAAAAAAAGATGTCTCGGGGAAACTACGCGTGGAATCTCCCATGCACGCTCCCCTTGTGTCGGACCGTAGACGCGACCGACGATGGACAAGATGACGAAAGGAAGCGGGCAGAAGCGCATTCCCGAGGACGAAGTAGCAGCGGAAATCCATATCCTCCTCGCCCATTCCCACAGGGCTCAGCGTGCTATGTGCGGCGACTCTTCCGATCTGTGAATCGTGTGGTGAAAGCGGCGGAGCCTCAGTGTATTTAACGAGTGTCCTGAGTACGAACGATCGCTCTGGTCCCTGACGACAAGGCTCATCCAGTTGCTCGACGCTATGAACTTTTAATTCTTGACTGTTTGCTCTTTCTGTTTCCTTTTAAATTATGTAATCAAGTTGCATGAAAAGTGCCAGTAAACCCGTTTGTTTTTTTGTTTTCCCAAGCTTGAAGTTCCATATTACTTCAACCCGAAGGCTCGGACGCGTTACCCAACGGAGCCCGGGTTCGAGCGAACCCCTGCGCCACAACACTATGAATGATTTACTTTTCACTGTTCAGACATTTTTCACAGATGAACATAGTCCCAGCAGATACTTTCTTGTTACACAGTACTCAGTACCATAAGTAACTGTTTTCATGAAAAGTATTTTCAACAGATCTGTTTCGCGCTCATGTGCCCAAACTTTGACCTACAGCAGACAGATCTGAGAAAAACTCAAGAAGACTTAACGGCCACTCAATGTTATTTCACAATATCAGCATACGGTGATGCCAAGTTCAGCAATACATAGTACCACAACTTGTTTGGCAGACTTCGCTACAAATGTAGTAGGCTGTCTTGCCATGCTGTTGCCAAATACAAGACATGTTAACCAGTTGTAGCATTTGTCATTATGAGCAGGCAGTGGTGGTGAAAAACACTTACAGTAAAAAAAAAGAGAGAAGAGGCTATCAAATACAGATGCTTTGCTGAAGCATGCTGATGACCTCTGTTAACACTAGTTATGTCAAACTGAACTGGTAGCCGCGTTCACACTCATTTGAGGTGGTGAATCCAGCTGGACTGGTCAGAAACGTGCTTATGCAGTGTCTTTATACGGTTATGAAGGCATCAACTTTACAGCAATTGTAAACGTTGTCACTGTCATTTTGGCTCAGGAGGGCTAATATTTTAGTGTGAAAGTACTACTTCACAAGGTCTAACTGGCTCACAGAGTTGGTGTGAAGCTTGACCTTGAGGATGACCTTGGCAAACATAATAAAATATTGCCGCAACTGGGATTCGAACCCGCGGCGGCGCGAGCAGATCAATTTCGTTGGCCTGTGCACGAGAGCACTATGCTGCTGCCGCAGACGACCCCGGCTCGCGTTAAACTGCAACACACGCTCGCGCTGTGCATTGCATGTCGTCGTCTTCCATCAACTAAAACTACTCTAGAACTAATCACGTCGCCAGAAGTGCCTACGACCTAGCAAAGCAAAACCATGAGACAACCAGGCTAAACACGTGCTTTCACACATACACTCGGTTTAACTACGTTAAAACCCTACCATCCCCCCCCCCCCCCTTGTGCGGTACCCGTTTACTATACAGGGTCACAGTGGCTGAGCTCGTGCACTGCGCTCAGTATTTCTAAGAAAATTAACTGTATGAACTCGCTTAATTGAACAGGTCAGGCCTGTAGTGATCAATTTCGAATCGCGACACACGAAGGTACTATCGGCAGGCAAAATTTACGAGGTGGGAGTGTACGGGAAGAAGAAGAAGATTGGTTTTTGGGGAAAAGAAATGGCGCAGTATCTGTCTCGCATCTTGGCGGACAACTGAACCGTGCCGTAAGGGAAGGGGTAAAGGAGGGACTGAAAGAAGAAAGATGTGCCGTAGTGTATGGCTCCGGAATAATTTCTACCACCTAGGGATGTTTAACGTACACTCACATCGCACAGCACACGGGCGTCTTTGCGTTTGGCCTCCATCGATAACGGGGCCGCCGCAGTCGGGTTCGAAACCGGAAAATCAGGCACAGTAGCCAATCGCCACGTAAGCCAATCGCTCGAAGTGTCTGAACGAGGGACTTGCATTCGTCACACGCTGGTAGCATTTTAAAGCACTAGGTCGCGAGGAAGCCCCACAATAACTTCTCTTCCCCGAGAACACGCACCCCAATAACTTTTGCTGCCGGTGGTGCATACATTTACGCGGTATGAACTCGACTCTGTCCGATAGGATTACGCAGCAGTAAAAGCCTCCGAAGAGAAAAGTGACGATAAGGTACAACTGCTGTTTTCCCAAAAATTAGTACAGTACTAACGAAGGCCGTGTAGGTAGCCGCGCAGCACGGAAAGCTCACCTGAACTGGCTCCAACGTGTCATACTTGAACACTGCAGCATAACATTTTTGCCTTCGCTTAAAGATGCACTAAGTGTTACAACAAACGCAAGAACAGCACCAATCCAGCCACAGATACAAACGACCCGCCGCACGCAGGACGATGCTGATGTCGATGGGCAGGTCGTCCCAGGCAGATGGCGCTACAACGCTACCTACAAAATGAACTTTTTCTGCAACTGATACGAAATGCGCTAGAAACATGGCTCACAATTATTAAGAAATGACACCACAATAGCACCATAAAAACAATGAAAGCTGACAGCAAAAATAACGAAAGTACAGATTTTGGACAAAACACAAACCATAAAATCAAAACCGAAACTCTTCAAGGAATGCACTCGGAAGGCAACTTCACCATTTTTTTGTCATTGAAGCGCTTTGACCTACAGCTGCACCAACTTGAGTCTCAATTTTGAAGCGTGAAAATGTTATTCCTAAAAGCGGCGCCATTTTTTTTTCCTGTAAGAGTCGCGACAGCGCCTGCGTCACGGAAGCGGCAGATCTGCCAGGCATGGGAAGTATTTCAAGCAGAAATTTACAGGCTACATATGTACACCGTAGGTCTAGATACTCTTTCTCGAATCAAATGCTCTCTCGTAACCGAAACAAGATTGGTTTCGGTTCCGTAGCGTGCACTGCCATCAGACAGTACACGGGCCTCTAGCATTAACGCCTCCATCGAAATGCTACAGCCGCCGCGGGATCGAACCCACGTCTTTCGGGTCAGGAGCCCAGCACAATAACCACAGCAGTGGCTGAACGGAGGTGCTGGCATTCATGGAGGTACATGGAAGATATGGCGAAGCTATTATAATTGTGCAGTCTCAACCCCTTTTCTCGAGGCGTTATATCTCGCTTCACAATTGGACGGGTAAAGATTGCAGGCTGAGATAAGCCGCGTTTACAAGAATACAGCAGTGCCGCACCACATATTTCGCGGACGCGACACGCCA
This sequence comes from Amblyomma americanum, assembly GCF_052857255.1. Taxonomy (NCBI): domain Eukaryota; kingdom Metazoa; phylum Arthropoda; class Arachnida; order Ixodida; family Ixodidae; genus Amblyomma; species Amblyomma americanum. Next base: position 94,929,621 of record NC_135502.1, on the reverse strand, counting down.
CTATTCACATATGTACTATCGGGCACGAAAGTTTGCTGGATGAGAGTTCTTGGAAAAACGTTTATTGCAGCTCCACCTCGTATTCAGTCGCCAGATAATGTACGAAGTATACTAAAGAGTGCTTGGCTAAGGTGGCCTAGCTTGGCCATTGTCTGGGCCCTTGGCAAGTTTCGACTTTATCATAATGGCCGTCCTTTTGACGTGGTCACCAACCACCATGCCCTATGCTGGCATTCTTCGCTAAAAGATCCCTCCGGTCGCCTGCCATGGCTCGATGGACTCTCCATCTACAAGAATATAACATACGTGTCGTATATCGGTCGGGCCGCAAGCACCATGATGCTGATGCCTTGTCCCGCTCCCCGCTACTGGCCGAGCTTGCCAGCCTCTCTGCCCTCGAATCCGCTGTGCCTTTGCTCAACACCTGCGACATGACTTCTGAGCAGCTTAAAGATCACTGGATTGCCTCTCTTCTTGACTTTCTCTCTGCCCCATCTACGGCACCAGCGTACCGCACGTGGAAAATTTGTAAATTGTGGGGTTTAACATCCAAAAACAACCCGGCGGCTACAAGGGTCGCCTTAGTGGAGGGCTCCGGATTAATTTCAAGCACGTAAGGAAGACTGAAGAGACATACACTTAATGTGACCATGCTGCCTCGAGAACTTTTGCATAGGCTGTCAGAAGCAAAAGGCCAAGGGCTATCCCGAACTATTTCCTGCGTAGTGTCTCGTGGTGTCAAAAGCTTCAAACCATTTTGGTAAAGAGAGCTAATTGATCAACAGCTCAGAGCGAGACTAACACCGTTCTTGCTTCAGGTTGTTGATCAATTTGACCTCACCATGACATCTGCTAGGCATCCTGACTAGCTTAAATGTAGAGTGACTGCTCAGGCAAGCAGGGGTCCCTGGTTTTATCCGCAGACTAAGAAGAATTTTCCTTCAGCTGCGAAGCTTCTGAGAAAGCTGTCTAGCTTTGCTCTGCAACCAACTTCGATCAAGTAGAAACTCATGAGTAATTGCAGCCTAATTGAAATGCACTTCACCTCTAGTGCTTCCCTTAAACACTTTGGACTACACTCTGAATGTGCATTCCAAGAGCATCTTCTATTCCCCAATATTATCATTGCCCTAAAACAGTTAGCAATCTGAAACTCAAAACAAAACAAGAGGCTCCATGCCGACACTGTCAACAGGAAATTTCTATTCAGTATTTAAGAATATATGCAGCCTATTGTACCGATATTTTTGATACAGCATTGTGTACACAGACTTAGGACACAAGTCAATCGCACTCTCACTTTACAGTTCCATTCAGTGCCTCTCATGATGAACCTTCATGTCTACTCTTTGGTTATAAGAGGGTTTTTGCTGCAGTGCTGCCTCCATTACCTACCCCTTTCCAATTTCCTATCCTTCTTATGCCAAGGCTGTGGAGTCTGATTGCACCTATTTCAGTTAATAGGTATATTTAGCAGGATAGTAGCTGCAGTCCACAGAGTGTTTGAAGTTACTTTCCTTGCAATGGAATAAAATGTAGCAGGAAACTTTTAGACAATTGGATTCTTATGCTGCAAACCTGTTGGACCTAACATGTGCTTTCTGGCAGTTTCTCAGGGTCATCTTTCTGCATTTTTGGAGTACACTGAAATTTAAAATTAGAGACAATGTTAGATAATGCTTTGTGCAACATATATCGAAGCAACTTCACTTTTTTTTTTTTTGCCGTGGCTGCAATCCTAGTAGGATGACCTAGAGCATGAACTATCACATGCTGACGTTTGAGTTTAGGTTCCCTGTTGGGCTTTCTAGAAACTATATGCTTGCTGCATGAAGTCGAGGGTTGGACGGAAACCTGTCTGGTCGGGGCTGTACGTGGAGAAGGCAGAACACCGAGCAAAATAAAATGAACTCCTAAATGACGTTTCAGCTCCCACATCGGAGCCATGTTCACAAACAGGTGCAGACGTGTAAGGCTGGCTAATTAAGCTTGAAAATGTGCCCTAGGCAGCGGGCGTATGCACTAGGAAGTACCCCGTAAGTGCGATTAAGAGTGTGTTTTGTTGTCTGGATCATTAAGGATTCTAGATATAGACAGCTCTGGAGATTCTTTTCTGTTTTCAAAATGCACGCGTTGCTCAATCTATATGATGCTGCTTGCTTTCAGAATTTTCGACGAGTGCATTTGACGAAGCTTTCTTGTTTGCAACGTCATACTGGTGTTCTTTCAACCTTTCAACGAAGTTTCCACTTTCACCCACAGGCACATGGTTTTACAGTCTCTGCACGGTATACTGTACACTACGCCCGGAATATTTTTTTTTTTTGTGCGGACAACAGCTCTATACCTGGCTTGAAAAGGAATGATATTCTAGAGTTTCGTTTTTAATCATTATTCTCAGCAATCACTGTCTGCAGCTCTCTACTAACAATCATCACATCATCTAGTGCAGAAGCATCATTCCATAAAAGGTTGAAAAAGTGTGTACTTTTTAATTACCTTCATTTGCTATGCCAATGAACCCTGTATTTATTGTGTATGGCTTTTATTGCTTGAGTGGTTTTGTATAGTATTGTGTTCTCTTTTTGCCATGTTCCTTAATGAGTTTGTAAAATTGAGCATGCTTAATCTAAATTTTTGTTGTGATTGGTAATTCCTGCTCTACCTGTTTTCCGATACGTAGTTGCTATCTGCCATATGTTTAATATGTGTCATATATACAATTAATAACAGGAGGTCCCCCTGACAGTTTCTACTCGGGGCCTCCTCCTCTACTAATTTGTTTACCTCATGCCTGCACTAGTTTTTGAATAAACAATAATGTATGTCAAACAAAACTTTGCAGTGGTTATTCGTCATCTGCATGCCGCCTTGCTCACATACTGTTAGATTCACACTGCCTGCTAAGCTAGACAGCATGCTGAAGGTCAGATTTTGAGTTAACGGGATTGGTATATTATTCCAAGATGTTAAATAGGCCAAGGCATTTGGTCCTGATGATATTCCTCCAGTGTAATTCACAAATTGTGTATGATTCACCTACTTGGCTAAAAGCTTTGCAAACTGTTCACATCACCTTTACAAGAAAGTGTTGTAATAACTTTGATAGGTACAGAGTTAATCATATTACTTTAAGAACAAGCAAGAAATTTATGTTTAGGAGTGCTTTTTATCTCAGGCCTTGGATTAAGCATGTGAATTACATTTGGAACGAGGCAGCCATCAGCTCCGGGTTTATTACAGTAGAGATTCGGTCATTTGCAAAGTGATTTCAGAATACAGCTGATAGTCAAGTCTGACCTATACTTGAGTAAGGATGTGTTTGTTGGGGCTTGCATACATGGCCACTTATAAGTAAATTGAAAAAAATCACAACAGTGCTGCTTGATTTCCACCGGGAAATTAAAGACAGCAACTCAGAATGACAGAGCATATGCAAACTGAAATAGAAACAGCAGCAGAACGACCATGGGAAAAATCTGATTAAAATCTTTCTACAATATTTACTTGCTAAAACTGCTGTAAACTGTGAGAAATATACTCAACCAACAACCTAATTACATATTCAAGCATTTCAAGGTAAAAGCTTTCCTTAAAGGGTGATGTTTTCCATTCTTCTGTTTTTTACCTATCCTAGAGTAGAACAGCTCAGTGTCAAGTACTGTTCATATATTAGCCAATGGTACTTTCTTCCATGATTTCAATGAGTAGACTGTTTTCTTTTTCAATATTTTTAACTCCTTGGATGCTATGGGGTGGTGCAAGTAACTATTAAAAAATATATTGATGTTCAGAGAAGTAGCCACCTTTTTTTTTATTCTGAGGACACTAGATAAGCTCCAAGCCATCAAAGGGGAGCTCACTACACAACATCAAAAGAGTCATTATGCATTGGATAAAAGGAGCAAGCACATAAACCACGCATGGAAAGCAGGTCTCTAAGTGAGAGAAGCTTGCACTTTCAGAAGCAATATCACTTATGTTTAGGACCTACCAGATCACAGATTGCAGAAGATATGTGGATGCCACATCGAGCTCAAATTAGACACAGAGCAGTGGATGCTATATTAATAACGACTACTGTTTGCACGGTTTATTTAGGGGAGGTTGGGCTTAGTGGGATTTTTCCCTTCCTGTGCCCAATGTAAAGATAAGACAACAAGTATATGCCATCATGAAACTGTTTGCAACAGTGTCTAAATTAAGGAAATCATCTTACAGCCCAATACACTGTTCTAGGTTACCTGACACAATTGACACAAGCTCCTTTATTTCAGTTTCGCCTAATCAGTCATGCGACAACGTCACCCGTAACCGCGCGCCGCTTTCATGAGAGGTTTGAGATAGATATGAACATTTGACGATTCAGCAATTTGAAAAAAAAGTGCCACAGCCCAAGACGAAGAATGGGCAAAATGAGTATGGACTGTCGTGACAATTTTTGCAGTAAACCACGAAAATATACGCTGAAAACCCATACCATACAAAAACCACTCCGGCAGGGACATTACAGCAGCCCCGCTAAGAGAAAAGACTCAACATAGCGATGGTTAAACAGAAAAATCACCGACAATGAAACAAAAGTGCCAGAAGGAATGTTAGCTTTCTTATTGTGAAATGACAGGAATTTTACACACTGCCTGTGACACTCACCTATTCGCACAAATGCAGGCCAGGCTAGCGTTACTAAAATACAATTTGGGCCTGGCAAACGCTTGCATTTGTCGGGAACGGACGTGGGCAACACTGCACTTGGCTGCAGCGTCTGTTTTGGCAACATTGCACTTGTCGGGAACGGGCGCGGGCAACACTGAACTTGGCTGCAGCGTCTGTTTTGGCAACATTGCACTTGTCGGGTACGGGCATGGGCAACATTGGGCTTGTCTGCAACGGCTAGCAAACGGAAATACGCGGCCGGGGTACCGGCGTAGTTTGCGCTGTCAAGGGGCGGTTTTACTCGTGCTCTTTTCTAACCATGGCTTTGTCCAACATAACCGCTTTTCAGCCGCCAAGGCTTCCTCGTCGTCCTCAGACACTTCAGTGACTACAGCCAGCGCAGCGAGACGACGTTTTCGTTCGGCGTCCATGTTGAAACTCTGGGTAGCAGAGTTTTCGGAGCCGCGCTAACAGCGCAAGCACGCTGGAGCAGAGAGGACCCGCGGATTGTCCGCTACATTCGGGTGAATGCTCGACGTCCGGACCGACTCGCGGATGCTTGGTCACGGGTCACGATAACTGCCCTGGCGGGCGCGGACCATCCGCGATCAGATCCGCTTGTCTGAACCCTCCTTTAATGACATTCAGCCGCAATCGAGGAATAAACGGGCTTGTGCAGGGCAAGTAATAGGAACGGAGGATAACCGCTGGTCATTAAGAGTAACGGAGTTTATTCCAAGAGAATGGAAGCGTATCGGGGGGTCGCAGAGAGTGCTGGGCGATTGAGATGAGTATGTTTGCGGGCATGTGGTGGGCGCGGTTCGCAAAAGACAGGGTTAATTTGAGAGGCATAGGAGCTAGAAGCATTTGCCCTGCTGTGGGCGTAGTCAGTGTGATAACAATGATGATACGCTGGAGTCCGGTGTACTGTGGATGTCGGTGCAAATTAAAGAACATCGGATGGGCGAAACTTCACGAAGCCTTCCACTGCGGCGTCCCTCATAGACCGAGTCGCTCTGGGACATTAAACAATATAAAACCAAGCAAAACAATACACAATTGAGCGGCATCTCTCAGAGTCCATTGTTTTCTTACAACATCCGTATTGCCGGGAATTATGTACTGTTTGATAATACTTCAAACGTGCCAACATGCGGCTTTATCGCTTTGTTTGTGATGCTATACGCGACCAGAATTATCTCGGTTGATCGCATCCAGGCGGAGCCGATTATAGGCTGTTCCAGACTGTTGTAGTAACCATGCGTGCCATATCTCAAATTTATCTACCAGCTTTGATTTGAGCACGGCCGAGAGCGGCGGCCATTCTTTTCGGTGACCGCCGAGCATGTTTGTTGCTTTCGCCGCCGCCTAGTTATTGAGTCCATTGTGAGCGCAGGTAAGCCCAATGAACAGTTGACATTTAGGGGCACTTTCTCGCCGTCTTTCTCAATAGTTGGAATCCCATAACCAGTACTCGACAATATTAACAAAGAATTACGTGAATGCGCACCTGAAATGAATTCAGTGGTGGAAAATCAAAACGAAAAGCGGTCCTCACAGCACACCTTCCTACATCGCGAAGGATGGCTACCACACTTGCAACATCACTTCGGTTTCTTGAAGCCTGCACGATGAAAAATAGTCACATGACGCATCCTAGGCTAGAGGCTGCGTTGTATATTCTCGACAGATTCTTTTAACCTATGCGTAGACGTAGGGTTGCCGCAGCAGTGTATATAGCAGGTGCTCTAACTGCCCTGCAGTGGAATCAGATGTGCTAATGATGGTGACTAAATTCAGCAGTTGGATATCAAAGTGCGGCGGAACTCAATGAAGGCTGCCAAGAAGATAGAATATTGACGTTTTGAAATTTCTGTGAATGCCAAAATTTCAAGAAGAAAAGGCAAAAATGCCAGTGTGGGCAAAATTCTCAACTCCATAGAATTATGCTGATGATGATGACGGTCAAGCGGTTTGGGAAGAAGAAAAAGAGAGCACTCGCGACATTGGCGTCGCTAACGGCTCGTGTCAGAAGTAGTTGAGCGACGCTGTCAGCCCTTCACGTTTCCAACTCAAGGCTTCATCTGCGGTTGGACGTCGTCCCCCTTAGCTGTTCTTGGGCGAACGACTCCGAAGTTCACCTGCTTGCTCCACCAAGCTGTCCTCAACCATGACAGGTGAGGGAACCAAGGCTACAGTGCGCTAGCACTAGAGCTGCCATTTGCCGACTCTGCCCTTGTTTGTGCGGTCCCACCGTGGCAGTTCAAATAAAAAAAAGCAGCTGAGCACCATAACTACGGATCTACTGCGGTGGCTTAGCTTGGAATGGAGTAAGAGGAAGGTCGCGTTAAATCTGTACGAACCGCGCCAAAGCCACTTTCTACGTTATCCTCAGTAATTACGCCTGCAGACAGCAGAGCAAATGCAGGCCGTAGAGAGATGCAGTGCCGAGACCGCCCGGTTGTTTTCGTGGCCTGTCTCTCCAGTGTCAGTGTTAGATCATTCTGAGAGAAGCTGTTAATAGTGACAGCCACCTATGGAGGCATCAGCTAGAGAGAAAACTTCTACTGTCGTCTCCTCAAGACAATTTGGAGGATGACTTGGGCACGAGGCAAGCAGCTCGCAGCTTTAAAGATAAAGTATATAGCAGTGTTACTCAGCGTGGAACCTAAGTAAAATCAAACGAACCCCCAGGAATGGCGCCAGTATATTTGCAGTGGTGTGGGGAAGGGGGTTGATGTAGGTAATATTGTGGCGCGAAAGCGCTAGTTCGCTATCGAAGCTCAAAAACCGGAGTTATAAGTGAAGCATCAACCTCTGACATTTTACGAGCGGCGGAGCCCTTGTGCAGCTACTTCGTCAACGCGATGAACAGCCCCCCCATCCCCCCCCCCCCGCGCGCCTCACCCCACTCCCCGTGTCATTTATAATAAACTGCACAACTCCAACCGAAAAAAATTAACTTTAACCAAACGTTTCGAAGCCGACTCGCCTCCTTCATCAGGGGTGACTGAGGGCAGTAGCTAGCGTCTTTTAAGTATGGAGGGGGAGGGGGGGTGTCAAAGGAACGACAGCTGTGACGCGAAACGCGCCGAGGAGGGGGAGGGGGGGTTTAGGTCATGCAGCAGAAATGCCCCCGACCTCCCCCCGCATCGAGCGCTCACCACCTCCGCCGCAGCTCAACCAACACCGCTGCGAGAGGGGTAGGATGAGTAGGGGAGGCTCGGAGACCGGCCGCGCAGCTGCCTCTTCCCACATGTTCACCCTCTTCGTCTTCCCGCCGCTTTTGCTCCAAGAAACGGACTATTCGGTTTCTGTCGCCGGCGCGCTCCGCCGTCACCGCTCCTGACACGCATGAGCCATAGGCGCCGGAATGCTGCGAGCAGCCGCGCAGCGGTGATGGCCGAGCGCGGCTTGTACCGTGCTTTTTGATGCATCTCTCTTTGAGGCGGTTTTGCCTCGAGTGCCTTCGCACGTCCTACTCGGCTTGTTGTTTATTAGGAGCCGCAAAAAACGTAATGGGACGGATTAGAAGACACATAAACACGTTCACGAAAGCTTGCGTCCCTTACTCCGTCCCTCCTACGTTTTTTGCGCTTACTATTAAACAACATGCATTACCAACAAGCCCAGCAGCTTGCTCTCCTAATCGGCTTAACTTTAACAAAGTTAAAACGTTAAAATTTTTTTTACCTGCGTGATGCTTTCGAAGCAATTCTCGCCGAATCTCGACGAGAGGTTTGCAAATTATCTTGACGGAAAATTGCGTGGAGGAACTAAGATCTTAAATTAATTTCTTAGCAAATGAATGAATGAGATGTCTATATAGAAAGGGAGCCTCAAGGCCATTATTTGGGGAATTTGCTTGTTAAGAAACGGAAAAGCATGGGTCTACTGTAAATGAACGGACGGCATGCGTGGTCTAGCCACGCTCTACACTGCTTTTTATAGGCCACCTATCTTAGCATATTTGCCAATATCTTCCCAGATGCCGTTAGCTCCGGCTCTGGTCAATGCACGAAATTCCTCCCCATCGGTCGCAAAACCTTGCATGGCGAGGAGGTCGTCACGTCCCTTGCGGAACTCTGACAAATGCCAAGCTATGTGGTACAGGTCAGCACGACACATACAGCCAAAGTACGGGCACTTATAACGTCAATATTGGCCCCTTGATGCAAGCGAGGGCCGGTAAGCCATTTACGGATGATGTTTGGCGTGTAGGTGGCATCGGCGGTGATCATATTAATGAAGATCTGCTCATGCCGTGTGGGTGCAGCTGAGGTATCAAGGTAGCTCACAACGCGGCTCAGGAGAGTGTCTCATTCTTTCCTCCGCTGGAATAACGCGCCGTTACCGACGAACCTGCTGATATGTCCAACAACTTGGCTGTCCTAACGTGCAGACTAGAGCGTGACAAACAGCGGAGCCGTGCACGGTTTACGGCCGTTACACCACCGGGTTTCTTTGTTAGCGAATAAAATCTGCTCGTCGGACTTTGAAGGAAGCGCTCGGCACAAATTTTGGGAAGTGCCCACGACCGCTCTCCTCCTCTTGCATTCGTCACTGCCAGGCACTGGCGTTTAAAGAAATCAGAACACAGCATGCCTCCGGCAAAGGATGCTTTCTCACTGGACAAGTGCGACGTAAAGCGGGCACGTGTTTATGCTTTGCCGGGAAAGCCTTGCGAAGCCAACAGCGACGGTCTGCAGTATGAGTAGAGATCCGGCCTTACGTGCTCGCATGCTTGCGATCCTGTCGTCTTAGAATTCGAAATGTGTTCACGGAGTTATATTTTGTGTAGTATGCACATGTTAAGCAAGCGACGTAACATTGTTATCGAGGTTGCTACAAGCAGATCCGTTCGCAAGTTGGGCGAGGTATCTTCATTGCGATTGAAATATTATCGTGGCCAGATGCCGCTTCCTTCAACGCGTTATCAGCAACTCAAGCTATCGGCTGATGTCATCGCTGTAAATACCTGTGTTGGGTGACTAGCTATCTGAGAACCACCTTGGAGTCGAAGCACAGCCACTTCCTGCCTGCCCTAGCCAGCTGCGGGCGCCGGAGCAGCAGTTCCAGATCCGGCCAGCTATTCTTGTAGCATCAGTGTTTGACGTGCTGCATACGAGAGAAGATGTCTGAGTATTCGTCCCATCCGGAATACTTCTTTCTTCCCGTCGATGTTTGGCTGAGCATTGTTGTTTACCCTCGACGTCGAGTCACTCCAGGCCCTTCAAGAGAGCGATGTGGCCCACTGGGATGTTTGGCACATGCCGACGCTTAGCCGAACACTTACGTTGAGCCGTCACTCGGATGCGTCTGCCCTGGTTCGCCATTTACAGCGTTGTGATGCACGTTCTGTCAGGACTCTGCGTCTCACCGGCTGCTTGATGGCTGTCCCTCAACAGGTATTCCAGGCACTCTCTGCATGCGTACACCTGTCGGAGCTGTACTGCGTGAACTGCATTCTAAGTCCCCGGCACCTTTTCGACATCCTCACCACATCGATGGCCTCGCTGGTCCGGCTAGAATGGTCGCTTCTCGATAAGCAAACCTACTTAGACAGGTTCGACGATATCGCCGCCGCGGAGAATGACGTCGTGCCACAATTACGCCGCATGTACGTAGAAATCGATAAAGACCGTGCAAGCTTTGACCTCCTCAAGAGAATCGAGAAACGCTGTGTGAGCCTGGAACACCTACACGTCCACGCACGCTTCGCAGAGAAATATGACACGCTATCCGCATGCTTGAGCCTGATTGATCCCGACTGGATGTTGCGAAGCTTCGCCTACACTAGCCAGGGGTTCTCGGAAAATAATGATTGGCTAATCGCGATGGTGCTGGAACATCGAATGCAACTGCCCGCCCACTGCATCCGTTCTGCCGTATTCGGGAACGTCACTTTTCGCATGCACCCGGTTGCCTCTTGCACGTGCGTACTACTGAAGGACGTCATCGCTTCGTCAGAGCTATCAATTCCCGAAGAGGACTTGATATTCTGCGTCGTATGCTGCCCCGACGCGCCATCGCAGCTGGCAGAAGTGGCCTCTCGACCGTGGTTGCAAAGGCTGCGGTCGCTTACGATCGTTTTCCTCCCTTCCTTGGGGTGGGCGTATGTTGGCCCTCGGAGCCATTATGTCAGCCGGGCGTTCTCTTCGCCTTTGAACATGTTTCTGAACACATGCAACAGCCTTACCGAGCTGAACTTCAGCTGGGTTCATTTCGACTGTGGCACAGAGTTGTGCCAGATATTCCCATCACAAGCCCTTCCTCTGCTTCGAGCCATCGCCCTTCCGCAGTGCAGCCTCCAGACAGACGCGTCTCTGCAACACCTCGCCGCTTCCTGCGCAGTGCTTGAAGAGCTTGATGTGCGCAGCGGAGACAGCAGGAGCTCTGCTTGTTCGGGATGTCCTGTGTGTTCTCAGCCCTTTACTGCTATCAACAGACACACTTTCTCCGCTTTGCATCGTGGGACAAGGCTGCAGAGCCTTACGCTGTTGTCTTTCTACGGTCTGGGGTGCTACAAATTCTTGGCTGAGTGTAAATTGGTGCGCCTTCGTCTAACCTGGCTCGAGAAGGGCATGACTTCCTGTGATGGACGACCGTTCTTTGCGTGGCTCAGTTCGAGTGGGCACTTGCGGTGTCTGACCCTGTGGAGTCCCAACGTGGCCCTGAGTGCGGTCTGCAGCGAACTCGGCACCGCAGGCGTGTTGGGTCTACGGACACTGTGTATCGTTTCCGACATGGAAGCAAGTGGCAGCGCTCGGGAATCGATTTCAAGGCTGTCAAGGCGTCTACCGCTCCTTGAAACTGTCCATGCGCACTACTTGGATGAAGATCACCATCAGCACCGTGTGACCTGGATTCGATGTTGGCGACTCAGCTGCCCGGGTGAAAGGAAGTACTTCGATGGTGGTTCCTTTACTTCGAATGCACCGTGCTCACCAGACTGCGCTATGACGACGTTCATCGGATTGAAGAAACCGCGGCACTAAAGGACTACACGCTTTGACCGAAAGCAGGCCGATTAACAATACATTTGCATCCCTATCGTGCAGATTTGGACAGATAGCACCTATTCGGAGCAAACAGCGAACTGCAGTGCTCTTGAGTTTCGGCAGAACCTTACGTCGTTTACGAGATATCGTTGTAGGGATTCCTAAATGCCTCCAGCTTCGGTCGGTGGAAAGGATAATTCTGTTGTCGCCGCTTTTCGTATTTTAGCGCATTCTTGTACGAGATGTGGTACTTGTATCTTTAGTGCCTGCATCTTTCATACGGTGCCAGTGGTCGGAACGTATTTCATTCACGTTTTGCATGTTATCTCGGGGTACTTCATCCCACTTTGGCCCTGGTTATTAAATATCGCCGAGCACATTCCCATCATACGTGGCTTTTATGAACTATGAATTTTAGAGCTGTTGCAATTTTAGCTTTTGACGAAGGGGGTATTCCTTCAATATGCGAACGTGACGTCATTTCTTGCATATTTAGCGTAGTGACATCCTGTGCTCACCTTGCATTGTAAGAGACTTGCACGCGGTGTTAATCCGTGCACGGCTTTCTTTTTTCTGCGTGAACTTGCGATGCTCCTTGATTATTCTGGTCTTCATGTCGTCTCTCATTTCTTTAAAGAGTCAAAGCCATGCGGCAACAAGTTTTGTCATGTTTATTTTTTGGATTATGTGCTTCTTCGTCACTGATATTACAGTGCCTTAACAGTTTACTCGCTGGGAAGAGAAATTTATCAGGTGTATGGGCGTACACACGATACTACTTTGCGCCGAATGATTCACCAGTAATTTTGGGCTCAGATTTCTGAGCTTTTCAGAGCTTATGACAGATAAACGCGCGTAGCTCATTCAATTTCTTCCGGTTCGTCTTAATACAGCGTGCGCTGCACAAAACAGTTCGTGATGAAAGAGAAGAAACAGTATTCATTCCACTCTTAGTGGTCGATCAAGCCGCAGCCGGAAAGGGTGGAGGAGGAGGAGAAGTATTTATTGGTCTCTGCGGTTTTGGGGGCAACATCAGCGATGTTGTCCCTTTAGCTGTAGCCCCAGGAGTCGTCTCTTTCGAGCTCGTCCACTTTTAATCAATGGCCGGTTGCCCTTAGTCCCGGGCTCCGCTAGCCACTGCCGCCCGTTGAGTTCGCTGTACCAGAGATTGTTGGTCTTCACAGGGGTCGGTGGACAGCAGTCTCCCATTGCTCCGCACTCGGGTTTTGGGGACCACGTCTGTGTTTTGACAGGTGCAGCAAAGTGGCTTGCGAGATAGCGCCGCAGCTTTAATGAATTCCCTCGCGAGCCTCAGCAAATGAGGAGTGCGCAAACTGTGGCGCACAAGAAACTCAAGTATTTTCTTGAATGTGTGGCTGCGTGAACAATATGGCAGGTGGTGCAACCTGCGTTTCAAGTTCGCGGCGGCCGTGGAGCCAGCCTTTAACGGGATCCCTTTTCTCCTCTAATGCTGGTCGCAAAAACATTTGTTTTGTGGGGCTGCCGGCCCCCTCGCTGAGGTTCGTCGAAGTCCTGCTCGGGCAGTATTTCTCGCTCGGTGTGCGCTCAAGCCACTGGGTTGCTCCATCGGATCGCTCCAGGTTAATTTTTGACCATCTGGCGTTTCTTCACGTGCAGCCTCCTGGTCAGTTGAGAGGAATCACGGACAGGCTGACTCAGACAGACTCCAGCGCCCCGAAGAGTTAGGCGCTGGGTGCGAGATAATGCTCTGTTTGTTTACGGCGGCTGTAAATAGGTGGCGCGCTGTTCGAATTTACTGCTTTTTACGCTAGTACTCGATTGCCGCGTAGCACAATCCTCAAGGGGGCGTTTTCCCCAGTTTCGCTCGGGGTTACGAATCGCGCGAACAGGGACTGCTTTGCAGTTTTCTTATCGCGCGAACCCGACATTGCGCGCGAAGTTGCCGCAGCTTGCGCGCCTTTCTTGTTTAGTCCTAAGACTGCCAATCTAGGATACTAAATGCTATGAATAATGCTAGGAACGCAAGGTCGGGTGGCTAATACCGGACTGGTTTGGCAATAATCGGTCTCAAATGAGTAAATTTCAATTAGACTCATTGGTGGTTCTTTACTGGGCTGCTGTCTGCTCTAATAATGAGATGGAGAATTAGATTTTAACTTAATTAAGAATGAAGGGAATGAATAATTAAAGAAGAACCTCACATTTTTTTACGGAATATTTATTACAGGCAAAGCTCACCAGTTTGCACAAACACGTATTATAGTCTTGCTGTTCTTGTTCCTTTAAGCCAGCGCATTGCTCATAACCTTTATTTTATCCAACCGACAGCCTTGGGACTAAGCAGGAAAGACATGGTATCTGCGGCAACTGCACGAGCGATGTCAGGGCCACACAAGGAACATTCTTGCAATCAATGAAACATGTGAAGGGTTAGCGCCAATAAGCGGCTAACTCTACGCGTCCTTCGCATCATGGTTGCGTTATCATCTCGTTCGCGATCTAATTCTGAGATGCTACTTTAGATTAGTGTAGAACAGCCCAGTAAAAAAGTAGAGATGAGTCTGGTTGAAATCATTGTATATGGGACCAATTGCTTCAAAACCAGCTGCGTGTTCGCCACACGATCTCGGGCTTGTTGCACCATTCACAGCACTTGTTTCGTTAAATCGGCATACTTCGAACCAAACCAGAAAGAGAAGCAGTCTGCGGACACTTCGCGTGCAATGTCGGGCTCCCATTATAAGAAACCTCCAATGTGTTTAGCGGACGCCCTTCAGAAGGGTGTTGTCTACGCGGTGTTCGGGCACCGGCGCATAGCGCTGTGAAATTGACCTTTTCGAAAGCTCGGTTACCTTTGACGTTGTGTACCAATCAATTAGGGATACAACTCACGAAAATACTCGCATTTTAGAGAAGCTTGCCGGCAAAGCAACTTCTCCAGTGCACGTAACTCATCGAAATAGCCAAAATTTGTTTGGCCACAGCGCCGAGTGTAACCGCGTTTTTGAAGTTCTGAAACCATATATGTATATTACTTACTACGCGCTACACGCCTCGCAATAATTAAGGAGCCTAAAGGTAGTAGCTAAAAAATTAAGTATTTAATGTTAGTTAACCATCCTGCTTGTTAGCAGATCTTAGCTGTATTCTGATGTACTGCACTGGTGACAAATCAATGCGGAAAAAAGCGTTTTTCTAACTCAAAGAGCCTTTTTTTAAATTGTGGAAAATCTTAGGTTCCGCACAGTGTATAGTCCCTGCTGGCCGTTACTTATTTTCTCTGCTCTAAAGAATTGGCTAGGAACGTCTAGTTACAAGAAGCTTCAACAGGTGGCGCCAGCTGCTTGAGGGGAGAATGAAGTTACCGCGGAGAGAAAGGGCAATTTGCTAGCAAATGACGCCGGTAAAGAAGTGGCTTGAGCACCATTCATGTGTTTAACATTGTTCCTACACCCTGGGTGATAAAGGAAAAAGCATGTTCACTTCAAAGATAGATGTCTTTTTGAGTGTTCCTTTGAGTGAGATGCGCAATTATAGCAGTTTCTACGGCATCAACGTGATGTGGGTTTCCTGCGTGTACAGGTGCTCTGGATACGAAGGCGCAAGCCCTTTGCGTTTTTGCGTTTAAGAAATTGGCTTTAAAGACTGCCCTCTCATTACTTTATCCAACTGTCGATTTCTGTCGTCTTCCACACAGGAGTCGGTGTGGATGCGCCCGCTCTCAGAGGTGATATCGACCCGTAAGGTCCGTGCCGAAGGCGGGACCCTCTTCCTGGACATGGAATGCGGCAGACCCATGGTACAACAGGTTACGCGCATAGAGACCGGTCAGGTGTGCATCCCATCGCACGAATACAAGAAATTTTGCGGCATTCAGTTTCTGAGTGTCAGTTCTTATTAACTCAGATCCACACATAGCATTCGGTTTGTAGAGTATATTGATTCCTGGCACCAATGGTTCGTTCCGCCTCTTTAATAAGTGTATGGAGTAACGTGGTCTTTTTTTTTGACGCTTGGCAATAAATCATACCTGTTTCAGCGTAATTTACACAAAAATGCTATACATATTCTAGCGAACCAATATAAGGAATCGCTTTGGGTTTCTTTTTTTTATTTGAAACGCAATTGTCCCAAAGCGGGACATTACACGAAAGGTGGGCGCATTAACGGCGGTTAACAATGACTGTTGTGTGGTAACCGAGAAGACGAAACGGCTTCTACGATGGTAATCATGATATCATCAGGATCAGGGGTTAGCGCTAGGCCACTATGAAGGTCATTCCAGTCGTGAGCTGTGTGTACAAAAATTTGCTTATGGAATGTAGTACAGCGGGCACAATGAACCATGACGGTGTTAGCATGTCGATCCAGTGTGAGGTGTTCGACTTATTGGATGAAAAAAAACCTCTGCATAGCTCTGTTACCTTTGCAGAACCTCTGTTACGAGTCGGATTCCTACTAGGCCTATTGCATAAAGAAGGAATCCGTCTAGTGTGTCAGCAAAACCTCGGTAAACCTGTCTGATAAAGACTATTTATATCTAGATTGCATGATGTCCCGTACACGCCTGCGTACAAGTGTTTCGTGATTTTCGGTTGTCATGTTACAATGTGATTACGATGATTGTATAAATGTGACGCACTGTTGTATTAAACCAGTTGAAGTTCTGCGCTCTGTCCTGTTGGTTTCTTCCTCGTCTCTTGACTTTTTTGCGCGTTTTCAAGATGCATTCTACTATTGCGAACTAAAGAGAAGAAAGGAGGGAAAACTGACGGAACGAGGTAAGCCTCCGCCCCCTTCTTTCATTGGCATATGTAGCTTTGATCTCTCTACCTTGGACTTCAAGGGACAATTTCGGCCTATTTAGGTCCTGTCTTGCCATATTGAGATGATTTGTATTGCTTTTTCAAATCGGTATTGCTTACACGGTTGTACTTGAGTGTGTAAGAGAGTAAAAATATTGCTGTATGTGTACTGGAATGCTCCGTGTTATTTTAGACACCTTGGTGTTCCTTAAAGTACTGCCGCCAGCACACTTAACACGAATGATGGACAGCCTGGCTTAGGCAGACGCCAACACTACAAAGCTTTACCCGCGGGGAGCGAGATAGCGATCTTAGAACGTTTGCGGGGTCAGTTCAAGTGCAGTTCGATTCGTCTGCTTTTGCGCCTGCACCCGATCGCTGCGTAGACAGCGTGCTCCTGTTTTTTCAGCTTTCTCTGGCGGTTGGTGCTATATGTGCAACGTGTTGTGGTTTTCTGATCGCGTGAACTCGATTTTGCGCGCAAACTTTCCGCAGCTCGCGCACTTTTCTAATTTAGTGCCTAGGCTACGAATGTTATAAATGTTGTGTGTTGTGTTGGGTATAGTGGCGCATAAACGACTAAGGCTATTATGCGCCATGTTAAAGGTTGCATCTATTAAGGAGATGTGGAAGGAGATGTTAACGTCATCATGACGGTAAAAGCGCGCTGAGTTAACCGCCAGTGTGGTAATGACCGGTAATGACGCGTCGAGTTAAGCGAATGTTACTGATGCGGCTGCGAACACGTCCTTGTATTGAAGAGGAGAACCAATCAAAGAAGGGGGACTAGAAGAGACACGTACACCTCAACGGCTGTTTTTGTGTCCACCAGTCGTCGTGGTGTAAGCAACCGGATTGATTTGGTTCTCCAACCCTCAGAGGTACTCACAGACGACAGCGCTACTAAACAGCCATACGGGCGCACCATCCTCACCTCTTCTTTTTGTGTTTGCCAAAGCAATTTCTTCAAGCGTTATTGTAATTTGAGCTCATTTCCCTGCTGCATCCTGCATCCTGATGTATGAAACTGAGTATAGCTGTTAAGATCGGAGAAATGGAGCGCCCAACATGCCTTCTGATGAATACTTGATATTAGGAGCTGGCTCGCTCGCATTATATATTGTGAGTGCACTGGGCGGAGCTGTATAATCACTGCCTGTGTACTAATTCGTTTTGCGTGTTCCGCCAGTATTGCAGAACAATGGTCATTAGGCGCGAAGAAGCACTATGCTGTGCGTGGCCAGAATTTTTCAATAGGTAACGAGGTAAAATTTACAGGTAAGCGCCTCCAATGACCTTCGAAACAAGAGCGCCTCAGCAAAAAATTGGAGGATGGTTAAACTTCGCCTTTATGATTGGAACGTGACAGCGTGTTGCAGCACTGCCAGGGAGTCCACAGGACACCATCGCCCGTTCGGCGCGACGCCGTGCACGTTAGACAAATCGCTCTGCTATGTACGCTGAAACGGACGCGCGGAGCGGAAAACCACGTTGAAGCGCTGCCAGGCGCCTTGCCGAAACGCGCGGGACTCAAGTTGCAGTCGCAGTTCGTCGGTACATCGTTCTCGACAAACCCGATGCCACGAACGCCAGCATAGCTTCCGCGCCGAACGAACGGGGAGCAAGCCGCAAGCTTCGTGGTGAACGTGCTTTGAATGTGCGCTGCGTTGTTCGCCGCTCACCGCGTGATTCCTGCGTGCCCGCACGGCCCCACTGCGCCCGAACGAGACGAGCGGGAGGCGCGGCCGTGGGAGTGGCGTACATTGCGAGGAGGAACAGGAGGGATTTTTTGCTCACCGACGACATCGGCTTTTATGCGACACGGGACAATTAACGCTGTCGCTTTAATACCGGCAATAGACGCGGCCCACAAACTGTCTGCTCCACGCTAAGGCCACTCCTCCTTCACGCACCCCATCACGTGCTGCTCCCAGCGGTAATATTTGAAACTCGCTGCTCTCTACCGGCGCACGGGATATTTTCCAGGTTTCCATTACACTATAGTGCCCGTCGGCTGAGTGTCCCAGCCAGCTAACCTCACCTGCTAGCGCACATTTTCCTATTGCAGCTATGGGCATAATAAATAAGTAAAATACCGCTCATGCCGCTCATCCCTTCTTGCCCAATCATACATACCTCGTACAAGCGGCGAGTAAAGATGGCAGTTCAGCGGAACGCCAGTCTTCGATGACTTAACGAATGAAAAGTGTAAGAATTCCGCTTACTTGGCATAACTTGTGCGCAAAGCCGCTAGGCGATGGTCGGTTAGAGTGGTACAACAAACTGCAAGGGAGGCAAACGTAGTGGGGCTTTCCCTGAGTCAGGCGGGAGGATGTAACTTAGCAGTTTGTTAAAATACTGTGTCGGCTGATCACACAGGACAAGACTTTTTCGAGAACGGTGGCAGAGGAAGTTGCTCATGCAGCGGATGTAATCTGGCCACTGTTGATGTATATTCAATGTCGATGGGGTGTCTTATGCTCCTTGAAGTTCTTCTGGAATTACGGCTTTGGGGAGAAAGCGCCCCTGGAATAGGCGCTCAGAGCTTGTGGCCGAATTACCCCGGTGAATCCAGTTTGGGCAATGCGAGACGCATCTCCGTAACATAGCTCGGGTAGTACGCCCTCTCGCCTCCAAAGGGGACATCCATACTTACGACGGTCGCCGCACAGGCCGAGCAGAGGATCTGGCACCCTAGTGCGGCCCCGAACATGGCCTCTTCTAGGTGAATATTGCCGGCCCTTACCTCCGGGGTGGTTCACAGCCGCAATTATGCACCAAGGCAGTCAGGTAGAAAGTTTAAGTTTTAAGGTATCTGGCCCCACTCACGCAGAGGAGGTGGACATGCACTGGTCATCTCCCATCCTGCTTCTCGACATATAATCACCGACTCCCGCGGAGCGTGTCGAAGCTGGCCGCATAGCGCCCCTAGCAGCCCACCCCTAAATACATCATCTGGACTTCAGGTCATCAAGGTCTTCGAAGGAATGACGCTGCAGACGTGGCTTCCCGAGCTCTCATCTCCCAGGTACCTCATACCGACACTGATACCTCGGATGCGGGGCAACCCTTATTGCGCTTTTGTGAAATTCAGCAATAATATCCGCATGAACATCAATTCTATCCACCCCTAGCAAAAGGGCTCTTGTATGCCCATCTACAATGGAACATTTCTACCAGATGGTCACTGGCCGGTGCTCGCACTGCGGATAGGTGGATGACACCTACCACTAGGTGTGGGCATTGCCCTTTCTCCCCCCACCGAGAGGACTGAGAGGCGGCCCTGCTCGGCTGCTCGGAGCTCTACGTCCAGCGGGCATTGGTCCAAGAGACCGGGACAGCGGCTTCTACCAGTAGGGTTCCGGAGTAAGGACTCCACCTTGTATTTAAGGAGTCTTCCCTCTAAGGAAGCATCCGAACACCTTTCTCTATATATTGATACAGCACAAAAATAGAGACAGCTGAAGTGTAGAAGGGCAGGAAGCAGAAGTGCTTCGCCATGTTTGCGGCCACTCGGCAGCCTGGAGTAGTTCGGTCCCCAATTGTGTGACGCGTAATATTCGTGACAAATCTGGTGAACCAGCTGGGTACGCTTCCAGACCCGCGGAACCAGCACGGAACTCACCCCGGACCACCAGCGCCGCGGTCGCCGCCTCCGTGGAGCGTCCCCTGAATTCGGACCCCTTGCAGCTGCATCAAGGGAAACGCAACATCGGTCTTCGGAGGAACCAGCTGTCATGACAACTGGCCTTCGGGATGCCATCCGATACGTTCTATTTCCCGCCCTGAGTAGTCTGGGACGAGGTGCGCCTGGCAGCCCAACAGCACCAATTTTCTGAGGTTCCTCGTCGGGTTGATGCAAGGCCCAAGTATGCGTCCGTCTACGTCAGGCCTCTGCCGGGACTCCAGCAGTGCGCCCTCCGAGCTCCCCTCGTGACAACGCTCCGCCAGTTTATCAGCGACCGCGAAAGAGGGAAGTGTGGCGTGCCCTGGATCGTCGGCCCCTGTGCTATCACTGTGGCCAGGTGGGTTACCTCGGCAGGGTCTGCCCATACCGCCGCGTGGGCCGGCGTAGATTCGCACCGGACGACCCATGCCCATAAAACGGGGAACGACCACTTCAGATAGCATCTCACGTGTCGTCGCGCCAGACTCATATCAAGTTAGGCCACCGAGAGGCCGATGCGCTACCGGTCTCCAAGCCCCCGTCAAGCCGCAGGCTACTCCGGACGCCGATCTTCCAGTCCACGCCAGGAAACTGATTCCAGCGGCCTCTGGTGGCACGGCCACTGTTGTCGGGACTTGTGAAAATCCTCTTAGGCCACGACGACGCGCCGATATTTCTCTGGGAGCGAATAGTAACAGCATCGGACACGCTACTTCCTATCTTTGCATTAAAAATGATGGAGTCGACGTGACCGCTTTGGCAGATACTGGTGCTGATTATTCCGTCGTGTGCCTTGTCCTTGCGCTAGAACTGAAGAAAGTTGTGACGCGGTGGTCGGGGCCTAGCATTTGCCCTGCCAAGGATCACCTGATTATCCCTGCTGGAAGGCTCGCAGCTCGTGTCGATATCCGTGGATTTGTGGACGTCGGCGAAATAGCAGTGCTCCGTGAGTGTTCGAGAGACTTGATCCTCGGCCTCCACTTTATGCAGATGGATGGCGCTGTCAATGACATGTAGGAGGCACGGGTCACGTTCTCGACTTAACAGGCCGAGGCGCGCTCTGACAACGACGATTCACGGTTCAGTGCACTGCGACTTGTTGACGACGGCGTAATGGTGCTACCCTGGTTAAGTGTGCTAGCTCTCGTGAGGAATGATTTATTTTACGACAGCGAGGGCATCGCCGATAGCAACCTACCGCTGCTGCTCCAGAAGGGAGTAGCCGTCGCTCACGCCCTCTTCCAGTTACAAGTCGGCTGTTCTCGTGTGCTCTTTACAAAGTTTTCCAACGAGTTGCAGCACCTCGCCAAGGGCACGGCTGTCGCCTTTTTGCATCACCTCGCGGTGTTTTCTTAAGTATGCGCTCTGGAGACAAGCCGTCAAGACCAGGCCCCACCATGCCCTTCCGTCCGTCAGGATCAATATAGCCTCAGCAGACGACTCTTCTCTCGGCGCTTCTAACCGGTTTCGCGGGCTGTTTTGCCACAAGCTACATGGTCGGTCGTACGCCTGCCGCGAAGCATCGCATCATCACCGACGAGGCCACGCCACCCGTATGCTAGCGCCCATACCGCGTTTCCGCGACAGACAGCGAAGCCATTGAAATGCGAGTCGACGAAATGCTCGCCGACGATGTCATTCAATCGTCGACACGCCCACGGGCGTCACCAGTAGTCCTCGTCAAAAATAAGGACAACGCCTTGCGATTCTGTGCCGATTACCGTAAAGTGAACAAAGTTTTTGTGGGGACGCAATAGAGATAATGCTTTCGTGGAGGTCCGCCGCCGCCTGCAACGTCCACTGATACTCGCCCTTACGATGACACACCGATGCCAGCAACGTAGGTATTGGGGCGGTCTTGGTACAGTGGCAGGACAGCGCCAAACCAGTCACCGGTCACGCGAGGCGTAAACGTTTGCGCTCGGAACGCAACTAATCAACGACTGAGGAAAAATGTCTTGCGGTACTCAGGGCCATCAATAAGTTTCGGCCATGCCTCTACGGAATACCCTTTGGCGTTGTCAGTGACCACTACTCGTTGTGCTGGCTGGCCTGCCTAAAGGACCCGTCTGGGTGGTTGGCGACTCGGAGCCTCCATTCACAGGAGTACGACGTTACGGCCTGGTACAAGTCTAGGCGGAAGTACCAAGATGCGGATTGCCTATCATGCGCAACAGTGGACCTGGCTTCCTCAGAAATCACTAAAGACTTCCCTTTCCTTGGTGTTGTTAGCACAACCGAGATGGCGCAACTTCAATGGGTGGACCCGAAGTTAGCGCCGCTCATCGCGTGCCTGGATGTCTGCGATGGTCACCGTGTTTTCCTTCGTGGGCCGCAATGTTTCACTCTGCAAAACGGCGTCCTCTACAAGCGCAACTTCGAGAGAAATACCGGAACATTTCTGCTCGTAGTCCCGTCACAGCTGCGACCCGATATCTTGAGCGGTTGCCACGACGAACCATCTGCCGGCCACCTGAGAGTGGGTTGTACCTTAGCAAGCACCTACTGGCCCAAATTACTTCCATCATTGCGGACAAACATCAAAACCTCTCGCAACTGCCAATGCCGTAAGTCTCCACCCACCAAGCCCACCGGATTTCATCCCCCCATACCACCTCCTAAGACGCCTATCCAACAAGTGGGAATGAACCTATTCGGCCCTTTCCCGAAGTAAACCGCTGGGAAACGTTGGATTGCTGTCACGACGGATTATTGGACGCGGTACTCGGACACAACGGCGCCTGCAAGCGAAACGGCTGTCAAAGTAGCCGCGTGTTTTGTACGCAACACAGTACTGCGTCAAGCGCCCCTGCGGTTATCATTACTGACCGTAGAGCTTTCTTCACGGCCCGCTTGACTCGAGCAGTCCTAGATATGACCCACACCAGCCATAGGCGTACTACGGCGCACCACCTACAGACAAATGGCTTGGTGGAACGCCCTAACAGAACCCTGGGCGACATGCTGTCCATGTATGGGGATGTGGAGCATAAAACGTGGCAACAAATTCTCCTTTACTTAACATTCGCTTACAATACGGCCCTGCAGGAGACAACATGGCTCACGCCCTTCCAGCGTGTATCCGTCGTCCAGTTTTGGACGCCATGTTGCCCGTCGACCTCAGTGTGACCGAGAGCCTCACTTGACATCGCCGCTTTCGTTCAGCGGACTGGAAAAGCACGTCAACTGGCCAGGCAGCGAGTCCACCGTAAACAGCACCTATACGCTGACCGTCACAACCTAGGACGAGAATTTGTTATGTACAAAACAGGCGGCGATGTGTGGCTTTGGACACCAGTTGATTGCCGTCGGGTGTCTGAAATATTACTGCGCCGATACCTCGGTCATTGTCGTGTTCTCCGCTGTATTAGCGACGTGACGTACGAAGTTTCACTGGGAATTCCAAGTCACTCAACACGCAGACCACCGCGTCCTGATGTTGTGCACGTCGTTCGTAGCAAGCTGTACCACGACCGTCTTTCTGATTGCACTTGAAGCTGAGTGGGCCGGATCTGCGTCGTGATATCTGTGTTAACCCTGCGCTTCTAACCCCATTTTACAACTGTGAAAGCAGGCCGCATCGAGGCGATGCTGCAGAGCAGGGAGCAGTGATACAGCTCAGAAGAAGCGGAAGCTGAAGTGTAAAAGTGGAGGAAGCAGAAGTGGTTCGCCATCTTCCTTGCGGCCGCTCGGCAGCCTCAAGTAGTTATTCTCTCCCCGATTGTGTGGCACGTAAAATTCGTTACAATAGCTGGAATAAATGCTTTTCACCATCACAACCATCCTTAACACAGCAGGACAGCCTGTAAGCCAACGAAGAGAAAGGTAGACACGCAACCGGTGAATATACACGCTGGGCCGCACACAACAGACACATTCATGTTGCATCCGGTACGCCGTGCCACCTGAAGCACAGACAATTACTGCGCCGATACTTCGGTCATTACCGTGTTTTCCACCGTACTATCGACGTGACGTACGAAGTTTCAGCGGCAACCCGCGCCCGCTCGTCGCTCTGTTTGCGTAATTACCACCTCATGGAATGTCGCGGTGAATATCCATAATTAGAGCCACAGTTTTGAAATGCTTGGGGCACACTATTGGTCTTCTGTGCACTCCGCAATTATATATCCGGTGCGAGCGCAGGCATGCATTTTGCAAGTCATATTTTGCAGCGCGTAGCAGGAGTAGCTATCACAATATACAATCGCAGCCGCCGTGCTGACTCAGTGTTTATGGTGCTTGCCTGCTGACCCAAAAGACGCGGGTTCGACCCCAGTTAAGGCGGTCCCAATTCTATGGAGGCGAAATGCTGGAGGCCTGCGTGCTTTGCGATGTCAATGCACGGTGAAGAACCCGAGGTGGGCGAAATTATCCGCCGCCTTCCACTGCGGCGCCACTCATAGACTATATAAGCAAGTCTATATTACCAAACCTAACCAGAGAAAAACGGGCAGCAGCTCATAGGAGTTCATTGTTTTCTCAGAATTACCATATTAACAAGGAATTTCATGGAAGCAAACTTAAAAGGAATGCAGTGGTGGAAAATGCAAACCAAAAGCGGGCCTCACAGCACTCATTCATACATCGTGCAGAAAAGCCTCCAAAACTGCAACAGCACTTGGGTGTCTTGAAGTCATGCGCGAGAAAAAAATAAACTCACATGACGTAGCCTAGCCTACAGCCTGCGTGGTATATTCTGGACTGTTTCTTTCAACCTCTGCAGAAATGTAGGGTGGCCGCTGCAGGGCGAACTAAAGGGGCTGTAACAGCCTTCGAGTGTTATCAGCTCGGCTAATGGTGATAACTCAATTCACCATTTGGACATCAAAGTGCGATAGAGCTCATCCAAGGCGGGCAAGAAGATGGAATGTCGACTTTTATAAACATCTGCGAAGTGTCAAAATTAGGAGAAGAAAAGCCGAAAGATGCCACTATGGGGCAGAATACTCAACTCGATAGAATTATGGTAATAATTAAGGCGGCGCCTGTCAGAAGAAGACAAGCGACGCTGTCAGCCCTTCCCTTTTAAAGCGCCCGGCTTCATCAGCGGTTGGCCGTCGCTCCTCGTACCTGTTCTTGAACGAGGGACTCAGAAGGTCACATACTTGCTCCATCGAGGCTTAATTTCAGTTTGCTAGCAAAGAGCCCCCACTCACCGATTTCGCGAAAATGCGCGCGGTGACACCATGGCAGGTCAATAAATAAATGCAGCTGAGCACTATTACTAGTGAGCTACCAAGGTGGTCGAGCTTAGAATAGCGTAAGAGGAAGGTTTTGTTTAATCGCAACGTACCGCACTAAAGCCACCCTCTCCGTCCTCCTCAGTAATCACGCCTGCGGACGGCAGAGAAAATACAGCGCGCACCCGAATGCAGTGCCTGGACCACTCGGATGTTAGGCGCCCGGTAGTTCCAGTGTCAGTGTCAGATCAATGTGGGTGATGCGCTATTACTAGTGACAGCCACTAAAGGAGCATCAGCTAGAGGGAAAAGTCATCCTACTCTTTTTACCTTAAGTCAACACGTTAACCACTTTCTGACAAGCGTGGTGCGTTCATAGCAGTTCCCGCAAAAGCTCGCCGACAGCTTCGCAATTTATCTATCAGAAAACTGCACGTAGGAACTAAGAGATTTAAGGCCTTTGTTAGTGAATGAAATCTGCTCGTCAGACACTGAATGAAGAGCTCGGCAGATTTTTTTCTTTTTTTTTTTTGGGGGGGGGGGGGGTTGGGTGGGGGTTGCCCACCACCGCTCCAATCCCCTTGCTGCCATCACTGCCAGCCGCGGGCGCCGATTCAAATCAGTACAGAGGATGCCTGATGAGGAAGCATGTTGGTTCACTGGACGACAAGCATGGCTTCAAACGCACACGTGTTGATGCTACAACGAGAAAGCCTTGCGAAGCAGACAGGAAACGGCGGTCTGCAGAATGCGCAACAGATCCGGCTTTGCGTGGTCGCATGCTCGCGATCTTGCGCGTTACTTTTCAAAGTGTGCAGTCATGATGTTTCATTTCCGACATGAATGCAAGCACTAAGGAAGCGCCGTCAGATTACGTTATCATGGCTGCTACAATCAGATCTGTTCGCAAGTGGGACAAGTGTTCTTCCTTGTGATTGAAAGATTATCGCTGCCAGATTATGAGGCCAACCCTTTCCACGCATTATCAAACTAAGGCAAGCCACAGAAATCGCCGCCATAAATACGTGCGTTGCGCTACTTCCGTTCTTAGAAGCACCCTACAATCGAAGCTCGGCGCACTTACAGCATTCCCCACCCACCTGCGGGCGCAGGAGTAGCAGTTTCAGATCCGGCCAGCTATCCTCGTTGCATCAGTGTTCGACGTGCTGCTTCTGAGAGAAGATGGCTGAGTCTTCATTCAGTCCGGAATACTTCTTTCTTCCCGTCGATGTTTGGCTGTGCATTGCGGTTTACCTCGACATCGAGACACTTCAAGCCTTGCAAGAGAGCGGTGTGGTCCACTGGTATGTTTGGGACATGCCGGCTATTAGCCGAAAGGCTACGTTGAGCCGTCACTCGGATGCGTCTGCCCTGCTACGCCACCTACAGCGTTGTGATGCCCGTTCTGTCAGGACTCTGCGTCTCACCGGTTGCTTGATGGCTCTCTGATAAGGTATTCGAGGCACTATCTTTATGCCTGAACTTGACGGAGCTGTACTGCGTCAACTGCATTGTAAGTCCAGGGCGCCTTTTCGACATCCTCACTACATCGATGTCCCGGCTCATCCGGCTGGAGTGGTCCCTTTTTGCTGAGCAAATCTGTGGAGAGGGGTTTGACGATATCTGCTGCTCGCTGAGCGTCGTTGTGCCGAAATTACGCCACATGTACGTAGAAGTCGACGACGACTTTGCAAGCTGTAACCTCCTCAAGAGATTCCTGAAACGCTGCGTGAACCTGGAACACCTACACGTCCACGCACTCCTCGCTGACAATCATGACGTACTAGACAATCCTGACGTGCTAGACGCCTGCTGGAACCTGAATGATCCCGACTGTATGCTACAAAGTTTCGCCTACACTAGCCAGGGGTTCTCGGAAAAGGTCGGATGGTCACTCGCGATGGCACTGGAACTTCGATTGCCCCTCCCGCACCAGTCTCTCACATCTGCAGTTTTCGGCAACGTCACTTATCGCATGCAACCAGTTGTCTCTTGCACGTGCGTAATCCTGAAGGACGTCATCGCTTCGGCAGTAGCAATTCCGGAAGAGGAGGTGATCTTATGCGCCGAATGTTGCCCCCATGAACCAGCGCAGCTAGCAGAAGTGGGCCATCGACCGTGGTTGCAGCGGCTGCGGTCGCTGACGTTCGTCTTGCTTCCCCCCTCTGAGCAGACGTGTGTTGGCACTCCAAGCCATTATGTCAAGCCGGCGTGCTATTCGACCTGGAACATGTTTCTCCGCTCATGTAAGAACCTGACTGAGCTCAACTTGAGCTTCATTCATTTCGAGTTTGGAACGGAGTTGTGCCAGATATTCCCTTCGGAAGCCTTTCCTCTGCTGCGAGCCATCGCCCTTTCGCAGTGCAGCCTGCAGACGAGCGCGTCTCTCCAACACCTCGCCGCTTCCTGCGCAATGCTTGAAGAGCTTGACGTGCGCGGCCCCCACGGCAAGAGCTTTGCTTGTTCGGAATGCCCTGTGTGTTTTCTGCACTTCACTGGTATAAACAGAGACACGGTCTCCGCTTTGCACCGTGGAACAAGGCTGCAAAGGCTTACGCTGTTTTCTCTCTACGGTCTCCGGTGCTACAGGTTCTTGGATGAGTGTAACTTGGTGCGTCTGCGTCTGTCTTGGCCTGAGAGAAGCCTGACTCTCTCCGATGGCCGATCGTTCATCGCATGTTTCAATTCGAGTGAGCACTTGCGTTCTTTGACCCTGTGGGCTCCAAACGTGGCCCTGAGTGCGATCTGCAACGAACTCGGCACCACCGGCATGTTACGTCTGCGGACACTATGCATCGTTTCCAACGTCGACTCAAGTGGCTGCGCTCAGAAGTCGATTTCTGAGCTGTCACGGCGGCTACCGCTGCTAGAAACTGTCCATGCACACTACTTGTGTGATCACTATGAGCACCGCGTGACTTGGATTCGACGTTGGCCACTCAGCTGCCTGGGTGAAAGGTGTGACATCGAGGAAGGCGCCTTTCTTTCGAATGCACCATGCACACCAGACTGCACCATGACGACGTTCATCGGATTGAAGAAGCCGCGTCACTAAAAAAATATACGCTTTGGCAGTGCAGCCATCTAGGGGAAAAACATGTTGATCTAGATGTGCAGCCCCATCATGCAGATTTGCATACGTAGCACCAATCTGCGTGCAACTGCGATTAGCGGTGCGCTTTACTTTCGGGACCACTTGACGTCTCTCGCGACACATGGCTGCAGGGATTCATATATGCATTCATCTTCACTCGGTGCACGAGGAATTTTGGTTGTCAACGCTGTTCCCGTTTTATAGCGTTCTTTTTGTAAGAAGTGTAGTTGTTTTATCGTTAGCATCACCATCTGTCATACTGTGCCAGTGGCTGTATCATGGTTCATTTATTTATCGCGTGCCATATCTCGGGACATCGTCCATCTATGGCCCTGGCGGTCACACATCGCCGAGCACTTTTCCATCATATCTGGCTTTTACCAACTATGCTGATTCAAGGTCTTGTCGTTTTATTTTTTGACGAGGGGGCGTATGCCTCCAGTGTGCGAACGATGCCATTTCATCTTTTCATATTTTGCGTGGTGTCAACATTTTCTCAGCTGGCACGCGTTACCGCTGTGCTGCATTTTATCGCGAAGTGATATGGAAGCTTTCTCGCGGCTTGCAGAGTGGTTTTGCTGTTTGAACTGTTGATAGTGTTCTACCTCATGCGTCTCCTTTTAATTCCTCATAGTATTAAAAAGCCAAACTGTACAGCGACGAGCCTTGTTGTCTCCTTTTTTAGCTCTAGTGCTTTTTGGGTCGCTTGCACTGCACGGCCTTATCGTCGATTTGTTCTCCGCGAGGAGCGGCCTGTCAGGCCTATGGAAGTACAGACGAGTCTGCTCAAAGATTCAAGAGTTATAGTTCTTGCGGGCAGGCATTTCTAGGCCATGCAGAGTTTATGTTGCAGATAAACGTGCCTAGCTCATTCAGTATCTTCCAAGGCATGCTAAAATAACGTGCGCCGGTAGTAATCATTCATGATGAAAGGGAAGCGGCAGTATTTATTTTGCGCTCAGAAAACTAGAAAACCACAGCTGGACCGGATAAAGTGAGTGCAATAGCACTGAGGCCCGTGAGGAGGTACAGTACTCACGGATTGAAATAGGACATTCGGAGCGCTAGCCTTGCAGTGCCACGCAGGCATGTGGTAAACCACAGGCCGGCTCATTGGCTACTGGAAGGAACAATTCTGCTTTGTCGATGTTCTCCCTCTCGCGCCATACCACAATGCACCACCTTGGTTCCATGAGCGTCTACGGGCGGCGCTCCATGAAGCGACGGCCACGCGCTCCGAATGTCCTATTTCAATCCGTGAGTACTGTACAGCAGCGTTGCTTGACAGCAACGTACTATTGCGCTCAATAACACTTGGAACGCCCGGCCGCGTGGCCGGAGCGCCTACCGGAAGCATGGTGGGGCCTGCGAGCAAAGACCCTTCTCCCCTGTGCCTTCTGGTCTTTAAAGAAGCATAGCGTAATCGGATCGCCGAAGCTAACGCGGCGACATTTTTGCGACAATGCAAGGCGCATGTCGCAGTTGGCCTCAGATTGCGTAGAGCAGACGCCGCGGGGGATGCAGCTGACTGGTGGAACAGCAGCATCGTTTACACTTTGTTTTCAAGCACATCGCTTGTTCGCACCACCGTGCGTCCAGAGATCGCTGCGGCCACACGCTCGTGTGTTACAAGTCATATCGAGTGCGACAGTAAATAAAATGAGAAGTGCGCAAACTGTGACGCACAAGAAACTCATGCATTTTTGAGCTTGTGGCGGCTAGTCCAAAGTGTGTTTCAAGTTCGCAGCGGCCATGGAGCCAGTTGTTAACGTGGCCCCTTTCCTGGTCTAGTGTTGGCCGCAAATGTCTGTTTTGTGGCTCCAGCGGTGCCTTGCTGAGGCTCGTCGAATCCCTGCTCGGGCTTGAACGGGCGGCGACTTGTTATGTGGGGATACTTATCTGACCGGTCAGCAAAAGAAGGCGAGGCGGGGTTTCTGCGGCGCTGGCACACACGGTTCCCTGACATAACAGATGGCAGGCTAGAAATGACCATCCGGTCCTTTCTTGTCCCATTGAGATGATCTGTGTAGTTTTTTCCGAATTGCTTACACGGTTGTATCCGAGTGTGGAAGAGAGTAATAAACTTTCTCTGTGAGTAGTAGATTGCTCGTGGTTACTTTAGAACGTACAACCGCCAGCACATTTAACACGAATGACTGACAGCGTGGCGGAGGCAGACTCCAACGTCACGGAACGTTAGGCGCGGGGTGCGAGATATTCATCTGAGTAATCTTGCGGCTGCTGTAAATAGCTTGTGCGCACTTCAATTTGACTGGTTTTTGCGCCTTTACTCGATTGCTGCGTAGGCAGCGTGCTCATGAAGGATGTCTTCTTTCCTGTTTCGCTCGCAGATGGTGTTCTGCGCGCCCAGGCACCGTGTCGCCGTTTTCTTATCGCGTGAACCCAACTATGTCGGCGAAGTTGCTGCATCTTGTGCGCCTTTCTAGCTTGATCTCAAGGCTACCCGTCTAACAAAATAGATGTTTTGTGTTGTGTGATGTTGGGTTTAGTGGCTTATAAGCAGCTAATGCTATCATGCGCCAAGCTCAAGGTATAGAAAAAAAAGCGCTTCAAACAGTGCTCGGAGCACGAAGTTTAGTAGTAGTAGTGGTTTATTTAAAATAACATAAAAGGAAGGTAAAAGATTTTTGCTAGCCCCGGCATCTGCCATCACGTGCGGCGGCACCTGAGCTGGGGCAGCGGAAAGAAAGGATAGCAGGCAGGTGGGAGGAATGAAATAAAAGAGGTCGCAGAGACAGTCGTCATGGCGTATATATTTATTCTCGTCATTTTCCTTTTATATCATCGGTTCTAAACTTCATTATTAAAACGTGTTCGCACCCGTATACGAGTAACGCTGGGTTCAGTCGGAGGAAGGATGCAGATGAATGCCATCATGATTATGTTAACATCGCGTTCCCCATCTCATCATCAGACGCTACTTTCGATTAGCGGAGAGCAGTCCATTAAAAAAGCAACAATGGGTCTAATTGAAAATAACCTATTTCAGATCAACTGCTCCAAACCGATTTGCGTACACGAAGTTTAGTGCCGAGTACGCAAATCGGTTTGGAGCAATTGATCTGAAATAGGTTATTTTCAATTAGACCAATTGTTGCTTTTTTAATGGACTGCTCTCCGCTAATCGAAAGTAGCGTCTGATGATGAGATGGGGAACGCGATGTTAACATAATCATGATGGCATTCATCTGCATCCTTCCTCCGACTGAACCCAGCGTTACTCGTATACGGGTGCGAACACGTTTTAATAATGAAGTTTAGAACCGATGATATAAAAGGAAAATGACGAGAATAAATATATACGCCATGACGACTGTCTCTGCTCTCGTCATCGACATTTTTTGACTGGCTATCCTCTTCATGATGTCCCAACTTGCTCAGACTTCCCGCATTCTACGTTTTAATAGTTAGGCATCGCATGCCGTGAGAAGAAATTACTCTGAATAAAGATCTATGGTTAACGCAAAGTATTTTATTACGTATGTGTGCCACCCTTTTCATCTGGCTTTTCCAACGTGGGAGGTATTCAAAGAAGACAGCGCTATTTCAACAGCAAAGTGGAGGCACGTGCCTCACCTTTTCTTTCTGTGATTACGAAGCAATTTTCTTAAGCGTTATTGCAATCTGAGCTCCATTCCCTCCTGCATCTTCACCTCTGCAGTAGGTATTTACTTGCACACACTGAACACCTTGCCTCTTTTACTGCTGCTGGTGCGAGACCAGGCCGCGGGCGCAGGTCGGGCTTGAAGCCAAGCTTGGAGGGCCGCTTGGCGCTTGTTTTCATGCGCTTGGTTATTACTAGTTTTTTTTTTACTTCAGTATATAAATGCATGCAATAGCGTTAGGTTTTACATTATATATATATATATATATATATATATATATATATATATATATATATATATATATATATATATATATAGCTTACAAGAAGAGGGCACAGGCGAAAAGCACTTTATTACTAACGTTTCGGCCGCGGTCCGGCCTTCGTCAGAGTGAACAATATCGTTGTTGGCAGAAGGCTTTTAAGCTAGCAACTCTCAGAATATCAAAACCTTATCACGACTAGGAACAAAGTACACAAATCATGTGAATGCATGGAAAGAATCAGGAATGACATTGAAAGACACAGAAAAAAGCGGTAATTTAAAACTTCACACACACATGTGGTCAGCAGAAGTGTAAGCGGGGCAGACAAGATAGTACACCAGGACTTTCGTTTAAACCAGCAGAAACAGTATCAAATTTGTAACTCACGGGTTTCTCTATCATGATGTGTCCTAAAACCTGATTGTAAAATGGTAACTCTTATTTTGTCGAATGAGTGACCGGGAATTCTGACGTGTTTAGATAGCGGAAGGTTGGGGAGAGAGGTTCACTGAGCCGTGTGGTTTTTGAAGCATAAACGGAATGCAGTTTCGGTTTGCCCTATGTACTGCTTGTTGCACACAGAGCACTCCAACAGATAGATTACGTTTGAAGTGTCGCAGCACAAAGTGCCAATCATTCTCATCTGATAGACGCGGTGCTGGTAACTGTTGCTGAGGTAGTCATATGTGCGCAGATTCTGCATCTTGGCATATTACATGGGCGGCAGCCTTCGGAGACATGCTGTGAAATTCTTGAAGAAGTCAACAAGTCACGTAGATTTTTTGACCGTCTGTAGACTACTCTGGGTGGGTCTCGGAATATAAGTTTAAGGCGTTGGCTTTGTCCGATGATGTTATGATGTTTGCGAAGAATGCCGGTGACGTTAGGAATAAAAGCTGAATGAGTCAGAATCAAGTTAGTTTGCTGAACTAAGTCAGGGCAGTGGGATGTGTCCAAGAGAGCTCTTCGGTCAAGCTGGTCCGCACGTGCAAACGCGTCGTCGATTAGAGAAGCGGGGTACTTTTGTTGTGTTAATGCCTCTTTCAGGGCCATGCAGTTATGGTTGAAATCAGATTGCTCAGAGCAGATCCGTTTGTAGCGGAGTGCTTGGCCGTAGGGAATGCTGGTCTTGCAGTGCTTTACGTGGCTACTATGGAAGTGAAGGTACCGGTGTCTGTCAGTGGATTTCTTGTAGAGCGTCGTGACTAGTTTGCGATCACGAAGGAGTACTGTCACATCCAAAAAGTTAACACGCTCAATTGAGTAAGCGTGCGAAAATGATATTGATTTATGTACGTGATTAAAAGCAGCGATGAAAGAAAGGAGTTCAGGCTCGCCATGCTCCCAAATTAGAAATATGTCGTCTATGCAGCGTTTATAATAAAAAGGCTTGAGTGAGCGACCGGACAAGAACAGGACGTGCTACGTCCACCGCTATGGTCGCGGGTGGCGCTGGTGAACACTCTCAAGGTTCGCTTACACGCAGTAAACATAAATACCCACGAAAGCAGCAAATTGGACAGCCGTCGCCGTAGCTCAGTTGGTAAGAGCACCGGACGCGATATTCGGAGGTCGTGGGTTCGGATACCACCGGCGGCATGGTTGTTTTTTCTGCTGCTTTATAAGTAATTTTCTTTAAACCGATTGATTGACACTACAAATAAAAAAAAAGATAAAAAACTTTCCCCTATGCCCCTTGGTTTCAGTGACTGTTGGCTTCCTCAATATATATATATATATATATATATATATATATATATATATATATATATATATATATATATATATATATATATATATATATATATATATATATATATATCGGGCCGCCGCGGTGGCTGAGTGGTTATGGCGCTCGGCTGCCGGCCCGAAAGAGGCGGGTTCGATCCCGGCCGCGTCGGTCGAATTTTGATGGAGGCGAAATTCTAGAGGCCCGTGTGCTGTGCGTTGTCAGTGCACGTAAAAGAACCCCAGGTGGTCGAAATTCCCGGAGCCCTTCACTACGGCGTCTCTCATAGCCTGAGTCGCTTTGGGACGTTAAACCCCCATAAACAAAACGATATATATATATATATATATATATATATATATATATATATATATATATATATATATATATATATATATATATATATATATATATAATTTCGGCGATGAACGGCCTCTACCGAGTACGAAGTGATACTATACTCCATTTTATATATCAGCCGAAATGCTGTCAAAGAGGCGCCCTTGTTTGCGCTGTCTACATCCACGATCACAAATGAGCGCCTTCTTTGTGGTGAGCGGGAAGGAGCAAAGTATTTGCCTGCAGGCTTATTACATGATGCATTCGTCATGAGGCTGAGTAAATACGTGTTTGTTGCCGAGGACAAGATGTCGCCTTATCGTGCCTTTGAGAACTAGGCCACAGAAGAAGCGCGGAGCAACACTTCTGCCTTTACTTTTGTTGCGGACTACTTCCCGTGCGTTTCGAGGCTTTGCAGTTGATCTGTGAAACGCAGTATCGCAAATAAGAACGGAAAACTGGGCGAGTTGGTAGGGATTTATGTTTAACTGCGCAAAAAAAAAAATGAAGACAGAAAAGGTACCCTGCCTTCTTCCTTTCTGTCTTCGTTTTTTCGTGTAGTTAAACATGAATGCAGTATAGCTGTTAACATCCGAAAGTGGAGCGCACAATATGCCCTCTGGTCAATACGTGATATATATATATATATATATATATATATATATATATATATATATATATATATATATATATATATATATATATATATATATATATATATATATATATATATATATATATATATATATATATATATATATTGTGAGTGTGGTGGGCGACCTCTATAATAACTGCATGTGTACTAATTCGTTTCCCGAGTTCCGCCAGTATTGCAGAAGAATGATCATAAGACGCGAAGAAGCACGATGCTGTGCACAGCCAGAAGCGTTCCATCGGCAACAAAGTAACATTTACAAGTTTGCCAAAGCTGTCCCCTTCAAACTGAGACCACTCCTTCTGCACGCAGCGCCATCACGTGCTGCTTCAAGCATTCATCGTTGAAACTTCCTCCTCTCTGCCGGTGCATGGGGTATTTCCCAGGTTTCTATAACACTGTAGTGCCCTGAGCGTCTCAGCTAGCTTAGCTCACATGACAGCTCACATTTTCTACTGTATCCATCCGCATAAATAATCAGTAAAATACCCCCATTTTGGTCATCTCTTCGTCCCCAATTCAGCAATTGCAAATTAAAATGTGATACAGTTCAGGAGAGCAAGCTGCCGGGCTAGTTGGTGATGCATGTTGTAAACTTGGAAGCGCAAAAAACCGGACGACGGACAGAGTAAGGGAACACAAAAAAAAATGGAATGAATGTCAGCGTTTAGAATCTTCTGTCCATTGTTACAATTTTCAACAAGAAACGCCGAAAGTGGAGTGTGGGGCAGGATACTGATCATGATGAAGATCAAGTTGTTTGGCGAGAACAAAAAGAGAGCGCACGCGACATTGGCGTCGCGTACGGCATGTGTCAGAAGAAGCTGAGCGACGCTGTCAGTCTTTCACTTTTCCAGCGCTAGGCTTCATCTATGGTTGGACCTTGCCCCCCGTAGGAGTTTTTACACGAGCTACTCAGATGTTCACCTGCCTGCTTCATCAAGCTGTCCGGAACAATAGCAGATAAAGGTAACCAAGGATAAAGTACGCTAGCACAAGAGCACCCACTCACCGACCCTGGCCTTTTCTGTGCGGTTCCACCTAGGAAGGTGGCAGTTCAATAAATGAAAGAAGCAGTACACCATAACTAGGCATCTACTGCGGTGGCCCAGTAAGTAAGTGGAATGTGTCGTTAAATCTCTACGAACCACACGAAAGCTACTTTTTGCTTTTTCTCAGTAATTACGCCTGCATACCGCAGAGCCAATAGAGGCCGCACACAGATGCAGTGCCTGGACCACTGTGGTGTTTTCGCGGCTAGTCTGTCCAGTATCGGTATCAGGTCCGTGTGGGAGATGCTATTAGTAGTGACCGCCACCTATGGAGGCATCAGCAAGAGAGAAAAATTGTACTGTTGTCTTCTGAAGATAATTTGTAGGTAGACTTGGGCACGAGGCAAGCAGCTCGCTGTTTTAAAGATAAAGCATATAGCGTTAATCGGAAACTAAGTAAAATCAAACGAACCACCAGGAACGGTGTCAGAATCTTTGCAGTGGTGTGGGGAAGGGCGTCGATGTAGGCAATATTGTACGCGAAAGCGCTAGTTCGCTAACGAAGCTCAAAAACCGGAGGTGTAAGTGAGGCACCAACCTTTCACGTTTTTCGAGCCAGCGGCGGAGGCCTTGAGCAGCTGCTTCGTAAATGAGATGAAACGGCAACCCCCCCCCCCCCCCCCACGGCGCCTCACCCCACTCCTCGTGTCATGCAGCAGAAAAAAAATTACCCCGCCCTCCCCCCGCTCCGAGCGCTCACCACCTCCGCCGCAGCTCAAGTAATGCGGCTACGAGAGTGTTGGCAGGAAGGAGGGAGGCTAGTAGGGGGTGGTGGTGGTAGTTGTTCCTATGACGGTGGGGGAGGGGAACACTGGTCCCGACGTATGTTGGCCCTTGGGCATCACTCTCAGGGACCAGGGGAGAGGGGGAAATGATACAAGGAGGGGAGGGGACTAGTAGACCGGCCGCGGAGCTTCCTCTTCTCACATGTTCCCTCTCTTCGGGCGCATTCACACTTGTCCAAAAATCCGGCGAGTGAAGCGGATTCGCTCGCCGGGAAAACTAGGACCTGTTCTCATCTGTTGACGCCCGGGCGAGGCGGAACCGCCGCGCCGCTGCTGTTTCTCGCTTTTCCACACACTTCCCGGCCACCACGTCACCGCTCGCGGCGTACACAGATATGATAAGAAAAGAGCATAAATTGATGCTGTCTGTGTACCATAACCGTATGCACGCTTGCGTACGTAAACGCATGCACATTCCAATTTTTAGTTCAGCGTATGCAAACACACTCGCAACGAAACGCCGAGCCTAGTGGCGCCATCTGCTTGTCACGAAGGGAACTAGTACTGTCAACGAAACCGGCGCTCCTCGTAGGCCTAGTAGCGGCAGAATCGTTACTCAAAATAAAAAAAAATTGTCTGTGGTTTAGCTCTGGTTAACCCAAGTCGAATTGCGAAAGCTTTGTTTCCTCGGCACGTCTCATTCCGAGGCTCTCGAGAAATCAAATCGGTCTCTTCCGCAGCTGAAGAGTCACTAAGGGAGGTGTCACTTCTTCTAGCCGCAACTGCGTTACGACGCTTCTCGAGTCTTGCGGTGCGTTCTTCTGGCGTCTCTTGAGCGCGTTGTCTCTTGCTCGCTTCGTTCTGTCGTTGTTGCGTCTCTTTCGCGCTGTCCATAACGACTACAAATGCACGCCGTTTAGCTAAACGTTGTTCCCGCTCTTCATCCGTTTCTTCCGCACGCCGCCGCTTCTTAGCTGCAGAACATCGTTGCAGCTTCACCTTATACAGATAATCCGACATACCGTGGAGGATTCGCTGGGACGACTGCGACGAGCCGAGTTGGGGGGCCGCATTTCCACAGCTGGCATAACGTCACGTAGAGCGAGCGCCTCCACCACTGCAGCGGCGCGTGGAGGATTCGCTGGGACGATCGCGACGAGCAGAGTTGGGGGGGGGGGGCGCTTTTCACCACCTGGCACGACGTCACGTACAGCGAGCGCCCCTCGCGGCAGCGGCGCGCAGCTGCAACATGGAGGATTCGCTGGCACGATCGCGACGAGCCGAGTTGGGGTCCCACTTTTCCACAGCTGGTATGACGTCACACATAGGTCACGCTAAAGGTCAACGGTGGATTCTCCGGGACGACGGCCAAGAGCGGAAACCTCGAGCATTATTGCTTTCGCAATCAAAATAAAGCAAATTTATCACCTATACTTTTGCTTATAGGTGGGGTGCGACGAAGCGATGTACCGGTGTCCGATTTATGGCCAGTGAACGCGCTGAACAAGGCCGCAACAACGACGAATTCATTCCGAGGCGAGGGCCCTGCGTCGAAGGGCGCCGCCATGTTTTTCGCCGCGGCGGTGAACGCGGAAAATTTGGGTCCGGCCCGATCGCCCTCGTCGCGCCGCTTTCCGCCTCGCTCGGCGTCAAAAGCGGCCGAATCCGCTTCCCTCGCAGGATTTTTGGACAAGTGTGAACGGGCCCTTCGTCTGCCCGCCCCTTTTGATCCAGAAAACGGACTATTCGCTTTGTGTCGCCGGCGCGCTCCTCCGTCACCGGTCCTGACACGCGTGAGCCATCGGCGCCGGAATCCTGCGAGGAGCCGCGCAGCGGCGATATACGAGCGCTTCCCGTACCGCGCCTTTTGATGCAGCTCCCTTTGAGGCGGTGTTGCCTCGAGTGCTTTCGCACGTCCTACTCGGCTTAACTTTAGTTAAAACGTTAAACTTTTTTTTTACCTGCGTGATGCCTTCGAAGGAATTCTCGTCGAATCTCGACGACAGCTTTACAAATTATCTTGACGGAAAATTTATAATAGAACTAAGGTTTTAAAGACATTTGTTCGCGATTGAATGAGCTGTTTATTTAGAAAGGAAGGCGACAGGCCGCGCTTTGGAGAATTGGGGTCTTAAGGAAGGGAAAAGTAGAGTTCTATTAATACATGAAGGGGCGGCATTGGTGGTCTAGCTACGCCCTACACTGCTTTGTAGAGGCCACCTATCTTAGCATATTTGCAAATATCTTCCCAGATGCCGTTCTCCCTGGCTCTGGTCAATGCACGAAATTCCTCGCCATCGGTGGGAAAACCATGCTTGACGAGGAGGTCGTCGCGTTCCTTGCGGAAGTTTGACCAATGTCAAACTAGGTGGTGCAGGTCAGCACAAAACTTTCAGCCACAGTGCGGCCACTTTACAACTTCAATATTGCCCGCTTGAAGCCAGCGAGGGCCGGTAAGCCATTTACGGATGATGTGTGGCGTGTAGGCGGCATCGGCGACGATCTTAATAATGCAGATCTGCTCATGCCGTGGGAGAGCAGCTGAGGTAT
Source organism: Amblyomma americanum (assembly GCF_052857255.1). NCBI lineage: Eukaryota > Metazoa > Arthropoda > Arachnida > Ixodida > Ixodidae > Amblyomma > Amblyomma americanum. The sequence continues at coordinate 94,890,292 of NC_135502.1, read as the reverse complement.
CAAGGTGACTCACAACGCGGCTCAGGAGAATGTCTCGTTCCTTCTTCAGCTGGAATACCCCGCCGTTACCGACGAACCTGCTGATATGTCAGACAACTTGGCTGTCCTAACGTGCAGACTAGAGCGTGCCAAACAGAGGAGCCGTACACGACTTAAGGCCGTTACACCACCGGGTTACCTTGTTAGCGAATAAAATCTGCTCCTCGGACTTTGAAGGAACCGCTCGGCACAATTTTTTGGGAGGTGCCCACGACCGCTCTCCTCCTCTTGCATTCGTCACTGCCAGGCACTGGCGAAAGAAATCAGAACACAGCAAGCGTCCGGTAAAGGATGTGGCTCACTGGAAAAATATGTCGTAAAGGGGACAAGTGTTCATGCTCTACCGAGAAAGCCTTGCGACGCAGACAAACAGCGACGGTCTGCAGCATGAGTAACAGATCCAGCCTTACGTGCACGCAAGCTTGCGATCCTGTCGGCTTAGAATTCAAGATGTGTTGTCACGGAGTTTTATATTTGTGTTGTATGCACGTGTTAAGCAAGTAATGTAAAATTGTTATCGAGGTTGCTACAAGCAGATCCGTTCGCAAGCTGGGCGAGGTATCTTTCCTACGATTGAAATATCGTTGCCCGATGCCGCTCCCTTCTATGCATTATCAGCAACTGAAGCCAGCCGCTGATGTCATCGCTATAAATACCTGTGTTGCGCTACTTGCCATCTGAGAACCACCCTGCAGTAGAAACACAGCACACTTCCAGCCTGCCCTTGCCAACTGCGCGTGCAGCAGCAACATTTCCAGATCCGGCCAGCTATCCTCGTAGCATCAGTGTTTGACGTGCTGCATCCGAGAGTAGATGTCTGAGCCTTCGTCCCATCTGGAATACTTCTTTCTTCCCGTCGATGTTTGGCTGAGCAATGTGGTTTACCTCGACGTCGAGTCACTGCAAGCCCTTCAAGAAAGCGATGTGGCCCACCGGGATGTTTGGCACGTGCCGACGCTTAGCCGAACGCTTACGTTGAGCCGTCACTCGGATGCGTCTGCCCTGATTCGCCATTTACAGCGTTGTGATGCACGTTCTGTCAGGACTCTGCGTCTCACCGGCTGCTTGATGGCTGTTCCTCAACAGGTATTCCAGGCACTCTCTGCATGCGTACACCTGTCGGAGCTGTACTGCGTGAACTGCATTCTAAGTCCCCGGCACCTTTTCGACATCCTCACCACATCGATGGCCTCGCTGGTCAGGCTAGAATGGTCGCTTTTCAATGAGCAAGCCTATCTACACAGGTTCGACAATATCGCCGCCTCAGAGAATGACGTCGTGCCGAAATTACGCCGTATGTATGTAGAAGTTGATTACCATTTTGCAACCTGTGACATTTTCAAGAGAATCAAGAAACGCTGCGTGAACTTGGAACACCTACACGTCCACGCGCTCCACGTAAAAAAGTCTGACGCATTAGCCGCTTTCAGGAACCGGGTTGATCCCGATTGGAAGCTGGAAAGCTTTCCCTTCACTAGCCAAAGGTTCTTCAAAGATGGCCAATGGTTCCTCGTGATGGCGCTGGAACTTGAAGTGCCACTGCTGGACCTGTGCCTCGCATCTACCGTTTTCGGGAGCCTCACTTATCGCATGCGCCCGATTTTCTCTTGCACGTGCGTGCACCTGAAAGACGTGATCGCATCGGCAGAGCTACCAATTCCGGAAAAGGAGCTGATCTTCTGCGTCGAAGGCTATCCCGAAGCGCCAACGCAGCTGGCAGAAGTGGCCGGCCGACCGTGGTTGCAGAGGCTGCGGTCGCTGACGGTAGTCTTGCTCCCCTCCTTGGGGGAGTTGTACTCTGGCCGTCAGAACTATTATGTGACCCCGGCGTTCTCTTCGGCTTTGAACATGCTTATCAACTCATGCAACAGTCTTACCGAGCTCAACTTCAGCTTGGTTCATTTCGAGCATGGAACGGAGCTGTGCCAGATATTCCCATTGCAAGCCCTTCCTCTGCTTCGAGCCATCGCCCTTCCGCAGTGTGCCCTGCAGACGAACGCGTCTCTCCAACAACTCTCCGCTTCCTGCGCAATGCTCGAAGAGCTTGACGTTGTTACGTTTCGCCTACGACGCGCGGTATAGCCGGTGCGGATGCAACGGACGCCGGGGCTTCGTTCAAAGTGGCGGTCATTTTGGGCCCGTTCAGTGCTGCCGTAACGCCTCCCGCCAAGCGCGTCCAGGCAGGTTTCAATGCCACGTGTCGTCGTGTGTGCGTGTGTGTGTGTGCATGTTGGTGCCCACGCTTTGCAAAGCGCGGCAGCCGGGGAGAGGAGCTCCCCAACTGGGAGGCGAGGAGGTCTGACCGGCGCCGGCCCGGCGGACGCGTCACTTCACGTCTCAACATGTCCGTGCGTCGCCGTCTAGTGCGACTCATCCCGAGCCGTTCCTTCTTGCCCTCGACTCCGTGGGTATAAAAGCAGCTGCCCCGGACGCCAAAGAGAGACTTCGTTTTCTTCCTTCGAGTAACGTGGTCGCCCTGACCGGCTGCTCTTTTGCGATGCCAGAATAAACAAGTTGTTCTGTTGCCAGTCGACTCATCCTTTGCCGGGACCTTTGGATGTTTCCAGCTGTGCCCCAGGCCGCCAGGCCAACGCTACCCTTGGGGCTTGCAACTCATTTGCAACAACTGGTTGCCAGCGGTGAGATCGCGACAACGGAGGCCAGCAGCGAAGATATGCGGTCGACTGTATGCTGAGCAGCACAACGACCATCCGGGAGCAGTGCAACGAGCCCTGTGTGATGACTGGTTGCCTGCAGCGGAACGACTGCGCTGAATTCTTGGCTGCGAGGTTTGGTGAGTGCGGGACTTTCTTCTTCTGAGTTTTGCCAGGCTTTTGTTAGTGTCAGAAACAGAGCTGGTAATTGTGTTGTCGTTGCTGCCGGGTTAGTTTGCGGCAAGGCAATAGTAGGCAGTAGAGAAAGCAGCATTCGGAGCAGCCATGGATTTGAAGTCGTTGCGCAAACCGAAATTGCTGGAGCTTGCAAGAGAGTTGGGTCTGGATGTCTCAGACAAACCCAGAAAACCAGAACTGCTAAGGGCTATTCTTCAGTTGGAGGCTGAGGATGACGAGCTGTCGGAATGCCTTGAGACCATTGAGGAGAGGGAGCAAAAAGAGAAAGACGAGCGCGAACGTACAGAGCAAAAAGAGAAAGACGAGCGCGAACGTAAAGAGCAAAAAGATAGAGAAAGAAGAGCGCGACCGTCAACACGCTTTGGAAATGAAGCGTCTCGAGGTAGAGATGGAACGCGCTCGTAATGGAAGTCAGGCACACGGTGCAGGAGAACGAGTATCGTTCAAAATGACTGACCTGATGCGGCCGTTTAAGCTTGGAGAGGACATTGGTTTGTTCCTGGTTAACTTTGAGCGAACGTGCGAGAAGCAGGGGTTCTCTCGGGAAACGTGGCCACAGCGCTTGCTCACTTTGTTACCCGGCGAGGCGGCCGACGTAGTCGCTCGCTTGAAAAGAGAGGAGGCAGAGGATTTCGACCAAGTGAAATCGAGTCTGCTAAAAAAGTACAGGCTGTCAGCGGAGGCGTTCCGTCGGAAGTTTCGGGAAAATGAAAAAGGCAGAAGTGAGTCATATACAGAGTTTGCCTACAGGCTTATGTCAAACATGCAGGAGTGGCTCAAAGAAGAGAAAGCGTTTGGTGACCACGAGAAAATTCTGCAGTGTTACGGGCTAGAACAGTTTTATAGTCGGTTACCTGAGAACGTGCGGTACTGGGTCTTGGATAGGCCAGACGTTAGTACAGTGGCTAAAGCCGCCGAGCTAGCCGAGGAGTTTGTGACGCGTCGGGCTCGCGGAGCTAAGGACGGTCAAAAGGGTGAATTTGGCTCCAAGTCTGAGAGGCCGAAGTTCACACCCATGAGAGCAAGGGGGAACACACGTAGTGCGGTTGCGAGTGAAAGCAGTCCGACCGAACGTAAGGAGACGGCGGCAGCCGAAGCCGAACGCAGAAAGCGGTTCGAGACAAGGCAAGCGCGCGTGTGTTATACGTGCCAGAAGCCGGGTCACTTTTCGGCGCAGTGTCCAGAAACAAAAAGAAAAGTCGTGTGTTTGTCATTATGTAGCACTGACGAGAACATGAAGCCTCTCGAGCCTTACATGCGAGACTTCCTCGTGAACGGGAAAGAGTGCCGAGTGCTTCGTGATTCCGCAGCTACAATGGATGTAGTTCACCCCTCTTACATAGAACCCGATTTGTTCACGGGCGAGTGCGCATGGATCAAGCAAGCCGTGGAAGCTCATAGCGTGTGTCTGCCCGTAGCAAAAGTGCTTATTGAAGGACCTTTCGGAGCACTTGAGACGGAGGCCGCGGTGTCATCTATGCTGCCCCCCCAGTACCCGTACCTATTTTCGAACAGGTCCGATCACCTCCTGCGCGAGAAGGGGCTTTTGTTTGGTGAGGCTAGCGTTCAGGCCTTAACCAGATCGAGAGTTCGGGAGCTCGCTGCAAAGGCGGTAGTTGCGGGGCCGACGTTGTCGAACAATGAAAAAGGGTCGGAGGCGCAGCAAGCTGATATTCAGAGCACGTCCGAACTGAATAAAATTGAGCCTGTAGCGTTGAAGGCACCAGGTACTGGAGAGGAAATGCCCGACACGGGAAAGTTAGAAGAGCTTCCGGTCGAGCTTCCGGGACTAGGCTCAGTGACGAACAGGGAAGACACCGATCAGGACGCGCGGATGCAATGGACGCCGGGGCTTCGTTCAAAGTGGCGGTCATTTTGGGCCCGTTCAGTGCTCCCGTAACGCCTCCCGCCAAGCGCGTCCAGGCAGGTTTCAATGCCACGTGTCGTCGTGTGTGCGTGTGTGTGTGTGTGCATGTTGGTGCCCACGCTTGTCAAAGCGCGGCAGCAGGGGAGAGGAGCTCCCCAACTGGGAGGCGAGGAGGTCTGACCGGCGCCGGCCCGGCGGACGCGTCACTTCACGTCTCAACATCTCCGTGCGTCGCCGTCTAGTGCGACTCATCCCGAGCCATTCCTTCTTGCCCTCGACTCCGTGGGTATAAAAGCAGCTGCCCCGTACGCCAAAAAGAGACTTCGTTTTCTTCCTTCGAGTAACGTGGTCGCCCTGACCGGCTGCTCTTTTGCGATGCCAGAATAAACAAGTTGTTCTGTTGCCAGTCGACTCATCCTTTGCCGGGACCTTCGGATGTTTCCAGCTGTGCCCCAGGCCGCCAGGCCAACGCTACCCTTGGGGCTTGCAACCCATTTGCAACAACGTGCGCGGTGGAGACGGCAACAGTTTGGATAGTTCGCAATGTCCTGTGTGTTCTCTGCCCTTTTCTGGTATCAACAGACACACTTTCTCCGCTTTGCACCGTGGGACAAGGCTGCAGGCTGCGCTGTTGTTTTTCCACGGTCTGGAGTGCTACAAATTCTTGGCTGAGTGTAACTTGGTGCGCCTTCGTATAACCTGGCCAGAGAAGAGCATGACTTCCTGCGCTGGACGATCTTTCCTCGCGGGGTTCAGTTCGAGTGAGCACTTGCGTTCCCTGACCCTGTACACTTCTAACGTGGGCCTAAGTGCGATCTGCAGCGAACTCAGCACCGCAGACGTGTTGGGTCTACGGACACTATGTATCGTTTCGGGCGTCGAAGCAAGTGGCAGCGCTCGGGAATTGATTTCAGAGCTGTCAAGACGGCTACCGCTGCTTGAAACAGTCCATGCGCACTACTTGGATGAAGGTCGGCATCAGAACCGTGTGACCTGGATTCGAAGTTGGCGACACAGCAGCCCGGGTGAAGGGAACGCCTTGGAGGGTGGTGCCTTTCTTTCGAATGCACCGTGCTCACTGCGTTATGACGACGTTAATCGGATTGAAGAAACCGCGACACGTAGATGACTACGCGTTTAGACAGAAAGCAGGCTGATTAACTTTACATTTGCATCCCTATCGTGAAGATTTGGACAAGTAGCACCTATATAGACCAAACAGCGAACTGCAGTGCTCTTGAGTTTCGGCAGAACTTGACGTCGTTTACGAGACATCGCTGTAGGTATTCCTATATGCCTCCAGATTGGGTCGGTGGATGAGATAATTCTGTTGTCATCGGTTTTCGTATTTTAGCGCATTCTTCTTGTACGAGGTGTGGACGTTGTATCTTTCATATGATGCCAATGGTCCGACCATATTTCACTCACGTTTTGCATGTTATATCAGGGTACTTCGTCGAACTTTGGCTGTGCTTGTTAAAGATCGCGGAGCAGATTCCAATCATACTTGGCTTCCATGAACTATGCATTTTAGAGTTGTTACGGTTTTTGCTTTTAGACAAATGGGGGCGTATTCCTCCGATGTGCGATTGACGTCACTTTGCATATTTAGCGTAGCGTTAGCATGTGCTCACCTTGCATTGTAAGAGACTTGCAAGTTGTGTCCATCCGTGCACGGCTCTCTTTTTTCTGCGTGAACTGTCGATGCTCCTTGATTATTCTGGCTTTCAGTTATTCCCACATTTTATTAAAGAGTCAAAACCATGTGGCAGCAAATTTTTTCATGTTTGTTTGTTGGATTGTTTTCTTCTTCATCGCTGATATTGCACGACGTTATAAAATGTTTAGGGAAGAGAGGTTTATCATGTGTATGTGCGTACACACGATAAAACGTTGCGCCGAAAGATTCAACAGTAATTTTGGGAAGGAATTTCTGAGCTTTTTAGGCCTTATATGACAGACAAACGCACGTAGCTCATTCAGTATCTTCTGGTTTGTCTTAAGATAGCATGCGCTGCCAAATATAATTCGTTATGAAAGAGAAGACTCAGTATTCATTCCACTCCAAGTGGAGTACAAAACCGCAGCCGGAACGAATGGAGGGGGAGAAATCTTTATTTTTCTCTGCAGTTTTGGGAGCATCTTGAGCGATGTTGTCTCCATGGCTGTAGCCCCAGGAGTCTTCTGTGTCGAGCTTGTCCACTTTTAATCAATGGCCGGTTGCCCTCAGTCTCGGGCTCCGCCAGCCACTGCCGCCTGTTGAGTTCGCTGTACCAGACACTGTTGGTCTTCACAGGGGTCGCTGAACAGCAGAGTATCCCATTGCTCCGCACTCAGGTTTTGTATTTCGGGGACCACGTAGATGTTTTGACAGGTGCAGCAAAGTGGCTTGCCAGATAGCAGAGCAGCGTTGCAGTACTCCCTCACGAGCCTCAGCGTATGAGGAGTGCAAAAACATAGGCGCACAAGAAACACTTCAACAAGTATTTTGTTGAATGTGTGGTTGCGTGAACAATGTGGCGGTTGGTGCAACCTGCGTTTCAAGTTCGCAACGGCCGTGGAGCCAGGCTTCAACGGGGTACCTTTTCTCGTTTAATGCTGGTCGCAAAAATATTTGTTTTGTGGTGCCGGCGGTGCCTCGCTGAGGTTCGTCCAAGTTCTGCTCGGCCAGTATTTCTCCCTCGGTGTGCGCTCAAGCCGCTGGGTTGGTCCATCGGATCGCTCCGGGTTAATTTTCGACCACCTGGCGTTTCTTCACGTACAGTCGCCTGCTCTCTTAACAGGAATCACGGACAGGCTGACTCAGACAGACTCCAGCGCCACGAAGAGTTAGGCGCTGGGTGCGAGATAATGCTCTGTTTATTTTCGGCGACTGTAAATAGGTGGCGCGCAGTTAGATTTTACTGCTTTTTACGCCGGTATTCAATTGCCGCGTAGCAAAATCCTCAAGGGGACGTTTTCCCGAGTTTCGCTCGCGGTTGAGGCTAGCGCGACCAGGGAGTGCTTTGCTGTTTTCTTATCGCGTGAACCCGATATTGCGCGCGAAGTTACCGCAGCTTGCGCGCCTTTCTTGTTTGGTCCTAAGACTGCCGATCTAGCAGACCAAATGCTATGAATAGTGCTAGGAACTCAAGGTCGGGTGGCATACCGGACTGGTTTGGCAATAATCGGTATGAAATAGGTAAATTTCAATTAGATTCATTCGTCGTTTTTTACTGGGCCGCTCTCTGCTCTAATAATGAGATGGAGAATTAGATGTTAACTCAATAACGATGATAATCCCACGTCGAGTTGAGGACACATCGGCACCAGCTATCCGACTCGTTTTATTAATTCCTAGAGTGTTCTTGGTTGCAGTATATATATATATACCTTCTTCAACTCATAGATGTGGCCGAGATATGGTCTCATTAGTGCCTTGTTCAATTGGTTGCATCGTGTTACGTGCCTTTTTTTTCAACGTAACAAGAGGACATTTAGCTGCAATGAAGGTGTTCCAACACGCTCGCGAAGTTCTTTTTGTGTGTATGTTCAGTGCTGTCCAGATTAAAAATGGAATGGCAGAAAGGCTGCTTTCAAGCTGTTGTGCTAGTACGCAATAAAACGTGAATCTCATTTCCTGACCGGGGTGCCTTGTCTTAAATGCTTTGAGTACGAGGTTGGTGAGACTGAAGCGGGAAACGTGGTATCACGGTTTCGCTTGGTAAAGTGTTTTTTATTAAAACATAGTGACTGGCTAGTTGGTTCTGCATACTGGAAAAATTGCAGCGCAGCAGTAACAAATGCTCCGAAAGGTCCTTCAATAAGCACTTTTGCTACGGGCAGACACACGCTATGAGCTTCCACGGCTTGCTTGATCCATGCGCACTCGCCCGTGAACAAATCGGGTTCTATGTAAGAGGGGTGAACTACATCCATTGTAGCTGCGGAATCACGAAGCACTCGGCACTCTTTCCCGTTCACGAGGAAGTCTCGCATGTAAGGCTCGAGAGGCTTCATGTTCTCGTCAGTGCTACATAATGACAAACACACGACTTTTCTTTTTGTTTCTGGACACTGCGCCGAAAAGTGACCCGGCTTCTGGCACGTATAACACACGCGCGCTTGCCTTGTCTCGAACCGCTTTCTGCGTTCGGCTTCGGCTGCCGCCGTCTCCTTACGTTCGGTCGGACTGCTTTCACTCGCAACCGCACTACGTGTGTTCCCCCTTGCTCTCATGGGTGTGAACTTCGGCCTCTCAGACTTGGAGCCAAATTCACCCTTTTGACCGTCCTTAGCTCCGCGAGCCCGACGCGTCACAAACTCCTCGGCTAGCTCGGCGGCTTTAGCCACTGTACTAACGTCTGGCCTATCCAAGACCCAGTACCGCACGTTCTCAGGTAACCGACTATAAAACTGTTCTAGCCCGTAACACTGCAGAATTTTCTCGTGGTCACCAAACGCTTTCTCTTCTTTGAGCCACTCCTGCATGTTTGACATAAGCCTGTAGGCAAACTCTGTATATGACTCACTTCTGCCTTTTTCATTTTCCCGAAACTTCCGACGGAACGCCTCCGCTGACAGCCTGTACTTTTTTAGCAGACTCGATTTCACTTGGTCGAAATCCTCTGCCTCCTCTCTTTTCAAGCGAGCGACTACGTCGGCCGCCTCGCCGGGTAACAAAGTGAGCAAGCGCTGTGGCCACGTTTCCCGAGAGAACCCCTGCTTCTCGCACGTTCGCTCAAAGTTAACCAGGAACAAACCAATGTCCTCTCCAAGCTTAAACGGCCGCATCAGGTCAGTCATTTTGAACGATACTCGTTCTCCTGCACCGTGTGCCTGACTTCCATTACGAGCGCGTTCCATCTCTACCTCGAGACGCTTCATTTCCAAAGCGTGTTGACGGTCGCGCTCTTCTTTCTCTATCTTTTTGCTCTTTACGTTCGCGCTCGTCTTTCTCTTTTTGCTCTGTACGTTCGCGCTCGTCTTTCTCTTTTTGCTCCCTCTCCTCAATGGTCTCAAGGCATTCCGACAGCTCGTCATCCTCAGCCTCCAACTGAAGAATAGCCCTTAGCAGTTCTGGTTTTCTGGGTTTGTCTGAGACATCCAGACCCAACTCTCTTGCAAGCTCCAGCAATTTCGGTTTGCGCAACGACTTCAAATCCATGGCTGCTCCGAATGCTGCTTTCTCTACTGCCTACTATTGCCTTGCCGCAAACTAACCCGGCAGCAACGACAACACAATTACCAGCTCTGTTTCTGACACTAACAAAAGCCTGGCAAAACTCAGAAGAAGAAAGTCCCGCACTCACCAAACCTCGCAGCCAAGAATTCAGCGCAGTCGTTCCGCTGCAGGCAACCAGTCATCACACAGGGCTCGTTGCACTGCTCCCGGATGGTCGTTGTGCTGCTCAGCATACAGTCGACCGCATATCTTCGCTGCTGGCCTCCGTTGTCGCGATCTCACCGCTGGCAACCAGTTGTTGCAAATGAGTTGCAAGCCCCAAGGGTAGCGTTGGCCTGGCGGCCTGGGGCACAGCTGGAAACATCCAAAGGTCCCGGCAAAGGATGAGTCGACTGGCAACAGAACAACTTGTTTATTCTGGCATCGCAAAAGAGCAGCCGGTCAGGGCGACCACGTTACTCGAAGGAAGAAAACGAAGTCTCTCTTTGGCGTCCGGGGCAGCTGCTTTTATACCCACGGAGTCGAGGGCAAGAAGGAACGGCTCGGGATGAGTCGCACTAGACGGCGACGCACGGACATGTTGAGACGTGAAGTGACGCGTCCGCCGGGCCGGCGCCGGTCAGACCTCCTCGCCTCCCAGTTGGGGAGCTCCTCTCCCCGGCTGCCGCGCTTTGCAAAGCGTGGGCACCAACATGCACACACACACACGCACACACGACGACACGTGGCATTGAAACCTGCCTGGACGCGCTTGGCGGGAGGCGTTACGGCAGCACTGAACGGGCCCAAAATGACCGCCACTTTGAACGAAGCCCCGGCGTCCGTTGCATCCGCACCGGCTATACCGCGCGTCGTAGGCGAAACGTAACAACGTCAAGCTCTTCGAGCATTGCGCAGGAAGCGGAGAGTTGTTGGAGAGACGCGTTCGTCTGCAGGGCACACTGCGGAAGGGCGATGGCTCGAAGCAGAGGAAGGGCTTGCAATGGGAATATCTGGCACAGCTCCGTTCCATGCTCGAAATGAACCAAGCTGAAGTTGAGCTCGGTAAGACTGTTGCATGAGTTGATAAGCATGTTCAAAGCCGAAGAGAACGCCGGGGTCACATAATAGTTCTGACGGCCAGAGTACAACTCCCCCAAGGAGGGGAGCAAGACTACCGTCAGCGACCGCAGCCTCTGCAACCACGGTCGGCCGGCCACTTCTGCCAGCTGCGTTGGCGCTTCGGGATAGCCTTCGACGCAGAAGATCAGCTCCTTTTTCCAGTATGTTTTTTATTGTTCATATGTTCTGGTTCAGCCGGCAATCGTGCGAGAGTAGTGCTGTGGTGTGAAACTACTAGACGGGGAATGGACGGGCCGGTACGTGCCTCTCCCTACAGTGGAGAAATGCCCGTATTTTGTGGGTTCTCATATTTTTCTGGTTCCGTAACTATGAGGTTCAAACTTAATGAAATACGTCAATTGTGAATGCAATTACACTATATTTGACAGAGATTCCTTTATCATTATCCGGAAGCTCCAAAGCAGCGCGGACAAAGAAGGAACAGACATAGACGAGCGCTTTCGAAAAATGCCAGGCGTGCATCAACTAGCCCGATTCGCCACTCTTCTGAGCTTCCATAATGTGTGTTACGTCTTGTCAAATCTGATTTGCAAAAAAAAATAGTCTTTAAATAAAATTTTCACAAGAGTTACTAATATACTTGACTCCAAAAAGGAAAACATCTTAAAGAAACTTTAGAATATAAAAAAAAACTTTCGAATTTGACAGTAAACACCTCGGGAAAAAAAATTAACTCTTACATCCTTCCAGCTAGAAAACTATCAGTTTAGACTGTACATCACCCTTGTTAATGCGATAGCCTTAAGGACCCCATTGGCAAGAAAATCCGGCGTTGGCGTTGTCAGCGTTATGAGCAAAATACCACGGGCATCCATTAGACAGGTGATCCCAAGTCAACCTAGGAAGCAGGTGGGCCACCTAGGTCACGTGACCTTGTGGCGTCATCACAATCTGCCTACGGTACAATGAGCTAAATGTCCACCGTGGCAGGTGGCAGTTAAATTAATGATTCGCCGCTCGGGAAGAGCGACCTGGATCGATAAAATTCTACCATTGGAAGCACCTGCCATCCCATGCTAGTGGTGCACCGCTTACCAACTGCGCCACAGCGCCAGGAGTGGTATGCGGACTCCAGGGTATCTGCGAACCTTAAGTAGAGAAAGACGAATTCTGCATATATGGGAACACGTTAGCTATCGCGTCATAGCCTTAAAGAGGACCGCAGGTCGCGGTAGGACGGCAAATGCCTTCACGAAGTTAGCGCACATCAGAAGGGGTGCCAGAAAGGGGGCCATACGTTGAACCATCCAGAGGTAGAATTTGCGGCGGCGTGACATCGGTTACAGAAGCGCCGTTGCGAGCGGCGACTGCGTTCATAAAGCGAGCAGGCGGGCTTATGTTTACTCACACCGATACCCCGTTTCAAACATCAAGTGCAACGCTGTAAAGGCTACGGAAGTAGTCCGCAAAAAAAACAACAACAGAGCGGTGTATCACTCCGCGCTGTTCTATGACCATGTGCTCTAATGCGTCGCTCCGGAGAATTGGCATTCAACTGGGGGTGCTTGGGTTCAAATCCTGCATGGTGAAACTTTTATTTAGCACATTTTTTCATCGCAACTTGCATTTCGCGTGACATGGAATGAGAAATCTCGTTTGGTTCAGAGTCGCTTGAATATTATGCCACGTTCTGAAATGAACTGCATGCATCTGTTCATTTGATGCATACCGCGTTAATGCGAGCTGTCCCAAATCCGTTGTCAGTGAGCTCGCACCGGCTTTTAGTCAGCAGTGGCGGTTTTCTTCCAGATTCTGCAGAATTGTGACTATACTTTTTAGATGCAAGCGAGAGATTTGCGTGAAAAGATGGCGTTCGTTCATCGTGTTTAATTAATTAAATTAGCACAGTGCTGAATGCTCCGCCGTGGCCGGATTAACAAGTGGCCGTCTGCAACTTTCAATTTCAGCGTTGCCAAGGAACCCACTCCTTGTTGGGCCTCTCTTAAGGTACCTGACATGCTATGAATTGTTCCGTGCAACCGGTTAGCGGCGGATCCAGTCTTCGGCAAAAGAGTCTGGGACCGACTTTGGCACTGTGCTGTAGAGTAGCCCAAAGGACTTGTCGAGAGCAATTATTTTTTACTGATCGTAAAGTTCAGACGGGAGATGTCTGTTAATTCGGAAAGTTGATTTATCATACAGGAGCGCAGAAAACATATTCTAAACTTTTTAATCGCCTATTTTCTGACTGTATATATGCAACATTCTTGTGCATATCTGCAATTCTTTTGTTTTTGTTAAGATATTTTTCGTTACAAAGCAAAGCGCGTTTTCCTTTCTCATTGAAAAGAGAGCTCTTTAACTGGGCTATTATATGCGGTAAAAGAGCAGTACATTTATACTGATGGTCAAATTATTTATACACACAACACCCCAATATGGCCTGTTTTCCCGGTTTAAGTGTTAAATTTAGAACATAGTCTTGATTCACACAGTGACAGAAAAGGTACTGCCTCAAGAGTTAAAGATTTGTTGTCTTGCACAAATGTATATGAATGTATATGACAGAGGCATGTCAGCTTGTCTCGATTTCTCTGCTCTCCTACAAGAGTAGAGACTGCCCAGGCAGGATTTACATGCAGTCAGGCGAAAAGAGCTCCGAGCTGCTGGAGCGCCAAGTAAGGATGCAGTATAGTTGCACAAGGCTATGAGGGAATATTTCGAAAGAGTAAACAATAAATGAGACAATAATAATAATAATCATAATAATAATATTAATAATAATAATTGGTTTTTTGGGGAAAGGAAATGGCGCAGTATCTGTCTTATATATCGTTGGACACCCGAACCGCGCCGTAAGGGAAGGGATAAGAGAGGGAGTGAAAGAAGAAAGGAAGAATTAGGTACCGTAGTGGAGGGCTCCGGAATAATTTCGACCACCTGGGGATCTTTAACGTGCACTGACATCGCACAGCACACGGGCGCCTTAGCGTTTTTCCTACATAAAAACGCAGCCGCCGCGGTCGGGTTCGAACCCGGGAACTCCGGATCAGTAGTCGAGATAAATGAGACAGAAAAATAAAGAATGTTGACCACGCAGTGTTTCCGAGAAATGGTTTATTCTGCAAACAGCCAGTTTCATGGACCACATTGCATACAATGAGAACCAGACCAATGTCTGGACAGGGTTCAAAAAACAGCGCATTTTCAGTCAACAAAATCAAACTCCTGGGACGTGTACAGTCCGCGTCACCCTTGTGTAAAGCGCTCGAGCAGAGCGTACCTGGTAACAAAAAGTGAAATTACAGAGCAGCCCTCGATTTCTGGGCAAAGTGGTCGTGTCTACTTTTGTTTGCGGTTGCATCTGGCACTACTTCAGCGAAAGTGTTTCCTCTGGAACCCAGCCGCTGCAACAAGATCTGGATTTGTTTGCACGGTAGTGCACCACCCGAGCGCTCTACACAAAGGTGACGCAGACTGTACTATCAAAGATATGACTCGAGAAGACGAATTCACACTGAACCGAGCAAGAGCCAGCTTGAAATCATTCACACCCCCCAAAATAACATACAACATTGGGTACCTCAACACTCTCACTGCATCATTGCATAACATGTAGATTTGTTCTTATGAAAGCCGTACTGATTCGGAGTGATAACCTTTAGGCTGTCTAGAAATGCGGAAAGCCTCCTGTAGACAAAACGTTCGACAACTTTCGAAAAAACACTTAATAGAGATATTGGCCTATAGTTATTTAGGTAATCCTCTCCTCCTTCTTTAAGTATTACCGTCACTAGTGCGACTTTTAGTTGTTCAGGGAAACAGCCGTCACTCAGAATACAATTACAATTATGAGACAAGGGTGCTGCAAGAACATCAGCTACTACTTTTATTGGCAAGGCTTTAATACCACCAGGGCCAGCTGCACCGCAGCTTTTAATGATTCAATAATCTCATTAATTTCAGCCTCATCAGAACGTGATAAAAGTAATGAATATTCGACATTTCTTTTTATGTATGTTGTTCGTTTAGGTGATAACCCAGCATTTGTTTGCCTATTACTACCTGCGAGAAAATATTCATTAAACTTTTCACAGAGCTGTAGCCCTGATTTGATTTCGCCACCTAAGTTTGTCAGACGAAGCAGTATCCATCCTTCGAGCATTTAAAAGTTCATTAAGAACCCTCCAGAACTTATGTGGCTGATCAATATTTTCAAATTTACTGTTCTCATAGGGATGTTTCGCATTCTTGATCCGGGAGTTAATTTCCTTGCGGAATTTTTTAATCCTTGAATTTTGATTGGTCTTCTGTAATCCTAATCCTAAGGTAATCCTCAAAGACCTTGTTTCTTTGTCTTAATCTATGATAAATATCCGCATTCATCCACGGCTTTCGGGCTTTTTTAGATTTCTTTCAATAGCAGAAAAGAAAACTTTTATCATATATGTCCCTAATTTTACCGAAAAAAGGTAGAAAACCTTTTCTGTGCGTCGCTTTCGCAAAACACGCCAGACCAATCTGTCTCAAGAGTAAGGATGTTAAAAGTGGATAACGTACTTTGATTAATTTTCAGGGCTTTATACCCTTGAGCAGTCAGCTGTCTTGAGACACGATCTTCTAATATAAAGAATAAAGGCAGACGGTGGTTGATGACTGCAGACAGAAGTGCACCGGAGGCGGTGTTTCCTCTCTCGTAATTTGCAAAGCAGATATAAATCATAGTTTCAGAAGTGCCAGTTATTCGCGTGGGACAAGTAATAGTATTTCTGAAGCCATGATAAATCAATGTTGATAAAAAGTCACTCTGAGCATTGCTGGCACTTGTAAATCAATATTGATGTCTCCAACTACAATAGCCTTTCCATAAGTTTGGGATAATTCCAATAAAATTGTTTCTAAATATTCAATGAAACAGGGTATTTTCCCTGCCGGAGGTCTGTTGACAAGTACCACAACTGCATCGTTACATCTTAAGTTATTATTTCATAATCACTGTGAAGTGTAGAGAATTCCTGTAGCACTGCAGTGCATTTGAGCCCAATCCTAACATATGCAGAAACACCACCACCTTTCTTGTCATTTCTAAAAAAACCAAAATGGCTATAACCGTCAAAAGTATCTACATAAAATTCATTAGCAAACCAGGTCTCCGTAAAACATAAAACATCGAATTTGAGGGTAAGCTTATAAAAAAAAAAAAGCTTCGAGCTCTTTGCCCTTATTCCTTAGACTGCGACAATTGAGGGCAAATAAAGAAAGCGATTTACGTGTCCATTTGTTGTATGAAATATACTGATTAAATATTTATAGTCTCACTTCGTTCCGTACATAGCCCGTACAATAAGCAGCTCTTGAGAAGCAATAAAAATAACAAGCAGATAAGGCCACACGTGAACCTATTTCTAGCTTTCTGGCCCGTGCCCGTTTCCACTTGACAGCCGAGGCTTTGCCGTCATGCTATCGATATCGCTAACATTTGCGATACGCAAGATAGGTGTTGACTCGCTTCGACGTGCAAGGATCTTTCCATTGCTGGTCCAGACAAAATTCCAGCCCATTTCTTTCTTTCGTAAGATAGCAGCGCCTAACAGTTGCTTATTCTTTCGAGTCAGGTGCTCGTTCACGAACACGTCTTGGTGTTACCTGATAGGCAAAGTTAGGCGATTTTTCATTGCCTTAGGCAAAACAGCACTGCGTTTGAAGCGGCGTGTGAAACGAACAATTACATTCTTGTTCCTGGATTTTGCTTTTTGCCTAATTCTTTCACAGCTGCAACTTCATCGCAGTCATTCGGTCATAGCAATAGGCGCAGGGTTCATTGATTGGTCAACCGCTCGCAATCAACCATTAGTTTAACTGCCAGGGCAGCAGGGTGGGTGCGTTGCCTATCCACTGTGCGGAACGCACTCAACATTAGAGACACAAGGCCGCGTCTAGTTGCCCGATACGCCAGTTTTCGCTCTGTAACCAGGTTCAGCAGGAGTTAAACCGCAGCTAATTTTGTCTGTTTTGCTGAATATGCAAAAGCGATTTTAATTTTTTGAAGCGAAATCTTCACTACACTAGGTGAAGGTAACTTCACCTTGCGTTGCCGGTTGACATTCAAGTTAGCCAGAGGTCGTTTGTGTATAGGTCTTACCATATGTGGTACACCATGGTATCGCACCATTTGACTTTTGACCTAACGATCCACCGGTAGAGGGCGGTAGAGTAGGCCGTGTCGTTCACTGGGTGACCAACGTCTCGCGATCAACCATTAACTGGCACCTACCGGCATGGCAGTGTGGCAAGAAGGCCGCCCTGCCTATCCAGTGTGCGAAACCCTTCACGTTTCTAGTGCTCGTCTGTGTCGGCGGCTGGTTGTCGCCCCCGTAGCTGTTCTTGGACGAGCGACTCTGTAGTCCACCTGGATGGGCCATCAAGCGCCCCTGAACCATGGCGGTTGAGTAAACAAGGCTTAATTTTTGTCCAATATATTTCAGGGAGAGAGAGATGGTTAACACCTTCATTGAAGCACCAAGTAATGTGTGCAGAGCTCCGTATATATCTCTCTCCTTAATGAGACTTTTCTTCTATGTGCGGAGAAGCCTTGGTGCAGCGAGGTCCACAAGAAAGCAGCCGCACATCCGGCGAAATCCATGCCGCCAATAGTAGAAAGCAAGATGTTATGGCCTTCTCCAAAAATTGTGACGCTGGTATTTGAGGCAGTCTACTTTCCCGTACACTACCTTGCAGTATAGTGATTGATTAAAGATTTACCCTAAGTTTTAACTGCAGAGAGACACTGTCGCTGCGACGTACACCTGGGTGGTTCCTATAATTGCTAGTTAAGCCATCTGAGCTTCTCTTACGTTATTCCTCAGGCAGTTTGCCTACCTTGTAATGTTGCCTTCGCGGCCAGGATCGAATCCAGGAACACGTGGTCGCCAGATTAGGGCTACTGCAGCAGAGAAATCCATGCAATGAAGAGCGCTGAAAAAAGCGAGCCCGACACCTTGTCGAGCGGCAGCATGTCATAAATTGAAGGAATAGGTTAGGGGGAGATGGTGGAAAAATGTGGATTGTTCCATGTGGTGAGACGGGCATCAAGCTATAAACTATGCAGAGTATTTTATGAAACGGCATAGTTTTTCTTTATGTGGTCATTCAGCGGTGAAGGAGGAAGATGCGACTCTCCTCTGGCACACCCGTAGTACGTGCAGTTCTCGTGTCAGAGAGAACGATGGGATACCGGTATTACGATTTTGTCATGCTGTCACACGGAAACAGAACTGAACTGTAAACCGTAAACGAACTTCTATATTGCCCTAAAAAGGAACCGAGCCAAGCAACCTTTAAATTTTCGAACTTTAACCGAATTAATGGTAGAAACCTTTGCTCTTGGGTTTGGTCAAAGATCCGGAGGATGTTTACTTACTCAAACCGAACATTTGGATTTTGATGACAGCCATTGATGACAACTGAGTACCGTTTTGAACTTAGGGCACCAAATTATTCGGCATTGGTGATAACAGGCACAGAGCGAGATCTAATTCAAAATTAGGATGGCGATTTTGACGAAGGTCCGGAGCGTTCACGTACGCTTGACGCTACTTGTTTAGTTGTGGACGATTGCGATAAAGATACAAAGGAAGGAAAGCATGGTCACATTTGCTGCTTTCATGGTTGTCGCATCATATGAATACACGGGACAAAATATATAATTATACTTCACCGGATAATCCACTCTCTTTATTTTCCGTTTCATATGACCACCGCGAAATGCGTGCTGCTTGCAGCACTGATGTGCCGCGTAGTCGGACGGAAATCGATAAAGAAGCCAAAGCCATCACTTCACAACTTAAGGTGTCGGCTGAAAGAAGATGCATACCCATCACTAATATGGTGCGTTGCTATCCTCTCCTATTGCTGATATGCCGCAAACTCTGAGAAAAAGAGAAAGAAATGCATGGAGAGTTCGATTTCGAAGCAAAGCATGGGTTAAGAAGAAGGTCTGGTTTAGTCTCATCGCACCACAGGAAAGCCACGTTCTGAGTTCTCCTGAGTAATGACGTCTGCGGACCGCAGAGCACAGACGGGCCTCACACGAGCTTCGTACATACGAGCTCGACATTGCGGGTCGACTTCGGCCGCACCAGATGTGGGAAAAAATCGCATAGAGGCATGATTGGACTGACTCTTAAGAGGCCGGCCCTCACAAACACTTGGAGGCGTTCCTAGTATGGGACCCCAGTGGCGTCGGCCGCTGTGGAGGGCACGCTCAATCAGGGCCTTTTGGGCCTGTAGGTCAGAGCAGCCGAACAGGGTCAGCTCCCAGTCCTCTCCGGAGGGGTTAGGGTGAGGGGGCATAGAAGAGCTGTAGGGGCAGGCCCACACCTTGTGGTAGATGTCCGAAGATTTCTCCAGATAGGCTGACCTAGCGTCGACCCTACCGCGTTTATATAAACCGGTTTTCTGTCAGGCAGAGATAGCCGCTACTCCTAGCGTCCAACAAGCAAACCACTCGCAGACGCTAGAAGAGGAGGAGGAACGCCAGGACTTGCGCAGCGCCGCCAGACCACAGAGGAGGGGCTTGTGATGCGCCACCAGCGCCCTCAGCTCTAGCGGCGGCCTGACGCTCGCTCAGGCGGGAGAAGCAAGGTGAAGAAAAGGAAGTGAGACGCGGGGCGCGGCGCGAACGGCACGAGGAGACGAGCTCGAGCAACGGAGCAGGCGAGGTCACGGCTGAACGGCTTCCTGAACCCGGGTGACCAGGCATGGGGAAGCCGTCCTCGCCCAGTTCTGCTCAACCAGGAGCCTGCTGTCTCGTGTCTCCTGCCTGTCGCTCGCTGCCTCGGAGTGCGGGCGCCGTGCCGGGAACAGGCAGGTGCTGCCTGCCCGGAGATCCTGCCGGCCTTGCTGTGGGATCGTGCCTGCCGTCCCGTGGCTGGGACCCCCTGCCGTGAAAGGGTGCCTTCCTGGCCGTGCCCGGGTGCCCAGACCTGGGCGGCCATCACCTTTCTGGTGCGTCGTCAGCGCCACCGGTGCTGGTGCTCCGCGCCCGGCTTCCGGCCGCAGGAAGAACAACCCTGCGGAGGTACCTGGCCCCGGCGCCTTTCCGGCGACGGGCCGCGGAACCTCACACCGGTGCCTCTCCTCGACCCTCGGCCGCACAGCTCCATACTCATCAGTGACTGCTCTCCTATATTAAGTAAACCATTTTTGTTACATCTACGGACGTGCACGGTCTGGGACGACTTTTCTGGATCCTCCGGGGCCCCACCTCGGAGGACGCTCGAACCTGCTGGGGGCCTTTTCCCCTCACAAATTTGGCGTCCGCGACAGGACCAGGCCGAGCAGCGTTTACCAGTTAACAGAGTTCATAAGACAGTATGAGTGCTGCAGATTTTCTCGCGGTAGGAGAGCGCCTGGGTTTGCAGGGACGCGAGTTGCGCGAGTGGGTAGAGGAGGAATTGAGCAAGGCACGAGAGGAGAGAGCTGCGGATCGGGAAGCCACAAAGCGGCGTTTGGAGCTCGAAGCACCGAACTTAGAGCGAGAAGCGCAGAATTTACAGCTTCGAGTTAAACTATCAGAAAGAGAAAATCCTCCTCCTAATCCAAACGCTGAAAGTGCGGAGCGTAGTGCTTCAACCGTTTTTCCCATTAGCCCACATGGCCTGATACCAACGTTTAATGAGGCACGAGATGATTTGGACGCGTATTTGAAGCGTTTTGAACATGTCGCCACAGGGCAAGGGTGGCCGAAGGAGAAGTGGGCCACGGCTTTGAGCCTCTGTCTCGGCGGGGAAGCTCTTAGAGTCTTTGGTCGGCTATCTCCAGAGGACTCCATGGATTATGAGAAAGCGAAACTTGCCCTGCTACGAAGATTTCGTTTTACCGCTGAAGGCTATAGGGAGAGATTTCGGCAGAGCAAGCCTCACGATGACGAGACAGCCTCCCAGTACGCCACGAGGCTTTTCAGTTTCTTTGACCGCTGGGTAGAAATGCGGGGAGAAGGCCGTACCTTTGAGGTGGTGCGCGATATGATTGTTGCTGAGCAGTTTATAAGCAACTGCCACAATCGTTTAGTATTGTTTCTACGAGAAAGGGATTGTAAAAAGGTTGAAAAGATTGTTGAGGCCGCCGACCATTTCCTGGAGGCTCAGAGACAGAATAACCTTGCAACTTTCAAAGACCGGAGTGAGCAGAGTTCAGTGAAGCCTACAATCACGGTTCCTAATCCCAAGTCACAAATTCGATGTTTCATCTGCGAGAATGTCGGACACAGGTCTTCCGATTGCCGTTCGAAGCCGAAGGCCCCATATTGCACATTCTGCCGCAAGTCTGGACACGACTTACAATCATGCCGGCGCTGCAGTTCAAGTGACCGGGAGACATCCGCGTGTTTCATGTCACCCCAAGGTTCTTGCCCTGATTCACAGCCGGGAAGAGAGCGTTTAGATGTCCAAGCGGCAGATCCTGTTCACAGACCCTCTCCACCGATTGCCAGCATGCCGGTGGTGCACGGGGAAGTGTTTGGACAAAGAGTGTCAGTGCTACGGGACACTGGAAGTAACAGCATCGTCGTACGTCAGGCCCTCGTGCCCGAGGCAGCTTATACTGGGAAAAGAGCGACATTGCTTTTGGCGGATGGTTCCACCATAGAATCTCCTGAGGCGGAGGTGATCGTCACATCACCGTACTTTACGGGCAAGGCTATTGCAAGGTGCTTACCGACGCCTTTGTACGACGTGTTAATTGGCAATGTCCCGGGTGCACGTGTTCCTTTCTTGGAGAACTCAAATAATTGTTCATCAGTCTCGGCGGACCAGGGGACCAATTCTGCACCGGCTACGCAGGCCAACGCTCCTTGCACAGCTGTGGCGGCGAAAGCTTCGGAGACTATCTTGGATCTCTCTCAGAGCGCGGTCCACGTGTCTCGCCTGGCGTTCCGCAAGAAACAAGAAGAGGACACTAGCTTAGACCTGTGTCGGAAGAAACTGGGGACAACCTTTCCCGGCAAAGCCGAGTCCTCCCACACCTTCCATCTGGTTGACGGCGTATTGTTCCGGACGTATCAAGTGTGCCCTGGCAAAACGATTGAACAGGCGGTGGTTCCGAAGAGCTTGCGCCATCAGGTCCTTGTGCAGGCGCATGAGAGTGCTCTTGCCGGTCATCAGGGTGTAAAGAAAACTACGGCGAGAGTACTGGGTGACTTCTACTGGCCAGGGGTACAAGCCGACATCAAAAGGTTTGTGAAGTCATGCGACGCCTGTCAGCGGACTGTGCCGAAAGGAAAGCTGGGCAACGCTCCATTAGGACGTATGCCTATTATTTCCACACCTTTTGAGCGGGTGGCGGTGGACATCATTGGACCTTTGACTCCAACCTCATCTAGAGGGAACCGATACATCCTCACGTTGGTGGATTTTGCCACCAGGTATCCCGATGCGGTAGCCCTTCCTGCCATCGATTCAGCCACTGTGGCGGAAGGCCTTCTCGAGATGTTCTCCCGTATTGGGTTCCCACTGGAGGTCCTTTGTGATCGGGCTTCGTGTTTCACATCTGCACTTATGCGAGAAGTGAACGATTTGCTAGCTATAAAACATTTAAGTTCGACACCATACCATCCTATGTGCAACGGGCTTGTGGAGCGGTTTAATGGGACCTTGAAGAGCATGCTACAGAAGTTGTGCCAAGAACACCCCAAGGCATGGGACCGTTATCTTGCTCCACTGCTCTTCGGCTACAGAGAAGCACCGCAAGCTAGCCTGGGGTTTTCCCCATTTGAGCTCATCTACGGTCGCCAAGTCCGAGGGCCAGTTACCATTCTAAAAGAGCTCTGGAAAGCCGGAAACCTGTCTGACACTGTCAGGACAACGTATGGTTATGTGCTAGGTCTGAGGGAGCGTCTAGAAGGCACGCTGCAGCTCGCACACCCAAAATTTAATGAGGGCGCAGAGGTCACAGAAGATGTACCACGATAGGCGCGCCTCTAATAGGAAACTGAAGGTTGGTGATCGAGCGCTAATCCTTCTACCCGCTTCTCATAACAAGCTCATCATGCATTGGAAAGGCCCTTTTGCGGTCACCGGCAAAAAGAACGAAGTCGATTACTGGCTTGACGTGGGCCCCAGCAAAAAGTTGTTTCACATAAACATGTTGAAACGCTATGAAGAACGCCAGCCAGTGAATGCCCTCCAAGCGTCATCGTTCGTGGTCGTTGAGGAAGTGG
This sequence comes from Amblyomma americanum, assembly GCF_052857255.1. Taxonomy (NCBI): domain Eukaryota; kingdom Metazoa; phylum Arthropoda; class Arachnida; order Ixodida; family Ixodidae; genus Amblyomma; species Amblyomma americanum. The sequence goes on along the minus strand of NC_135502.1, from coordinate 94,867,091 downwards.
AGGCAGAAACTCCAGTGCCAACCTTCAGTGCGAATCCTGGTCCTGGGATTGGAGCTATCAAGCGAGCTCAAACTTTGAATGAGACGCAGTTAGCCGCACTAGATAGATTGCTGGAGGCTCACCGCGACATTTTTTTTCAGAGGTTCCGGGCCTCGACGTGGGCAGAAGTGGAGTCTGGTGCTACAGGAATATACTTTCCGGGTTGAACATATTAAAGGCTCTGATAACGTTGGTGCAGATTATTTAAGCCGGTCATGACCCTGTGAGAACTCTATCGCTGTGACGTTCTATTGACTGGTCAGGTAACCAATCTTTTTGTGTGAACTTCCTTTGGTGGTGCCTGTGTAGTTACATTTTTGTTGTGTGTTTTGTGTGTATGCAACATGACAGCCAGTGAACGGTGGTGCGCGTGGGAAAGTGTTCAGTGTGGTGTGGTGCAGTCCGCCGACCAGTGCTTGGTGCAAGTTTTTTTTTTTTCGGGAAAAAAAAAACTTCTCAAAGGGGGGGCATATTTGTGATGCGCCACCAGCGCCCTCAGCTCTAGCGGCGGCCTGACGCTCGCTCAGGCGGGAGAAGCAAGGTGAAGAAAAGGAAGTGAGACGCGGGGCGCGGCGCGAACGGCACGAGGAGACGAGCTCGAGCAACGGAGCAGGCGAGGTCACGGCTGAACGGCTTCCTGAACCCGGGTGACCAGGCATGGGGAAGCCGTCCTCGCCCAGTTCTGCTCAACCAGGAGCCTGCTGTCTCGTGTCTCCTGCCTGTCGCTCGCTGCCTCGGAGTGCGGGCGCCGTGCCGGGAACAGGCAGGTGCGGCCTGCCCGGAGATCCTGCCGGCCTTGCTGTGGGATCGTGCCTGCCGTCCCGTGGCTGGGACCCCCTGCCGTGAAAGGGTGCCTTCCTGGCCGTGCCCGGGTGCCCAGACCTGGGCGGCCGTCACCTTTCTGGTGCGTCGTCAGCGCCACCGGTGCTGGTGCTCCGCGCCCGGCTTCCGGCCGCAGGAAGAACAACCCTGCGGAGGTACCTGGCCCCGGCGCCTTTCCGGCGACGGGCCGCGGAACCTCACACCGGAGCCACTCCTCGACCCTCGGCCGCACAGCTCCATACTCATCAGTGACTGCTCTCCTATATTAAGTAAACCATTTTTGTTACATCTACGGACGTGCACGGTCTGGGACGACTTTTCTGGATCCTCCGGGGCCCCACCTCGGAGGACGCTCGAACCTGCTGGGGGCCTTTTCCCCTCACAGGGCTAAGCCGAGGCGGCAGCGTATACATTCTTCCTCCATCCAGCTCGGGACGATTTTACTCACCCCCTGCGGTCGGGCTGACCCAGCTGAACTCGACGGTCACCTAGCTCGATCGCCTAGCGTATGCCTGAGCCCGACAACCGGTTTTCAGCGCGACTGATTACTGGACCCTTCTTCTGTCAGGCTCATGTAAACCCAGAGATGAATCCAGCGCCTTGGCCGGCTGTGTGAATTTCGCCGCCTGTAGGTAAATTGTCGGCGCCAGATCACCTGGGATACGGTATTATAGGTGACCGCGACCCATAGAGGTCTCTGCTAGAGGGAGAGAATCGGTTGTCTTCTGAAATTAGCTTGGGCTTAGCCTTGGGCACGGGCCAAGCATCGCAGTTGGTTAACGATAAAATATACAGCAGGGTGAGTGGGCGACGAAATAAAGTAAAATGAAACCAACCGCCAGAAATAGTGCCTCCATGTTTGTAGTTAGCTAGGCCAGAGGGAAAGGGGGGTGGCTAAAATATTTGACCAGCGTGGTGCCTTCATAGCACTTCTCCCCAAATAAACTTTGTAGATAAGCTGACAGAAATCTGAATGCACGTGTGAGGCATTTCTTATGGAATAAAATTCATTGTTAACCATGCAAGGAAGCACCGGGCAGATTTTTGATTAGCTCTCCGCGGTGACCAGCCGCTCGCGCCGAAGGAAATCTGCACGCCAGATGCCTGCGGTAAAGCTGCTTCGCTGGCCGGAAGAAAAATTCGGTTTCAAGAAAACACGCGTCGATGCTGTTTCATGACAGCCGACCGAAGCGGAGACGAAACGGTCTGCAGCATGAGCAACATATTCCGCCTTCCGCGTTCGCATGCGTGCGACTGGTTCTGTTGCTTTAGCTTTCCACAAACGTGTTGTCACTGTGTTTTATATTACGAGTGCAGAAAACACACTTCGATAAGCGAGCGACGTCAACGTACGTTATCGACGCTGCCACCAGCGGATCCTTCGCAAATAGGGACGACGATGTACGCAGTTTTTCAAAGATCATCGTTGCCAGATTATGAGGCCACTCCCTTCTGGGAAACTATCAGCAACACATGCTAGCCGCTGATGTCCCCACCCTAAATACCGGTATTGCGCTACTTGCTGACAGAGAAGTGCCATGCAGTCTAAGCACGTAGTCCAACATACTTAGAGCGTTCCAAAGGGTGGCTGCGGGCGCAGGCGACAAAGATTCGTAACCGGAAAGCTATTCGAGTCACATCTGGTTTGAAGTGCTGCTTCTGGGAGAAGATGGCTGAGACTTCGTCGGAGCCGGAATACTTCTTTTTGCCCACCGATGTTTGGCTGATAATTGCGGCTTTCCTCGACGTCGAGTCACTGCAAGCCCTTCAAGAGAGCGATGTTGTTCCTTGGGATATTTGGGTCATGCCGAATCTTAGCCGAACGGTTACGTTGAGCCGTCACTCGGATGCATCTGCCCTGCTTCGCTACCTGCTGTGTTGTGATCCACGTTCTGTCAGGAGTCTGCGTCTTACAGGCTGCTCGATGGCTGACCCTCAAAAGGTATTCCAGGCACTATCTGCGTGCGTACACCTGTCGGAACTATACTGCGTGAACTGCATTCTAAGCCCTCGGCGCCTGTTCATCATCCTCACCACATCGTTGTCCGACCTGATCCGGCTAGAATGGTCGCTTTTTGATCAGCAAGCCTACGGGGAGCGATTTGACGAGATCGCTGCCTCTGAGCAACCTGTCGTGCCGAAGTTACGCCACATGTACGTAGAAATCGGTGAGGACTGGGCAAGCTGTGACCTCCTAAAGAGAATTCAGAGACGTTGCATAAGGCTGCAACACCTACACGTCCACGCGATCCACGAAGACAACTCGGACACCATAGCTGCTTGCTGTAACCTGCTTAATTGCGACCTTAAGCTGGAAAGCTTCTCCTACACGAGCCAGGGGTTCCGGAGAAATTACGAAAGGTTCCTTGCGATGGCGAGGGAACTTCGTGCGCCGTTGCCAACCGTCTGTCGGGCCTCTGCAGTTTTCCGCAACGTCACTTATCGCATGTACCCGGTTGTCTCTTGCACATGCGTGAGCCTGAAGACAGCTATCTCTTCTGCAAAGCCAGCAATTCCGGAAGATCAGCTGATCTTCTGCGCCGAATGCTGCCGCGACGCGCCAAAGCAGCTGGTAGAAGTGGCTGGTCGACCGTGGTTGCAGCGGCTGCAGTCGCTGACGTTCGTTTTGCTTCCTTCGTCGACGTGGGTGGACGTAACCCATCGGAGTCATTACGTCAGCCCGGCGTGCTCTTCGTCTTTGAGCATGTTTCTCCGCTCATGCAGCAACCTGACCGAGCTCAACCTGAACCTTGTTCATTTCGAGCCTGGAACAGAGTTGAGCCAGATATTACCAACGCAAACCCTTTGTCTGCTGCGAGCCATTGCCCTTCCGCAGTGCGGCATGCAGACAAACGCGTCTTTCTACCACCTCGCGGCTTCCTGCGCAATGCTGGAAGAGCTTGATGTGCGCGGCGGAGATGACATGAGCTCCCCTGACATGGAATGTCCTCTATGTTCCATGAACTTTACTGCTATCAACAGAGACACGGTATCCGCTTTGCATCGAGGGACAAGGCTCCAGAGGCTTACGCTGGTTTCTTTCTACGGCCTCCGGTGCTACAGATTCTTGAATGAGTGTAACTTGGTGCGCCTTCGCCTGTCCTGGCGAGAGAAGCGCTTGACTTGCTGCGATGGACGATCGTTCATAGCATGGTTCAGTACGAGTGAGCACTTGCGGTCACTGACCCTGTATATTCCCAACGTGGACCTGATGTCGATCTGCAGCGACCTCGGCTGCGCAGGCGTACTGCGTCTGCAAACCTTGCGTATAGTTTCCGGCGTCGAGCCAAGTGAATGCGCTCAGGTGTCGATTACTGAGCTCTCAAGGCGGCTTCCACTGCTAGAAACTGTCCACGCGCACTATCGGGATGAAGACGACTGTGAGCGCCGTGTGACTTGGATTCGATGGCGGCAACTCAGCTGCCCAAGTGAAGGGCAAGACATCGAGGATGGCGCCTTTGTTCCAAATGTACCGTGCTCACCCGATTGCTCTATGACGATGTTTATCGGATTGAAAAAGCCGCGCCACTAAAAAACAGCACTCTTTGGCAGTGGTGCCGTACTGGGGCAAGAAACAGGTTGAGCTACTTGTGCAGCTATATTGTGCAGATTTGCATACGCATGTAACTGCGAACAGCGGTGCGGTTTACTTTCTGCGCAATTGGCGGCGCTGACATGATATGGCTGTAGCGGTTCCTATATGTCTTAAGCTTTACTCTGTGGAATGAGGGATTTCGGTTGCCACCGCTAGTGCATTCTTTTTGCACAATGTGTAGTTGTATTGCTGGCGTCACAATTTTGATACCATGTCAGTGGGCGCACCTTGTTCCACTCATTTTTTGCATGTGATCTCTTAGTGCTTCGTCCCACTTTCGCCTTGGTTGTTAAACATCGCCGAGCATATTTCTATCATATGTTGCTTTTATGTACAATGCTTATGCAAGCTCTTGTGGTTTTAGTTTTTGACGAAGGGGGGAGGGGTATTCCTCCGGTTTGCGAACTTCATGCTATTTCTTCGTTTCATATTTAGCTCAGTGTCAGCATTTGTTCTCCTGGCATGCTTTTCCAGTGTACTGTATTCTACCGCTTAGAGACAACCTGGCTCAAGCATTGCACAGCGGTTTTTGCTGTGTGAGAGGTCGTACTGCTTTACTTCGTCGGTTGTAATTTTATTCCTCATTCTATTAAAGACACAATGTATACTGAAACGAGCTTAGTTGTTTCTTTTATAGATGGTGTGCTTTTTGGTTGCTGACAATGCAAGGGCTTCTCGTCAGTTTCGATCTGTCTTTCTCATGGGCGTACAGACAATACTGCACAAAGATTGAAGAGTGCTTGCGGGCAGCCATTTCAGAGCTGTTTGCGGATAAACTAGCAGATTAACCCACCTAGCTCATTCAGTATCTTCCGAGGAGTATTAAAATAGAGTCCGCTGCCAAAAATCATTTCTAGTGATATTGAATAGGCAGTATTTATTTCGCTGTTAGTGGATGAGAAAACCTCAACGGTAATGTATGGAGGCAGTGAGTGCAGCAAAGTTGAGCCCCGTGTGTATTTCAACGTGCAGTAAATGGGAAATGCGCCAACTGTAGCGCAGAAGTGCTTTATGGTTTATTGGGGTTTAACATCCAAAAACGCCTCAGGCTATGAGGAACGTAGTAGTGAAGGGCTCCGGAAATTTCGACCACCTGGGGTTCTTTAACGTGCACTGGCATCGCACAGTACACGGGCCTGATGATGAAATAACTTTATTTGCACCCGTCAAGGAATCAGAGGGCGAAAAAGACGAGCCTTGACCGCCGTCATCTTCCTCCCCTTTCAGCAGGCTGGGATCCCTTGGGATTCAGCGGTGTCCAGGGCCAGACGGATGACTTCTTTTTGTTCTTCTTCTTTCTGGCTGGCCATTAAAGCCTCCCAGGACTCTACATTCCTGTCTGGTTCGTTGTGGCTAGGGCATGTCCACACCATGTGGATCATGTCTGCTATTTCATTACACTGTTTACACCTGGGGTCTTGGATCGCCGGATGCCATCTGCTTAGTGCGAGTGGGTTCGGAAAAACTCCCGCCTGTAACTTTCTCCATATGACCTCTTCCTTTTTGCTGAGGCCCTTGCATGCTCCAGGTAATGTCTGTCTTCCTAATCTGTAATGGTTAAGAATATCTTGGTACGTGTTCAGCTCCTCGCTCGTCTGAAGGGACTCTCTACTCGACGAGACCGCATTGGGGTCCCGGTGTGTGAGTCCTCGGGCCAATGCGTGCGCTGTCTCGTTTCACCGGAGGCTCTCGTGGGCCGGAGTCCAAACAAGGTTAATTAGTTCTGCCGGTGTCGGGCCGGCTGTGAGAATTTTGACTGCTTCGACAGATACCCTGCCTGCGTTGTAGTTGCGGATAGCCGATTTGGAATCTGTTATAATCACCCTAACATTCCGTTGAGTTAAAGCCAGCGCAATGGCTACCTCCTCAGCCGCTGTTGCATCACTCTGTTGGGTGCTGCAGCACGAGACTCGGTCTCCGCCCTCCCTGGTCGCCAGGGCTACGAAACCCGTTCTGCCTTCATATTCCGCCGCGTCCGTGTAAACCACGTCCTGTCTATTGGCTAATTTTTTCTGCAGAGCTTTCGCTCTGTCCTTTCGCCTACCCTCATGGTGTACCGGATGCATATTCCTTGGGAGTGGTGGGATTCTGATTTTGTTCCTTATGTCTGTTGGGATATTCTCCGTGTGTTTGAGCCGCGCTCGAGGTTCGAAGCCTAGCGTTTCTAGTATTTTTAGCCCCGAATGGCTGCGTAGAAGTCGTTGTTGTTGCGCTACTCTGGTAGCCTCAATGAGCTCGTCTAGGGTGTTTGAAATCCCCATGTTCAGAATTTTCTGGGTGGATGTGTACGGGGGGAGGCCCAGAGCGGTTTTGACGCCTTTCCTAATTAGGATTTCAATCTTGTTTTTTTCTGCTTTGGCTAGCCGTAGGTATGGTGCCACGTATGTGATTCTGCTGATTACAAATGACTGAACTAGTCTTAAGAGGTTCGTCTCCTTCATTCCCGCGTGTTTATTTGCTATTCTTTTGAGTAGCCTACACGTCTGGCTTACACTCGATTCGAGTTTTCGTATCGTTTCGGTGTTCTTACCGTTTGTCTGTATCCTAAGACCCAGTACTCTAATCATCTCCACTGATGGTATTTTGTCCCCGTTTACCGTTAGCGTTATCCCATGTTCATGGGGCTTTGTTCGTCTCTCTAAAATTTTGCCTTCATCGAAATTCTGCCGCCGCGGCCTGGAAATGTTTCAAGGTGTATTTTTTGAGTGTGTGTTTGCGCGAAGGATGCGGCGCCTATTGCTACGTGTATTTAAAGGTCGCGCCGGCCGAGATGCCCGGCGTGAACTTGGCCCGTTTGCTCGTCTACTGTTGGCCGCAACTATGTCTGCACTGTGGCTCCGGCGGTGCCTTGCTGAGGCTCGTTTAATCCCTGCTCGGGCTATGATTCCCACGCTGCAAGACCTGCGCCTTGTTATATGGGGATACTTGTCTGACCAGTCAGCATCTGACGGCGAGACGTGGTTTCTGCGGCGCTGCCACACACGGTTTTCGTCATAGCAGACGGCAGGCTTGAAATGACGTGGTTACCGTCGTATCCTGACACCCCCCCTCCTGGTCTAGTGTTCTTAGAGCAGTGTGATGCTTTGAGCGTTTGAGGGTTACTTTAGATTCACTTGTGCAATTTGTGCTGGGTGACTTGGTTGTCGAGAGGCAATTTTGATCACAAAGTGAACAAGGGAGGAAAAACTGACGGAACGAGGTAGGCCTCCGCCCCCTTCTTTCATTGGCATATGTAGCTTTGTTCTCTCTACCGGGGAATTGAGAGACAATATTGTGCTCTTTCAGTCCTGTCTCTCCCCACTGAGATGATTTGCTTTTTTTTTCGAATCTTCGAATCGCCATTGCTTACACGGTTGTACTTCAGTGTGTAAGAGAGTAATAATTTTGCTGCATGTGTACTGGACTGTTCGGGTTTTTTTAGACACCTTGCAGTTTCTTGACGTACTGCCGCCACCACACTTAGCAAGAATGACGGACAGCCTCGCTGAGACAGTCTCCAACGCCACAAAGCTTTAGCCGCGGGCTGTGAGACAATCATCTCTGTATGTGTGCGGCGGCTGTAAATATCTCGTGTGCAGTTCGATTTGACTGCTTTTTGAGCATGTACCCGACCGCTGCGAAAGACGCGGGTTCGATCCCGGCCGCGGCGGTCGAATTTCGATGGAGGCGAAATTCTAGAGGCCCGTGTACTGTGCGATGTCAGTGCACGTTAAAGAACCCCAGGTGGTCGAAATTTCCGGAGCCCTTCACTACGGCGTCTCTCATAGCCTGAGTCGCTTTGGGACGTTAATCCCCCATAAACCATAAACCAAACCGACCGCTGCGTAGACAGCGTGCTCGTGAAGGAGGCCTTTTTTAAGGCGAAAGGCTTCAATAGCTCATCGTTGTCCGTTCGTCTTTCCGCGAAATATTTTATACTATCTCTTATTCAGATGACATTAACTCGATAACAAAAGAAATCCTTGTGCACGGCGCGACTCGAACGACTGTCCTTCCGTTCTGCAGCCAAGCTTGCTAACGACTACGCTACTTCCTGCCAACGGATATGTAGTTCTCTTTAGTGGCGTGGGCAGAGATACTTTAGTTTTCATTCTTTTTACAGTCCCACAATAAGTTTTGTCTAGCGCAAGGATGCTGGAGAGTTTTTTCGGAAAGGCGCCGAATCATACGGATGCCTCCCGAACGCCCTCCAGTGTCTCCAGCATTTAAGGCCTGCAAACAATTGTGTACTTAATCAACATCTTAACCACACATGAGTGACACAAGCAGCAACACCGCGCTAAAGGCTTTCGCCTCACCACACTTTAGGCCAACAAAGTTCCTCCTGAATATTTTCACGTTTCGCTCGCGGTTGGGTCCAATGCAAACTGTTGTAGTTTTCTGATTACGTGAATCTTGTTTTGTGCGCAATGTTGCCGCAGCTCGCGCACCTTTCTAATTTGGCGACAAGGCTAGCAATATAATAAATTTTGTGTGTTGTGTTGTGTTTAGTGGCACATACGCAACTAAGGCCGTCATACGCCAAGCTCAAGGCATGTACAAAATAAGTGATTTGCACAGTGCTAGGAGCACGAGCTCAGGTGGCGAATATGGCAACGGCTTAGAAGAAATTGGTCTAAAATACGTAATTTTCAGTTAGACTCATCGGTACTTCTTTACTGGGATGCTCTCCGATAATCACGAGCAGCGTCTAATAATGAGATTAGGAACGAGATCTTAACGTAATGATGATGTTGATCACACGTCGAGTTAACCGATAATGCGGTAATTTCCGGTAATGACAGGTCGAATTAAGCTATTGTTATTGATACGGCTGTGAACACGCTTTGATAATGAGGAGCCAATCAAACAAGGAGAAGGACGCGAAGAGACGCGTACACCCCGACGGCTGTTTTTTGTCCACCAGACGTCGTGGTGTACGTCTCTCCTCTCGTCCTTCTCATTTTTTCACGGGTTCTCCTCTTCATAATGTACCAGGCGGCCCAGATATGCACTCTTCTTCGTTTATATACTTAGGCATCCCAGGCCGTGAAAATAAATTAGTTTGAAGAAACATCAACAGGTAACGTAACGGTTTAATAGGTATGTATGCAACCGGTTTTCTTTGGCCCTCCGACCCACGGGGATACTCATGCACGACAGCGCTATTACAACAGCCAAGCGGAAGCAGAGGCTTCCCTTCATCATCTTGTGTTTACCGAAACAATTTCTACAAGTTTTATTATAATTGAGCTCCTTTGCCTGCTACATCTCCATTTTTCCAGTAGGAATTTACTGCATACAGTGAACAAATTGCCTCTTGCGCTCCTGGTGGTGCGAGACAGGGCTGGGCACGGATCGGGCCTCAAGCCCGGCTTGGAGGGAGGTTGGGTGCATGTTTTCATGCGGATGATGATTACTCGTTTTTATACTTCAGTCTTTAGATCTACGCCATGCCATTATGTTTTTGCGCTATCAGCGATATATATGTCGCCTATGAACTGCCTCTACACACCAAGTTATTCTATACTCCGTTTTATACATCAGGTTCAACGCTCTAATTGAGGCGAAATTCCTTTGCGCTTTCTACATCCTCGATCAAAAAGTAGTGCATTTCTTGGGGTTGGTGGTGCATTTCTTATTTCTCTTTTGCAATATTCTACAATATTATCAGCATGAACATCACCGTTATCCATCCCCAGCGAAAGGACTTGTGAAAGTAGTCCAACGCGTGCTCCTCTTACTTTACGCGAATAATCTTTTATGTCCAGCTATAATGAAACTGAGAGGTTTAAGGTCTATCTTAGTGAATACAACCTGCTCGTCAGACACCGAATGAAGTGCTCGGCAGATTTTTGAGAAGATGACCTCCATCACCGCTTGCCTCCCCTTGCCGCCATCACTGGCAGCTGCGGGCACCGAAACGAATTAGTACAGAGGATACCCGATGTAAAGCATGTTGGATCACTGGACGGCAACAGTGGCTTTAAGCGCACGCGTGTTCATGGTCCACCGAGAAAGCAGTGCGAAGGAGACAGAATACGACGGTCTGCGCTACGAGCCACATATCCCGCCTTGCGTAGTCGCATGCTTGCGACCTTGCCGCGTTAGTTTTCAAAATGAGCTGTCATGGAGTTTATTTCCGTCATGTATGCATGCAGTAAGCAAGCGCCGTCAGATTATGTTATCAAGGCTTCTGCAAACAGATCTTTCCGCAAAAACGACACGGGATCTTCGTTGTGACCGAAATATTATTGTTGTCCGATTAAGGGCCACTCCCTTCTATGCATTATCAGCGACCGAGAAAAGCCATTGACGTCCTCGCCATAAGTACACGTGTTGGGCTACTCTCTGTCTGATAACCACCCTGCATTCGAAACATAGGGCACTTACAGCGTTCAACAGCCAGTTGCCGGCGCAGGCGGTAAAGTTCGAGATTCAGATACAACTCGAGATACAGTTCGATACAGATACAGTTCGAAATACAACTCTGTTTGACGGGCTGCTTTTGGGCAAATATGGCTGAACCTTTGTCCGAGACCGAGTGCTTCTTTCTTCCCTTCGATGTGTGGCTGAGCATTGTGGTTTACCTCGACGTCGAGTCACTTCAAGCCCTACAAGAGAGCGATGTGGTCCACTGGGATGTCTGGCTCATGCCGACTGTTAGCCGAACACTTACGTTGAGCCATCACTCGGATGCGTCTGCCCTGCTACAACACATACAGCGTTATGATGCACGTTCTGTCAGGATTCTGCGTCTCACCGGTTGCTTGATGGCTGCCCCTGAAAAGGTATTCCAGGCAGTATCTGTATGCGTACACCTTGTGGAACTGTACTGCGTGAACTGCATTGTAAGTCCCCGGCGCCTTTTCGACATCCTGACTGCATCGAAGTCCCGGCTCATCCGGCTGGAGTGGTCACTTTTTGATGAGGGGACATACGGAGAAGGGTTCGACGACATCGGCGTCTCGAAGACTGACGTCGCGCCGACATTACGACGTATGTACGTAGAAGTCGTCGACGACTTTGAAAGCTGTTACCTTCTCAGGAGATTCCAGAAACGCTGCGTGAATCTGGAACACCTACATGTCCACGCACTCTACGGAGACAAGTATGACGCACTAGCCGCCTGCTGGAGCCTGAATGATCCGCTCTGCATGCTGGAATGTTGCGCCTATTCTGGACAGGGGTTCTCGGAAAATGCAGATTGGTGGCTTGCTACGGCGCTAGATTTTCAAGTTCCTCTGCCAGCCCTCTGGATGATTTCTGTCCTTTTCGGGAACGTCACTTATCGCATGCATCCGGTCGTCTCCTGCACGCGTGTACTCCTGAAGGACGTTATTGCTTCGGAAGAGCTAGCAGTTCCGGAAGAGGAGGTGGTCTTCTGCGCCGAATGTGTCCGCAACGAAATAACGCAGCTAGCAGAAGTAGCCGATCGATCGTGGTTGCAGCGGCTGCGGTCGCTGACGTTCGTCTTGATCACCCCATTGGATCAAATGGGTGTTGGCCTTCGCAGGCATTACGTCAGCCCGGCGTGCTCTTCGCATTCGAACATATTTCTGCGCTCATGCAACAACCTGACTGAGCTTAACCTGAGCTTGGTTCATTTCGAGTGTGGAACGGAGTTATGGCAGATATTGCCATCGGAAGCCCTTCCTCTGCTGAAAGCCATCGCCCTTGCGCAGTGCAGCCTGCAGACGGACGCGTCTCTCCAACACCTTGCCGCTTCCTGCGCGATGCTTGAAGAGCTAGATGTGCGCGCCTGTGACGGCAAGATCTCTCCTTTTATGGAGTGCCCTGTGTGTTCTCTGCCCTTTACTGCCATAAACAGAAACACGGTCTCCGCTTTGCACCGTGGAACAAGGCTGCAGAGGCTTACGCTGTATTCTTATTACGGTCTGCGGTGCTACAGATTCTTGCAGGAGTGTAACTTGGTGCGTATGCGTCTGTCCTGGCCTGGAAGAAGCATGACTTGCTCCCATGGCCGATCGTTCATCGCATGGCTCAGTTCGAGTGAGAACTTGTGTTCACTGACCCTCTGGGCTCCAAACGTACCCCTGAGTGCGATCTGCAGCGCACTCGGCACCGCAGACGTGTTGCGTCTACGGACGCTGTGCATCGTTTCCGACGTCGACGCTAGTGGCTGCGCTCAAGAATCGATTTCAGAGCTGTCAAGGCGGCTGCCGTTGCTAGAAACTGTGCATGCGCACTACTTGGATGATCACTATAAGCGCCGTGTGACTTGGATTCGATGTTGGCGACACAGCTGGCCGGATGAAAGGAGGCACGTTGAGGCCGATGACTTTGTTCCAAATGCACCATGCTCACCAGACTGCACTATGACGACGTTCATCGGATTGAAAAAGCCGCGTCACTAAAGAAATAGAACGCGCTTTGACAGCGCAGCCGCATAGGGGGAAAAAGAGGTTGAACTACATGTGCAGCCCTATCATGCAGATTTGCATACGTAGCACCAATCTGCGTGTAACTGCGAACAGCGGTGCGCTTTAGTTTCGGCACAACTTGACGTCTTTCACCAGACATGGCTGCAAGGACTCCTATGTGCCTTCACCTTCGCTCTCTGCATGAGCTATTTCGCCTGTCAGCGGTGTTCTGATTTTACTGTGTTCCTTTTGTACGATGTGTGGTTGTATCATTAGCATCAGCATCTTTGATACTGAGCTTGTGGCGGGAGCATGTTTCATTTATTTACCTCATGTCATTCCATGGGACATCATCCAGCGTAGACCCTGGTGGTTTAATATTGCCGAGTAGATATCCATCATACGTGGCTTTTACCAACTATGCTGTTTGAAGATGCTGTTATTTTAGTTTTTGACGAGGGGCCTGTTCCTCTGATGTGCGAATGATGTCATTTCTTCTTTCCATATTTTGTGCAGTGTCAGCATGTGCTCAGTTTGAACGCGTTACCGCTGTACTGCGTTTTATCGCCAAGAGAAATGGAAGCTCTCTCGAGGCTTTCACAGTGGTTTTTACTGTGAACTGTTGATACTGCTTTACCTCGTGTCTTCATTTTATTCCTCAATGTATTAAAACGACAAACTATTCAGCAGCGAGCCTTGTTGTCTCTTTTTTAGGTCTTGTACTTTTTTGGTCGCTTGCATTGGAGGGCCTTATAGTTACTTTGTTCGCCACGGGGAGCGCGACCTGTTTGGCCTATGGGCGTACAGACGATACCGCTCAAGTTTACTAGAATCCTTTCGGGCAGGCATTTCTAGGCTATTCGAGGTTTATGTGCGGATAAACGTGCCTAGCTCATTCAGTATCTTCCAAGGCGTGTTAAAAATAGCATGCGCTGGTAATAATCATTCCTTATGAAAAGGAAGAGGCAGTATTTTTGTTGATCTCAGTGTACGACCAAACCACACCTGGGTCGGATGAAGGGAGTGAGTGCAACATGGTTGAGGCCCATGAGGCAGTACAGCAGCGTTGCTTCACAGCAGCGTACACCAAATTAGCAGTGCGCAAACTGTGGTGTGCAAGGAAGTCTTCAACATGTGTTTTAGTGTGTGTTTGCTCGAACAATGAGGCGGCTCTTCCAAAATGAGTTTCAGGTTCGCGCTAACCGTGAAACCGGGTCTCAACGTGAGCTCTTTCCTGTTCTGTTCTTGGCCCGAGCTATGCAGAGTGGCGGCGGCAGTGCCTCGCTGAGGCTCGTCGAATCCCTGCTCGGGCTATGATTCCGACGCTCTAGGGTCTGCGTGTTGTTATATGGGGAAATGACGTGTTTGCCGTAGCATTTTGACCCCTCGGCCTTCCTGCCGTTGTGCTCAAAGAGCAGTGTGACGCTTTGGGCGTTTTAGTGTTGCTTTAGCTTGTTCCAGATGATTTGGATGTCACGAGCCAGTTTTGTCTCTTTTGTTTTTTCTTGTCCTATTGAGATTATCTGTATTGTATTGTCCCAAGTCTTAAACGTATGTATTTGAGTGTGTCAGAGAGTAATAAACTTGTTCTGGTACGCAGTAGATTGCTCCTCGTTATTTTACAACGTACAGCTGCATGCACATTTAAGACGAATGAGGGACAGCGCTGCTCAGACAGGCTGCAACGCCATAATGTGTTAGGCGGGGTGTGCGAGATAATCTCATGAGTAATTTTGCAGCTGCTATATATAGCTGGCGGGCACTTAGATTTCACAACTTTTTGCGCCTGCACTCGATCGCTGCGTAGACAGCGTGCTCGTGAAGGCGCGTTTTCTGACGTTTCGCTCGGATTTGGGCTTTCGCGCGCCCAGGCGCCGCGTTGCAGTTTTATTATCGCGTGAACCGAAATTTTTGGGTGAATTTTCCACCGCTCGCCCGCGTTTCAAAGTTTATCTCATAGCTTGTGCGATCATGCGCCAAGCTCAAGGCATGTAAAAAACAAATGCTTTGAACTGTGCTCAGAGCACCAGGTCCGGTGGCGAATGCGCAAATGGTTTCGAAGCAACTGGTCCCAAGTAGGTCATTTCCTGTTAGACTCGGTGCTTTTTCTCTGGCTTGCTCTCCGCTAATCGAAATTTGCATCTCATAATGACATGGGCAACGAGATGTTCAGAAAATCTTGATGGTAACGATGATTCGAGTTAACCGGTCATCTGCATCTGCCCTTCAACTGTAGCCAATGTTGCTGATACGGCTGCGAACAGGTTTCAATAATGAAGAGGAGAACGAGTCAACAAAGGACGAGTATGGAGACGTACACCACAGGGACTGTTTCTTTTTTCCCGCCAGTATTCGTGGTGCGCGTCTCCTCTCGTCCCAGTCATTTTTCGACTGACTCTTTTCTTGATGACCCAACTGACCCAGATTTCCACTATTCAAAGTTTTGATGCTTAGGCAACGCAGTCCATGAAAATAAATTACTCTGAATAGTGAACTACGGTTAATGCAAATTATTTTAATTCGTGCGTGTGCAATCCAATAAATCGAGCTCTGACCTTACAGCTGATCTTCTGCGCTGAATTCTGCCGCGACGCATGAACGCGGCAGGCAGATGTGGCCGCTCGGCCGTGGTTGCGCCGGCTGCGGTCGTTGACGTTCACGTTGCTCCAGCGCTCGGCCGGTCGGACGATGGCCGTCGGATCTATTACGTAAGCCCGGTGTACTCTCCGCCTGTGAACATGGTTCTCCGCTCATGCAACAACCTGACCGAGCTCAACTTGAGCTTGGTTCATTTCGAGTTTGGAACGGAGTTGTGCCAGATATTCTCTTCGGAAGCGCTTCCTCTGCTGGGAGCCATCACCCTTTCGCAGTGCATCCTACAGACTAACGCGTCTTTTCGCTACCTCGCGGCTTCCTGCTCAATGCTGGAAGAGCTTTACGTGCACTGTGGAGACGGCACGAGCTCTGCTAGTTCAGAATCTCCTGTGTGTTCTCTGCCCTCTACTGCTATCAACAGAGACACGGTCTCCGCTTTGCACCGTGAGACAAGGCTGCAGAGGCTTACAATATTGTCTTTTTGCGGGCTGCGGTGCTACAGATTCTTGGCTGAGTGTAACTTGATGTGTCTGCGTTTGTCGTGGCCAGAGAGAACCATGATTTGCTGCGTTGGACGACCGTTCATCGGCTGGTTCCGTTCGAATGAACAGTTGCGGTCACTAACTACGTGTAGTCCCAACGTGGCTCTGAGGGCGATCTGCTGAGAACTCTGCTTTACAGGCATGTTGCGTCTGCGGACCCTGTGTCTCGTTTCAGGCGTCGAGCCAAGTGAATGCGCTGAGGAGTCGATTTCTGAGCTCTCCCTTCTAGAAACTGTTCACGCGCTCTACTTGGGTCAAGATCGCTATTAGCGCCATGTGACATTGATTCGATATTGGCCACTCAGCTGCCCGCGTCAAAAACGGGACATCGAGGACGGTGCCTTTGTTTCAATTGCACCGTGCTCTCCAGATTGCTATATGACGACGTTCATCGGATTGAAAACGCCGCGCCCCTAAAAAACAAGACGCTTTGACATTGCAGCCGTACTGGCGGAAAAGAACAGGTTTGAACTATTTCTGCATATATATCATGCAGAGTTTTATATGCATGTAAGTGCAAACAGCGGTTGCTAGCGGTGTGCCTTCACCTTCGGTCAGTGCATAAGGGATTTCGGTTGTCCCCGCTGTTCGAATTTTAGCGCATTCTTCTTTTGCGAGGTGTGGTAGTCGTTGTATCGTTAGTGTCACCATCTTTCATACCATTCGAGTGTCTGGATCATGTTTGCTTCATTTTTCGCATCTCATTTTTGGGTAGTTCTTCCAACTCAGGCTCTGGTTGTTAAACATCGCCGGGAAATTTTACGTCATACGTGACTTTTATGAACCACGTGTTGGAAGCTTTTGTGGGTTTAGTCTTTGAATAAGAGGGGCGTATTCCTCGGGTTGGCGAACTTCATGCCATCTCTTCTTATATATTTTGCTCAGCTTCAACATGTGCTCTCCCTACATGCTTTGTCGGTGCACTGTACTTTATCGCCGATATGTTTTGTTGTGTGAATTGTCGTACTGCTTTACTTCGTCGATTTTAATTTTATTCCTCATTCTATTAAAGATTAACGCTATATTGCAACCATCTTCGTCATTTCTTTTATAGATCTTGTGCTTATTTTGGTTGCTGACAATGCACGCCTTCATCGTCAGTTTGTAATCGTCTACGTGCAATCTGTCTGGCGTGTAAGGGTACAGACGATACGGCCCAAAGATTCTAGAGTGCTTGCTAGAAACATTTCTGGGCTGTTCGGGGCTTATATCGCTGATTAACGTGCCGAGCTCATTCAATATTTTTCGAGGCGTTTTAAGATAGCGTACGCTGCCAATAATCACTCCTGACATTAGGGAATACGCAGTAATTATTTCGCGTTCTGTGGACGACAAAACCACAGCGGTAACGGATGCAGAGAGTGGGTGCAGCAAAGCTGATGCCTGTGAGAGTGTAAAGCAATTTTTGTGCGCTCCAGCGTGCAGTAAATGAGCAATTCGCCGACTGCGGCGCCCAAGAAACGTTTGAACGTGTGTTTTTTGAGTGTGTGTTGGCGCGACCGATGTGGCGGCTACTGCATCGTATACGTCAAGTTTGTGTCGGTCGACGTGCCTGACGTCAACGTGGCTTGTTTGCTCGTCTAGTGTTGTCCGCAACTATGTCTGTCGTGGGTCCAGCGATGCCTCGCTGAGGTATTCGAATCGCTGCTCGGGCTATGTATCCGGCGCTGCCCAACCTGCGCCTCGTCATCTGGGGATATTTATTTTACCAGTTAGGAAAAGATGGCATGGTTTCTGCGGCGCTGCCACACAGACTTTGTTTTCATAACGCACGGCAAGCTCCAAATGACCTCATTGCCGTCGTACCCTGACCCCTCCCTCGTCCTGCTCTAGTGTTCTAATAGCAGTGTTACGCTTTGAGGGTCAGTGCTCCTTTAGTTTTCTTGTACGATTTGTGCAGAATGGTTTCTGTGTAAAGGACGAATTTTGATCACAAAGTTTGTTTATGGGCTTTAACGTCCCAAAGCGACTCAGGGTACGAGGGACGCCGTAGGAAAGGGATCCGGAAATTTCGACCACCTGGGGTTCTTTAACATGCACGCGCATCGCACAGTACTGTTTAAAAAGTGAACAAGGGAGGGAAAACCTCAGGGTAGTTGCCAACTAAAGTGGAAAAGGAAGGTGAAACCTCAAGGTGCTTGCCAACAAAGTGAAAAATTGAGGGAAACTATCGGGGTGCGTGCCAGCTACGTGAAGGGCGGGAAAAGCAAGTAAACAAGGGCGGGAAAAGAAAGTGAACCAGGAAGAGAAAACAAAGTGAACAAGGGAGTTAAATGTGACGGAACAAGGTAAGCCTTCCTCCAATCTTTCATTTCCACATGCAGTTTTGATTTTGGTACCATACACTCCAGAGACAATTCGGGGCTGTTTCAGTCCTCTCTTGTCTCATTGAGATGATTTGTATTGTTTTTATCGAGCCTACATTGCTTACACGATTGTACTTAAGGGCGTCAAAGACTAATAAACTTCCTGTGTGTGTAGTGGATTGCTCCAGGTTACTTTAGACCCTCTGGGGTTTCCTAACCTACAGACGCCTGCACGCTCAGCGCGACTGACGGAGAGCCTGGCTTAGGCACACTCCAAGGCCACGAACCGTTAGCCGCGGGGCGCGAGATAATCACCTAAGTATGTGTGCGGCGGCGGTAAATAGCCTGTGTGCAGTTCGATTTGACTGCTTTTTGCGCCTGTACCGGATCGCTGCGTAGATAGCGCGCTCCTGAAAGAAGAGCTTTTTGCATTGTATGCCACACTGGCCGAGGTTGAGCAGTTTCGCGTGGATCCTGGACAGCCGTGCTGCGCCTGCGCGAGAAGCAGTGACGTTGATGGCACAGAGCTGGCAGGCCGGAGGTGCTGCCGCCGCGCGCGCCTCGCCGGAAACCGCACCACGTGACGCATCCTTTTTGAAACCGCAGCACGTGACCAACCGCGTGACAAACCACTTGACCAGCCGCAGCGCTGTGCCGCCGGCAGGTGCTCCGCACCAGGTGACCGACAACGTGGCCAACCAGGTGGTCAAATCCCCCACCCCACACACTCACCGAATAAAAAAAATTGACAGTGGTTTAGCTCGGCTATGCCATGATATACGTAACGTGAGCTACGCTTAGCCGCTGAGCAGCAATTTCGCTCTCCTCCATGGCTATACCGCACTGACAAATGCCCCGCTATATGTATACAACCACATATTCCTCTGCGCATGCGCACAAAAAGAGAGGCGCTATCAAGCGGCTCCAGCGCAGCGTCAGACTTGGCTACTGCGCAACGGAGGCGCACAGCTGCGCACGCGCCGGCGCCAGTGCGTCTGCCGCGGCTATGAAGTCACTCCTCTGGAATGCCCAGACCGGCGAGGCGCGCGCGGCGGCGGCGGCTCCGGCGCGCCAGCTGTGCGCCGTGTCACGTCACTGCTCCTCGCGCATGCGCAGAACTGCTTTCTAGGAGACACGACATACTTCTCAACCTCGGCAAGTGTAGCTGACCCAAAAACCCTGTGTCGAGGCTGTGAATTGAGCCAGGCCCTTTGGCGTTTGAGGTGGAGTCGCTACCACGATGGCTCAATGTTTATCCGTGAATAAAGGCGCATGTAGTGAATGCGCGCCTTTCATATATCAACTCCTCCGAACCAGATGTCACCGTGCTTTCGCCACGTATATCCTGGCCTAACAGAACTAGGCCATCATCAAATATTTTTTTTTTGACCTTTCGATAGGCGTTGGGGCCTCGAGCCCCATGCAACGCGTTGCAGTTTTTTTATCGCGTCAACCCGACTTCGCGCGAAGCTATGGCAGCTCACGCGCCTTTCTAGTCTGGCGCGAGGCTGCCCATCTAACAAAATAAATGTTGCGTGTCGTGTTAGGTTTATGCGTATAAGGAACTAAGCCTATTATGCGCCTATCTCAGGGTACAGACAAAATAAATGCTTTGAACACTGCTATGACCATGAGATCGGTTCTGGAATACTGATGTTTGGAAAATGCGTCTTAGACCCCATCTTGTGTAACCGAAAAATACCTTGTGCTATGGCGTTCTTTGGCCGCAGATGCCCTTGCGCCATAAAAATGTATAATCATCATCATTTTAAATGGTTTTGATGAAATTGGTCTCAAATAGGTTATATGCAATTGGACTCATTGCTACATTTTACTTTCCTGATCTCCTTGAATCGAAGGTGGCACCAAATAATGAGATGGGGAAGGAGATGTTGACGTAATCGTCATGGTAATGACGCGTCGAGTTAACCACTCATCTGAAGCTGCTTTTCGACTGAAGCCAATGTTACTGGATACTGCTGCGAACACGCTTTAATAATGAAGAGGAGAGCCAGACAAAAACGACAAATACGAGAAGAGAGACGTACACCACAACGACTGTTTTGTCCTTCAATTTCTCATCTTTATCGTGAACCAGCTGGCTCATATTTCCGTGCTTCTACGTTTTAATACTTGGACACCGAGGGCATCATCGCTCGGCATGTGGAGTGCGATTACTCAGGGCTTGTTTTGGTGTTTGTTTTATATATAGAAGCCTCGAATAAAAATTCTTGTAGTTGCGAGTAAGCGCTGTGCCCCCACTGTGTCCTTGTTTGTGAGCAGCTGGATTTATTTCATTTCGCTCTCAGACTCTTGGAGTGACGCCCAGGTGACCGCGCTAATTCCGCAGCAAAGTGGGCGCTCCAGCCTCAAACTCTTCTTTCTGTGTTTACCAAAACAATTTCTTCAAGGATTATTGCAATGTGAGCTCTTTTGCCTGCTGAATCTCAACTTTTGCAGCAGGAACCTAGTTTCACGCAATGAACAATTTACCTCTTGCGCTGCCATTGGAACGAGACCGGGCCTGGTTGAGTCGGGTGTCAAAGCGGGCTTGGTGGGCCGCGTTGTGTGTGTTTTCACGCGCACAGTTATTACTCGGTTTTATACTTCACGCTTTAAATACATGCATTGTTTTTATGCTTTTTACTTTCAACCATACATATTTCAGTAATGGCTTGCGTTTAGAGCATGTGGTGTCAGCTGTTAACGTCCGACAAATGGAGCGCCCAGTATGTGTTCTTATACATACTTGCTATTATGAGGTAACTCGCCCTCTCTCTATATATATTGCGGCTGCGCTCGGCGGAGCTGTATAATGACTGAATGCGTACGACTGCGCCATTCCTCCGAAATGCCCCCTCCCCTTCTCCGCTCCTCGATCACCACCTACGCTGCAGCCCAAGCAACGCCGCAACGAGAGGGGTGGGAAATATGAATGGGGGAGGCTTGTTGACCAGCCGCGGAGGTGCCTCTTCTCACGGTCCCTCTGTGGGCCTGCCCACCGCTTAAGCTCCAGCAAAAGGACTCTTCGCTTTGCATCGCCGACGCGCTCCGCCGTCCCCGCTCCTGACACGCGAGAGACATCGACGCCGGAATCATGCGAGCAACCACGCGGCGGCGATGGACGAGCGCTACTCGTGCCGCGTCTAGTGATGTAGCTCCCTTTGAGGCGGTGTTGCCGCGAGTGCTTTCGCAATCCCTACTAGGTTTAACTTGAACTAAGTTGAGAAGTTAACCATTTTCTGACCGGGGTATTTGCTTCATTGCAATTTCCGCGGAAGCTAGTCGCACTGAAGGAAGCTATCAAGGAAGTACTTGGCAGGTTCTTGTGAAGGTCCCCCCCCCCCCCCCCCCCCGCTCGCCTCCCCTTGCCCCTATCACTGCCAGCCGCTGGCGCCGAAAGAAATCAGTACAGAGGTTGCCTGCGGTAAAGCGTGTGGGCTCACTGGACGGCAAGTGTGGCTTTAAGTGCACACGTATTCATGCTCCCCCAAGAAAGCCGTGCAAAGCAGACAAAAAACGACGGTCTACAGGATGCGCAACCGATGCGGCCTTGTGTGGTCGCTTGCTTGTGATCTTGTGTTCATTTTCAAAATGTGCTTTAATGGAGTTTTATTTACGAGGTCATTGCAGGCATTAAGCAAGCGCCATAAGATTGCGTTATCCAGGCTGCTACAAACATATCCATTCGCAAGTACAGCAAGGGATCGTCATTGTGACTGAAATATTATCACTGCCAGATCAAGAAGCCACTCCTTTCTACGCCTTATCAAACTGAAGCTAGCCGTCGTCGCTTTAAATACGTGTGTTGGGCTAGTTGCTGTCTGAGAAGGGCCCTGCAGTTGAAGCACAGCGCACTTACAGCGCTCCCCAGCCAGCTCCGGGTGCAGGAGCCACAGTTCCAGATCCAGCGAACCATCCTGGTAGCATCAGTGTTTGACGTGCTACTTCAGAGAGAAGATGGCTGAGTCTTCGTACAATCCAGAATACTTCTTTTTTCCCAACGATGTTTGGCTGGGCATTGTGATTTACCTCGACGTCCAGTCACTCCAAGCCTTGCAAGAGAAACAAGAAAATGATGAGGAACTTCGAGTGTTTCCTTTTACATCATTGAAAAAAAAACTAGGTTTTTCTTCAGAGCTAGAGCAGGTGCAAATGGCCGAAGAGCAAAAATGTAAGCACGAGAATACAGGCACTAAAAAAATGCATCCTTAAGGGTGTACTTCCATGTCTACAACTGGAACCTACTAACTCGCTCCTACAATTCTCTACGAAAAGCTGCCGACGGCCTCTCCAAATTCTCACTCGATTTACGGCATTCCCAACCATAATTATGATACCAAGATGTATTTTGCACAGCGTGTCTGAACCTTTTTTCTGCGCAATCGCACTAATGATGTCTGCATAGACCGTGCTGTTCATGGCGTGATTTTTTCTAAAATTTTGAAGAAAGAAAAAAAAACTTTGCTAGAGGAGGTCAACCTTCAGCAAACCCTCTCTCACAATAACGCAACGCTAGCATGTGCAACGTATTTTGTCAGAGAACATCAACAGACATAAGCTTCCCTGTAATGAGTTGTGCAAATGTACTGAGGTGACAGTTCAACACAGAAGACAACATTGGTGCGCGCAAAACTTACCCATAACGTGCATACTTTCTCGAACTTTATATATCCCATTTCGAAGAGTCCCATTGGGGGCGAGTGATGCGTTGCACGTAAGCTGCATATGGCGGGCAGTCCAGATCCACTTCCTGTTAGGTCTGCACATTCTCAATTACATTGAGAGCGGTCCTGGTATAACCGTCCTCAGATACTCCCCACATCTTGTGGCATTGTCCTCATAGCGTCTCACTTCGAGAGTCTACAGTACACCACGCACAGTACACCACGCTAGAGCAGTGGCTGACGGACTCCTCGGCCTCCCCAAATGCGGTGCGAGCGCTGGTGCGCATGGCTAACCCGCTGGGTCTGACCGACGCGACCTTGTTCGATCAACACCCTCTGTTCTGCTGCCCCGGACTAGCGGCTTTGACAAGAAATGTTTTCCACCACCATCCGTCCTACGACTGTACTTGCAGTGGAGAGCAGGCGCCGGCTTCCGGGCTATGCTATAGGTTCGCAAGTGAGAATAGCGCCATTGTTAAGCCACTGCCTGGCACTCGTATGTCTTCCAGTCGGCGCCTGGCAAGTTTTCAGGCGGGTGCAATCTCAGCAGCTGCCATATAAGCCTGCCCTGGATGCACCAGGGTCAACCGCACGGCTTTGGGCAGCTCTCTAGACCTTTAAAACATCATTCCAGAGGTGTACAAGGGGCGTCTGTAGTTTAGTTTCCGTTTTCTCGGCGCACTGGCGTGGGGCAGTGTATCTGGCGTGCATGGCGGCATGAAAGCGCTGCTTGTCTCGCAAGGTCAGTATTAGACGCAGCCGCAGCCGACTTCCGCTAATCAGTAGTTGACCGAAGCGGTTACAACGGGTACGAAGAAGTGTCGTGTAGAGAAGAGAATGGAAGCAGCCCCAGGCACTGTTTATAATAATACGCAACAAATAAGCAGTCGCTAACTACGTCACCGGCTGTATGAAAATTCAAGAAATAAGCTGAAACCATTTGCCATCCAGCCGCCGCGGTGGCTCAGTGTTTATGGCGCTCGGCTGCTGAACCGAAAGATGCGAGTTCGATCCCGCCCGCTGTGGTCGGATTTCGATGGCGGCGAAATTCTCGAGGCCCGTTTACTGTGCGATATCAGTGCGTGGTGTTAAAAAACCCCAGATGGTCCAAATCCCCAGAGCCCTTTACTATACGGCGTCCACATGGCCTGAGTCGGTTTGGGACGCTAAACCTCCATAAACAATAAACCATTTGCCATCGAAGCAATTGAGGGAACGTTTATGAAATCAGCAAACGGCTCTTTGGTCGCCTTCTTTCCGGAGTATGTATTTACCACTAGACAGTATGGCGAAGTGTGCTAGGCAGTGTGTACTCATTGGTCAGGCTGGGAAGAGAACTAAAACGGGCACTCGCAACGGAATCGCCGCTACACACTGTCTTTCACAGCGGCCCGTTATCGGCTAGAGCGTCGAGATAACGAAGATAAATATTTTTGATAGGGGTGTAGTCTACGATATTTTCTCTCCAAGACCATTTTTCAAGGCGCGCTTCCCTCTCGCCTAAAAAAAAAATAAAACGTGCGATGCTGATATATTCAGTCGGTGCGTGAGTTAAAAGCCCCCACAAGACAGGTGGGCGGAATAATAAATGCCAGCAAGGTTGTCCTCTGTCTAATTCAAATTCAGTTTATCTCCAACAAATTAAACGGAGGGTGCTTAAACAAAAAGTGAAGCAAGTTATCTTGATTGCGTTCGAGCCCGTCGTTTCATGGTACACAGTGACGACAGAGTTCTATACTAACGACATGTAATTTACATTCTACAGAACGAAGCAAAAGGTATATATTGTACAGAGAGAACCTAGTAAACCTAGTACAGAGAGCACGTGCACAAGTTCCTGAGGTTAATCATGTCAATGAAAAAGCAAATAGGTCACTGCACGTTAAAGAACCCCAGAAGGTCGAAATTTCCGGAGCCCTTCACTACGACGTCTCTCATAGCCTGAGTCGCTTTGGGACGTTAAACCCCTTTAAAACCAAAACCAAACTGAAAAAGGAAATAGTGTTTTCACATTGTTCGTAGATTCAATGGCCTCATCCTTGCTCTCCAGAGAAAGCCTTAAGCTTGGAGATGTTGGTACGGTTAATGCCAATTCGATAGCAGAGAAGATTGTTTTATAAAGTTGGAAAACAACGACGTAGCATTTGTTGGCCTAGCTTTGTCCTTAAAAAATAATTTTCTAAGGTATTGAAAAACGCGAGTCTCGAGGGCTTCCTAACTTCTTTAATTATGCCATTTGCATTATGCTCTTGATGGTTGTTGAGAAGTTGTCTGTATATTTTTGCCAATGTATATAAATATAAAATATGCATCCTTGTTATTTTAAGCCGAACAAAATATTCGCCAGTGGGAGCTTGCGAGTCAGCCCCTACGATATGACGAATGGAATTTTTTTGTAGTATATGTATGCGATTTAGGTTATTTATGGCTGTTCTCCTATATAATTGTCAGATTGCCAAGCTACCGTTTCCGAGCAGCTTTTACCCACAGCTTCCTCTATCATCTCCTTGGAAATAAAGAATATTTTTATTATACAGTAAAACAGTTTCTGATAAGAGAAAAAAAATAAAGCATTGCATTAGTGCAGTTTGACTGCTTGTGGTAGGAACGAGCGGAATTTTGCGAAAATTCCAACACGTTTACGATACTTTTGTTATAATTAGCATGGTTGTCCCATGACATGGTTTTGTGTAAGTATGCCCCCAATGTATTAATTATGTCAACGATTTCTATTGCCTCTGATCTTAACGTCCTAAGTCCGATGGCTTTTGACACCGTTTTTTTGAACGAAGAAAGACAGCGATGTTTACGTTTTCTGTTTGTACGCATTTAAGATTTTCTCTCGTGAACGCCACGGCACGGTTTAGTGGCAGACGATTTCTGTTCGGCATCAATAAGGAGGACAGAAGCCGATACCGACGCAGAAAGAATTTACTGCAGTGCCACTATACCACGGTAATGAGCCTCGCCTCACTTGTTCACGAAAAGCTAGATTTTCCTCCATGAAATCTGCATTGTAGATACCAATTTGCACGGGAACCGAACCAGCCTAACTGATTTTGCCGAAATGACAAGTTGCTATAGTGTATTATATTAGCTAGATCAAATCTTTTTCGTGGCGAGCAGCGTGAACGGCGTGTCGATAAAACGAGCCGAGAAAATAAGGCCTTTTCTTTTTCTCGTTCCGTCTTCTGGGCCATTTGCAAAAGCTACACTTGTTTCACGAGTTCATATCCTGCTCGTACACAGTCCAGCAAAGAAAATGGAAATGATTGTTTTTAAAAACGATCCAAATGAAATCATTCTATTTGTGTTGCCGGTCGGCAAATTGCCAGCTTTCATTTAGTCTTCGACACTCGTATTTTTCTCTCAACGAAAGCATGAATGACCGCCGCGGTGGCTCAGTGGTTCTGGTACTCGGCTGCTCACCCCGAAGACGCGGGTTCGATTCCGGCCGTGGTGGTTGAATTTCGATGGAGGCGAAATTCTAGAGGCCTGTGTACTGTGCGATGTCAGTGCAAATTAAAAAAATCCCAAGTGGTCGAAATTATCCAGACTCCTTCACTACGGCGTCCCTCATAGCCTGAGTCACTTTGGGACGTTAAACCCCATAAACCCGAAAACATGAAAGAATTGCAAAATGATATTATTACGCAGTTCGACGGGGTGCGCTGAACACAATTACAGAGAAGCATCACTTCCGGGAACCTGGTAGCAGTAGTTGCCCTTGCAGCAATTGCGGCAACAAATCAAACCCAGCTTGGTGCAGTTGAGTTCTTGGCACGTCGCGTTGGTCCTTGAGACGGCGCAACTGTGGTCTAGAAAAAACGGCGTCGGACAGTCCTCTGGGAATTCAGATGGGTATCCAGACGGAGGACCGACTCCTGCAAGTTGAAGAAAAATGCTTAGGAAGCGGGAAAACATTTGCAAATGTCTCGATGACCAATTAGTTGGCGCATTCTTTCCCAGGAGTCTCATGCGTGATATTGAAGATTCGAAAAATATGCAAAATGGCGAAAAGCGGCTATTGCATTATTTTCCGACGGCATTTGACAAATCCAAAAGTGGCAAGAATACGCTGTCGCCTGCTGATAGGCGGTAATGGCTACAATTTGTACATTCATAGAATCAGCGCTGATGTTTGCTAAGAAAAACATAAACACTCACTAAACGTTCACTGGTTACAGCGCCAATAATAGTATAAAAAATTTATTTGTTGTTTTGGAACAAGCAGTAGTAGCATCCAGACACTTTTCAGGAATCAGTCCTCGTAAAATTCGGCATCACAAGCAAAGACGATACCATGCTTGATTCAGTGTTTCGAGCGCAGTCAATTATCTGGGGCGTAAAATAAGTTGTACAGTTATTAGCTTGTTTATTTCACGATTGCTAAAATTTTCTGGTTTTATTTCGCAGCGCGTAGCTGCGAGCGCCTCTTGTCCGGAAGCGCATGAAATATTCGTTTCCAAGCTTCCTTCTGTATGTCTCAGCTTGTCTTACGCTACGCGCCGCTATACGATCACGGTAGCCATTACGAATGCTTGTCGCTCTAATGAAGCTGTTTCACGACCTACATAATCCAGGCTTCTTTCTCGTGCACGGATAAGAACTGCCTTTGCACAAGGGCGGATTTAAGTTGAAGGGGTTTTTTCCTACCGTCCACATGACAATCCAATGCACCAGCGGTCTACAGTTCTACACAGCCGAAGCCCACTTCGTCCGCCTATCTTCACGCCGAAAGCCACCGCTTCGCGTTTGTTGCCAGATGCCTTGCGTGACGGTATTTGCAGTTTAAATTGAAGTATATGCCAACGCGGCTCCGTACCTTTGACACACCAGCTTCCTCTGCATGGCTTGGGACAGCACTCGAGGCCCTGGACTGCGCACTGCTGAGCGGTGCACACGGTGAAGGAGCAGACGCTGTACGAACCGGACCGCGTTGGGGGACACCCTCCGAGAACTCCCCCTGTAGCGACGAGCATCAGCAGCGCTATGACGGCGGCGAAAGGAAGGAAGCGGGGATCGCTTTTGTGGCTGACAGGCGTCATCGTGCTGGCGGATCAATAGCCTGTTTCGTCGGCGACCAAACTGAACCGCACGCTGCGCTGTACCTAGTTATAAACTCTGACCAACCTGTGCTGACAGTCACGAAGTAGCGGGAGTTCAGCTTTGCGCCACTGGTATCACCTTGACTCGTGTGGCATGTCCCACATATGCTCGTGCCTCCTTTCCATGACTAGGGTAACAGTTCCCAAAGCACTTTGTCACTCGGGAACCAGACAGAGCTGCGCAATCCTATCCTGTAGCATGAAACGAAAAAAAAGCATAGATCGCATGCTTCGCATGTCTTCAAAATTATGTACTCGGTCTTATTTAGGAATAAGACTATAGCCACGAACGAGCTATAGGCTCGCGTTTCTTTTTTCATCCTTTTTTTTCTTCTGCGTACTATAAGCACACGTGTACGAAAATACTATTGTCTGCTTTTTTTTTCATTTCAAACAAAAATCGCTCGTGCAGGGGGCAGTACAGCACCGCGTTTAGATACAGTCAGTAGTTTTAGCTCTTCAGACTTACTGCAAAGCGTCGCCGCGGTGGCTCAGTGGTTATGGCGCTCGGCTGCTGACTCGGAAGTTGCGGGTTCGAACCCGGCCGCCGCGGTTGAATTTCGATGAAGGGGAAATTCTAGAGGCCCGTGCACTGTGCTACATCAATGCAAGTTAAAAAACCCTCGTGGTCGAAATTTCAGGAGCCCTTCACTAAGGCGTCCCTCATAACCTGAGTCGCTTTGGGACGTTAAACACCCATAAATCAAGTAACATATTGCAAAGTATAAAGCGTACCCTGCATGTTCTTTAGTTCTCGGGCAAAACCAAATTTTTCTCGATTCTGAAACCCTGAATACACACCTTAATAACTAAAAAATGCGCCTTCTACAGAACGGAAGTTCTCCAGTCCACAAAACAAAAGACATCGCAGGAAAAATGGTGGATGCATTACACTTTTTACAGAGGGTTGTTTTTGGTGAACTGGTGGCTCAAGCCTCTCGGAAGTTTGTTATTCTTCACGCCGGGTAATTTTAACACATAAGTGAAAAAACAATGTTTTTTTAGCAGCAAGGGGCCATAGCGCAGGTACTAACCAGGCGTCTCATTGGCATCAAACGTTAATCTGGGGTTCGCTTCGCTAGAATCTGGGGTTCGCTTCGATAGAAGCGGTTAGATACTTGGAGAATCGGTATTGGACAGAGAGATCTCCATCATGTGGGTCCCCGCTCACGAAGGGATTCCAAGCAATGAGGCTGCTAACAGTCTTGCCCGAGATATCTACACCCGGGCGGCCATAGCATAACCCTTACCGGGTCGAAGGACCCGCTCAGCACGTACTCGGAAATCGCGGCTGAATACAGGTATGACAGACTAGACCTCCCACCTCCAGATCGGTCTCTCACGCCTAAGGGGTGCAGAGACTCGAGAACATTACAAGCCAACCGATTCTTCCCTCTTATTCATACGGGGAGAGAGGGGAACCTGCAAAGTTCTGCAGAAAATGCGGGATAACAGCTAATCAGGATCATCTCATTTGGAAATGCCCCGATTCTGCCGGGCATATTGGTGCAATCACAAAGAAATTGACCTGGGCTGCCCTCCTCCGGAGCAGCAAGCTCGAGCAGTCCGTCTGGCACGAGACGCTATGGGAAAGACGTCCCCCTGCAGGGCTCCTTCTCTCTTGGAGGCTCCCTAGAGTCTGACTGAGGGAGCGGAGGGGCCTCTACATCGACGGCAATAAAGTTGTCTTGAACTTGAACTGGTTGGACCTCTCGGCTCGACGACAAGTGCTGCCTTCTGCTTGAACTGTTTTGAGCGACAAAGGTTTCTCGGGCTTTTTAAGCACCTGCGCTGCTGCTTGGAGGGGGATAGACCGACACACCGTGAGTCGAGTGCTGCTCCCGAGTGGAGTCAGATGGTGCGACGCGATGAAGTTTCGCCGCCCGTTGCTGCGCGAGAACAGTTGAGTTTGCTAGTACCTCTCCGCCCCTGTGCCGATCGTGTTCTGTACGATGCCCTGTAAATAGTGTATAAAATGCCTTTTGTTAATCTTATAACGTCTGACTCAGTCTTCGCTAACGCCACGAGAGCTGGCAGCGCTCAGCCACGAAACGGGTGGCGAGCGCTACGAGACCACCATCATGACACAACACTGGTGGCAGCGGTGGGATGTCCAGTCCCAACCGTCCTACTTTTGCCTTCCTTAACAACACAGTTCCCCAACAAACGGCCTTCTGCCTCCCTTTCTAAATAAGCAGCTCATTCATTCATTCATTCATTCATTCATTCATTCATTCATTCATTCATTCATTCATTCATTCATTCATTTTATCCTTGGATATGAAGTGATGTGGCACTAATATCCCATTTATCTTCCATGATTAATATCTTCCTGAAGACAGCCGGGAGCATATTGCGAGACTTCATAGCCCCTGCTCTTTTGATCCCTCGCGTAAAGGAATTAATGAAGAAAGAGACGTTATTGATGTTGTTGTTAGCCTATCAAAAGATGGCACATACCCACACTGGAGGATCAGCTAAGAATCGGGTAACTATTCACCTGTACTCAGTTGCCGCCGCGGTGGCCGAGTGGTTATGGCGCTCGGCTGCTGGCCCAAAAGACGCGGGTTCGATCCCGGCCGCGGCGGTCGAATTTCTATGGAGGTGAAATTCTAGAGGCCCTTGTACGGTGCGATGTCAGAGCACGTTATAGAACCCCAGGTGGTCGAAATTTCTGGAGCCTTTCACGACGGCGTCCCTCATAGCCTGAGGCGCTTTGGGACGTTAAACCCCCATAAACAGTGAACCATAAAGCAAACCTGTACTCAGCTAATAAAAAAGAAAAGCACGCGGGAACGCAACACCGGTAGATTCTTCCTTACAATCATAATATTAATAATAATAATAACAATAATAAGGACAGAGCTCTGTCCTGTCCTCATCGTCTCTTTCTTCTTCAATCCCTCTGCGCAAGTTTATTCCTTTAATAGCTGTTATGAACCAACGCGCCCAGACAAAAGTGCTTATTGTTCTGATTCCCGTACTTTGTAACCGATCTTCGGTTTTGTCGTGCTTTCATTTTGTACAATTTATTTTTCTGACTACTGCGAATAGTTATATTGAAATATACAGCATTATGTGCCCGCTTGTGCGCTTTGAAGAATACTCATGATAGCTTCACGCATCATTGGTCAGGACGTCAAGGAAGAAGAAGGCATGCAATGGTCTGTCAAAGAGCGCCGCAATGCTCTCGCAAATCTTTTGTTTATTTCTGTCCTTGCTGCTGCAGCTGTGATTTTCGTCTTGCTCATTATTGTGACACCGCCCCTGAGAGTCCCTAAGCCAAGCTCGCCCAGCCCTTCATGCGCTGCTGAGACGGTTTTGCAGCTGCTCATCTACGCCAACATGACCCTCGATCCATGCGCCGACTTCGACCGCTTCATGTGCTCCAAAATTAAGTTCCGGGACGACGACGATGTCATTTGGCAGAAGTACCAGGACACCGTGGTGTACCCGACACTCCAACGCATCTACGACGACAAAGCTAGCAAAGCCGTGCACTCGCTGCACAGGTCGTGTCTGCGCAACTTGCTCGACCCTTCCACCACGCCGGAGACGATATGGGGCCAGGTGGTGGACATACTGGTTTCCTTCACTACCTCAGGCCAGCTCGACGCCCAGGAGCTGGTTGGCGTCCTTGACATCAGGTACGCCCTGGGAATACTTCTCTACGTCTCTGTGAGCACGCTTGCGGATGGAAACCGGAGTGTGCACCTGAGTCCCGTACAACACTCGACGTGGCCCGTTTTCAGTGACTCTGTGCGGATCCAAAAGGATCTATACCGCCGATTTCTAGTGTTCACTGCGCTCTCACTTAATCTGACAGCCCGAGCTGCAGGCATCAAGAGCCTATTTAGGAAAATGTCAGTTAACTCTTTCAGAAGGAAAGGACGGACATTAACAGGGCCGGTATCTCTCCTGAAGCATTTCTTACCCATTCGTTCCTTCGAAGTATGGAAGGCGTCCCTTCTAGCAGCATGGGCCAGCCAGGAGCCTGTCCACCTTCTCATCATCAGCTCCTCCGCGTTGTTCGCCGCGCAACTTGAAACGTTTGCGGACCGTGACCAAGAGGACGAAGTGCTCGCGTATATCCTTCTAGTTACCAGCACTAAGCTTTTTACGCACATGCTACTTGTCTCCTCGCGGCGGGACCTGCAGCTTCGCCTCGCTGCTTGCACGGAATGGGTGGAGAATTTATTCCACATTTGGGACGCTGTGGCCGTTGCACGACTCGGCAGCCGGGTAAAAGACGAAATTTTGGCTTCGCTGGTAAAAACCACCGTGGACTCAACAACCGACGAAATTACAAATATGTTCGGGAAGAGCAAGGAAGGCTCCAAGCTGCGTGCCTTCTTATCGACGCTCAAGTTCTTCGACTCGAGGAAGCTAACATCGCTTTACATTGCCTACCTGCCAAAGTTTGCCCGTGACGACTTCGCGAAAAACGTTTTTGCCGTTCGAGAGTTTCAAGCGAAAACGAAAGCGCTCGATTCTGCTTTGAACCTGCAACGCAGCTTCTTTTCCGATACGGGCGGGCTCAGCACAATGCTGGCTATTGTTGGTGAACACATATTGTTCTCACCCATGGTCTACTCGGTGTTGAACCTCGAGTGCGGACCTACGGCCTGGTTTCTGAACGCACCCATAATCGCCGTTCGCCTCGCTGACGAGCTGGTATGGACGATGCACACCGAACTGCCCGATAGCCTCAATGCTTCCGCGGCCGACAACACCTTCAGCTGCTTTAACAAACACGGTTATATCCTGGAGAACCTCAACTATCCGCACCTGGCACTGCGTATTGCGGCACGCGCATTTCCGTTCGACGATTGGAACAGCCAGGCGGCTCAGCATGGCGTGTGGAAAGTGACACATAGCCAGCTCTTTTTTATGCTCTTCTACCTGAACGAAGTGTGCACTTCTTCCTCTGCATCTGCAGCACCAGGCCGTCCTGGCACACCATCGTTTCTGTCGGGCCTGCCTGAGTTCAGCCGTGCTTTCGGGTGCCGCTCGTCGCTGCCAGTGTCAACCATCATGCGCTGTGATTAACCTCATCCTTTTTGCCATGTTTCTTGATAAGTGCAGTTTATGAAGCAGTGGACGTCGCGCTTTGCGGGGACATCGTGCAGATTGTAACACTTGCTGGGCTGTCGTCTTAATGTAGCGTTTGTGGGCTCTGTTTACTACAGTGGAAACGTTAACGGCCCATCTATTTAGACATAACGGACGTAGTGACTGTGAACTCATTGTGATGATCTTTAAATATTTGTTCCGTATTGTAATAGCTGGAAATGGTTTCACTGCTGAAAGTTGGGCCTACTTTGCTTGTGTTTTTGAAATTTCTCATTAGATTTTCAACGGTGACACTGTGGCTTCGAATATCAGTTGAATTTGCAGAATCTGTGCCTTGCTTTCGTTAACGATTTCAGACATTCAGATTTCCAGTATGTAGTGTGCAACAACGCGCTCTAGAGAAAGGAAGGTTGAATTGAGAACGCAAATGTGCGAGAGGTGTATCAGTTGAACTGTGGTCATTTTGCTAGCAGTTGAGATTTTATTGAATTGGTTCGAAACAAGCAGAACCAGAAATGAAAGCTTCTTAATGGAAAAAAAAACTTTTCTCCTTCAGCGTGTGCCCAAACGTCATGCATATGTGCTGCTTTGAGTAATTGTTATATGTTATCTTCAAATTCGCGGTTCGTTTCGACAGTCGTAAATGTGGAACTAGTGCCTTACGAAAAATATTGTATACATAAAAGCTGTTTTTGTAAGACACGAGGCTATAAAGTTACGTTGGTTATATATTACAACCAGTTTACATTCCTTGCGGAAAGCATTTCTGCACCAAATAAAAGTATGTGAAATAAGCGTTGAATAACGTTTTCGAGCGTGCGAGAGAAACTGCTAGCCACCTGGTTTGCTTGAGCATATTGTATGCACGCGGCTAAGGGCCGTACTTATGTACGGGACCCTCCCTTCAACGTGGAAGACCATAAATCTGAAAAAATTCTCGTTATTTCCTGGCGCGCCGCTCTCCTAGAAAGCTTCCAGGTGACATATGCTTGTTCTTGTAACTGTCTTATTATTTTCATTGTTCGTACTATTACTGCCACCTTCCGACACGCCGTGCTGTGCAGCTGTGTGTCATTTATGGCAAAATTCAGACGGGTGCACCCGGTGTGGATGGTAGCGGCTTACCGTTGAGTGACGAAGACAGGACGGCCCAGAGGAGAATCGCTCGAGCTCATCTCCTCGTCGATTTTGAATTCGTGGCGCGCGGTTTCCCAGCACGTTGCTGTTAAAGGTTTCCAAATCAAGGGAGAATCTAGTGTACGTATACGTATATGACTTCACTCACAAGATTGGTGAGGAGCGCTGCCCAAGCTGCGGCGACAGTGACAGCGATGAGGAACAGTTAAGATACCGGCAACCAAGCGCCAGATGCAACCTCGGAGTGTGTGGCAAAACATTTTTTTTTCTTGAACGAAGGCAGAAAATGCAACTGAAGAATGCACCTCTCAAGTAACGATGACCCCTTTTAAAATCGCGAAAAATATGCAGCATTTAGTCAAGTGCACACTGTACATAATAAATGCCATGCTTACAGAACCTAAGTCGCATCCAACGGCAAAATATTCTGTCGAATTAAGTGATAGACACTGCAGCGGTGGCCTAGACGTTTTAATATCAGCCTCGCATGCGGGAGGTGCGGGGTTCGATCCCCAGTGCCACCGGGTACCCACCGGTGATACAATGGGTACAAGCTTTCCCCTGCCTGGTGCTCGGCTTCTTTAGAGTGAAATGCTTGGGAAATGGGTCTCTGACCCCACCCTGAGTAGAACAAAACAACTTTGTGCCGTGGCGCTCTTTGGCCACAGATGCCCTTGCGCCATTAAAATTCATCATCGAATTTAGTTATAAAACGATGTTCTGTCAAGACTGTAGGTAACAGGTGACGACTGGTAACATCTGAAAGAGTTTTTTTCTAATGTAATAGCAGAAGGTGGTCCTTCTTTATCGACGGTAATACTTCATAATCTTATCGCTTGCCAGTACTATTTAAAATCGTTTTCTTTCGGAAGGAAAAAGGTCCTACCTTTTTAATTCTCCCTAACGTCAGCTGGAACATCTGGTATGCATATATGGTGAGGACTTTTTGTTTTCGGAAATACCCAAATCGACCAGAGCATGAACTGAGGAAAGCGCGAAAGTTTCTTATTCGCATAAACCAGAGATATATTATGTCTTTAGACGCTGCCGTATTTGGTTTGAATTGAAGTAATTGAACCTCTGTTTAGGAATATTATCCTTAAATACGCTATTGCGCTGAATGCAGCAAGAAAACAATTTGAAGAATAGTCGCGCACAATAAGCGGAGCTCCTATGGTTTTGCAACACACGAAAGTAAATGTGAAAGGCAGCTTCTGTCATATGCTCTGACATGACAGCGTTCCTCTCACCAGGGCTTTTCTAGACGCAGCGAGGTCCCTTTTGTACTCAATTTTTGCAAAACAAAAGAGATATGAATGCGCTTTTCATTACAGTATAATTTGACTTCGCTTCGGTTTCTGGATTGGGCTCATTAAAAAAAACTACTCATATGTACCGGACACCTTAAACGTCAAAACCTTCAAGATGTGTCATATAATATAATGGAACGCATATATAATGGAACTGTAAGCCACCCGTAACTATTATGAAAACACGTACTATGCTCAGTTTCATACATCAGGTACAACGCTGTGAAAGGTACGGAAGTAGTCCGGAAAGGAAAATAAAGAGAGGCGTGTCACTCCGCGCTTGTTCTGTGCCCGAGTGGTCTATGGCACGAGAAAGCGGCAGCGTGTTCTCAGCAATAACAGTGCATCTAATCAAGATAATGATCAATGTGTCATGGGGTAAGCCCGCAGGCAAAACAGATACTATGTATCGCTCGCCACAAATAATGCACTCCTTTTCGGTCGCGGATGCAGGCAGCGCAAACATAAGCTCTAGCTTTGACAGCGTTGCACATGATGAACTCTGAAGCGCTGACAGACGACGGACGAGAGGAGGACGTGACACACAGTGCGCTGAGTTCACAATGTCTTGCCAACAAGCCCAGCAACACATCCTGTTGCACATGATGTTTGAAACGGAGTATAGTTAATGTCAAGCTTGCCATCGCTTGTCCCTCAGCTACTTACGTGCACTATAAAATAAAAAAATGGGGGGGGGGAGCACTTAAGCTCCGCCTTATGAAGGGTTAGCTTAATGACTTAATTCCCAGATATGCAGAAGGACATTCTCTACATTAAATTCATAGATCCCTGGGAGTCATCATAGCCCTGCTGACGCAGTGTTAAGCGATGCGCCACTGCCCTGCGACGGCAGGTGCTCCCAGCGGTGGTCCTTGGCAGCGACGACGAAGTGAGAGGAGCGATGCACGCAGACTTTTAAAGCGGAAACATAAAGAGTCCCATTACAAGAAAAACTGGCGCCGTGTGTGTGTACTCGCAGATGGTGCAGAAAATCCCGGTGATAGCAAAAAAAAATAGAGTGACGTCATCATGCGGCCATATGACGCACACAAGCCAAGCTCGCCACCTCCGGCAATCCTGAACATGTCACTTGTCTATCTATACTCGACACTGGCGGATCTCCATATGGCGCCAGTTTTGCCGACATTCGTTAAAAAATTGGGACGCAACCGCTTGTCACCCAGCGTTCGGGGTGGTGTCATACGCGCAGGTATGTGCGGATGGCGCCACTCATCACGCCACCGGAAACGGTGCAGACAGCGGAGCGCACTGACTGCGGCGCCCCACAGTAATGATTGTGCATTCCCACTCGTAAACAGGCTGGAGTGTCTGACAAAATGTTTTATTTTTCCGGGATCAAGGTACGGGTAAAACGCTGTACGCCCTATGTCAGTCTTGCAGTGACTGTACTGAAAGATGGTAGTTAACATTTTTTTTTCAAATAAAACACCATTTACTTTTTAATGTCACCTTGGCATATTATGCTGGAATTAAGGTCGTGAAACTGCGCGTGGGATCTAACGGATGCCGCACTGAAGGGTGGTACGCATTACGATTCCTTGCGGTTCATCGAACTGCACTTACTTCGCACAGAGCGCAGGCGTTTTTGCCCCTGCCGAAATACGGCCGCTACACCAGAGATCTGATGCGGCGACCTTGCATGGGCGCAGCCGTCAAACGTTTAAGCCACTGAGGCGATTCTGCACGTTCTGAGCAAGATCAGTTTCGGAGACTCAGTTGCTTTTGTTCTCGCATAGATTATTCTGATGAGACTCGTTTTTGCGGTTTGCCATTAGCACCTGGGATACGCTAGTGGTACGGGTGAGACTCTCTACTGTCAGCCTTACTATCCGTTAGCAGTTGACAATGTTAACAGTATCTTTAACAGCTTTTTACTCAGTTGGGGATAATTGTGGATTTTTATGGTGCAAAGGCATCTATGGCCAAAGAGCGCCTGGCACAAGCTATTTTCGACTTCTCAGGGTGGGGTCAAAGACCCATTTCCCAAGCATTTCACCCTAAATAAGCCGAGCGCGAGACCAGGGGAAAGCTTCTACCCATTGTACTACTTGTGGGTACCCAGCGGCACTGGGGATCGAACCCCGCACCTCCCGCATGCGAGGCGGATGCTCAACCACTTGGGCACCACTGCGGTGCTTTTTTACTCAAATGGCATTTATCTGTTGTGTGAACAGGTTGGCACAAGGAGCGAGATCTTTGTCGAAGAAGTAGTCCTCATGCAACTGAATATGACATGCCAAGGTTTCTCGGGGAAATTTGCAAGAGCCGTTTTGCGCCATGTTTTCACCGACACTGAACTCCAAGGCCGATCACTGCTTGGTGCCCAGGGCACCAAATGATTTAAAAAGGGTGCTGACCCTGTTTATCTAAATAATGTCATAACTAAGTGCCTTCACTGTTCTCAAAAGAAATTACTTCATTCAGCACACCAAGGCATACAGATAGGACAGTATTCTCTCTAAAAGCTCCATTAACAATGCAAAACATAAAAACAGCAGTCCATAATGAGTCTGTTTTGACGACATATCATACTACTTCACGTAAGTCATTCTTCAATTTTTGTCTACAGCTTCGGGTATTTCTTAGCTGAGGCCATCACTTTGTAACGGCACTCTCTGAATTATCTGCACTGGCCACCTACATTTTGTGAAATTTTATTATTCTCAAAAAGCAGTAGTTTAGAAAGAGCATTATTCTGGTAGAAATACTAAAAGTATTTGGAAAAAAATGATTACACAAAATGATTACATCGTGCCAAAATACATTGCCTTTCGAAAAACATGCATGTAAAGCAACCTTTCCAATGTATATAACTAGTCAAAAAAGTCAAATTTTGTCGCGCCGCAGCGCCTACGGTAATCACGTTTTCTAAAATCTAAAAAGTGGTATGGCTATTAATAACGAGCTGCTATAAATCTCTAATTGCAATGAGGTGCCTAACTATAATAATTAAACAGTTAGTTATTAAATATTATTTACCCAGCTTACTACTTAAAACTATGCACAGATTTTCTGGTGTCCGCCAACGCCGGTAATACTATGCTGGAAAAGACATTTTTTTAACTTGAAGAGCGTATTTTTGAAAATTACTAAAAATCTTCCCTGA
Organism: Amblyomma americanum; assembly: GCF_052857255.1. NCBI lineage: Eukaryota > Metazoa > Arthropoda > Arachnida > Ixodida > Ixodidae > Amblyomma > Amblyomma americanum. The sequence continues at coordinate 94,828,407 of NC_135502.1, read as the reverse complement.
AACACCTAGTATATTGGCTTACCGGTAAATGTCTCCTCCATATACCTCCTATACCATAACTTGCAGAGCAGGAGGCGTCCCGTGAACCGGTATACCACTACGCTGGCATGTCTACGCTGTGACAAAAGTTTCTAATGCTGAGATAAAATCCTCAGAAGCAACTAAACGTGAATCAGAGATGCGCCACAGAATTGAGCCGTAAATTTTAAAGCGCAAGCTTTACTGACCGCGAACTTGCGGTTTCGCCGTGGCGGTGCTCCGAGGAGGCACATAACGTCACAACCCGCGCCTCGCCGCGGAGTCGAACCGCTCTGGCCGGGCCGGCGGTGGTTGGCGCATTCGGCGCGAAATAGAGACGTCTCCCAGTCGGCGGTAAAGCGCAGTTGGAGTATGGACCTCCTTCACCCCGCGACGTCACGAAGATGCGGTGGCGCTGATGTTAGCAGCGACTTTCGCATGGTAGGCAAAACAGGTTCCGCTTGCCCGTGCCTACCGCAGCTGCCGCAGCTACCGGCGGCTGCTTCAAGCCTGTGCGCTGCAGAAGCAGCATGTATTGACCAGCTGCGTCACTGCTGGATCCGCGTAGTAGCGTAAAAAATATTAAATTAGTCTCGATAGGTTTCTCGCGCATAAATTCCGCATTCGGAAACTGGCTAACAGGCAATGGGCCACGTTAGTAAAGCGCGAAGTCTGGGAGTCGATAGGCACTGCCACTCAATGCACTTAATAGCTTGCAAGTTACTGCGTTCATTCACCTGAACTTCAGGATAGTAGGCTGATAATTGCTCAAGGAAAAAAAGACATATGCAGCTGCACACGTACTTATCACCTTGAGCCGGAGTGCACGGGGTGCCGACAGGTTCACTCGCCCCCAAGGATTGCGTTTTTTGTTAATAGCACACCATGTTTTAATGGCGCGTTTTATGACATTTAATATTTACTTGAAAATGTTTATAACGACGTAATTATTTCATTCGAGTAGAAAGAAGTCTGGTAAGTTGTGTCAATCTTGCGCGGTCGCGTTGGTGTGCTTAGAATAGCGTACCTTAAATGTGCTAAACGCCATATGCTTCTTCATTGCATCATGCATGTGTCATGTTTCATGAGGTAGTACATGATCGCGAAGCTTGTTTGGAAAGAAGCAGCCGCACGCGTGCTACTAACAGACACGTGGCGAGATTGAGAGGGGACGCGGCAATGAAAGTGTTTTCGTTATTCATGCGTGCGATATGTAACTAAACTTGGTGCAAATATGAAATTCCTACGCTAGTTTCAGTAATTCCTTTTATTTATAGCTATACCTGGTGCAGTTCTGGGTAATTATAATTAACACCGTCGTCAAGTCCTCCAAGGTCTCAAATAATTGAGTAGATAGTGCGCAATTTTTTTATGCCAGCATGTACATAAAGCCCTGTTCTGTACGATGACGCGATTAGTTCTTTTTCTATATGATCAGTACTTATGCATGCATAGTTACATGAAAACGTTTCTTACAAGAAATAACTAACACAGTACTGCACGTGTAGGGAAAAAAATCGAGAGATTTATTACGCTCCTCAACGTCTCAGGAATATTTTGCGACAAATAGAATCATTTGATTTTCATGCGAATTACGAAGGTGAGTGATCCAGTCGCAGAAATTGTGAGAGGTCACAAAACGAACCTTAAAGTTTATTCCCTCGTTTATGGCATCTTCGCTTTCGATTTGGTCAAAGAAATGCGGCTCTGAAATCAAAGAAATTACCTCACAATTTCTGACGACCACACTTCTAAAAAGCGTAATTTATAAATTTGTACTCAATATTTTGCTATAATTTTTCGTCACGAAACTAGACTTCAGGGCTATTAAAGAAAATAATTCTGGAAATCAAAAATTTTCACCAAATCGACCAGCTTAACAAGAGGAAAATTCGGCCTGGCTGGTGCGTGGTCATGCGGCTAAAAACAGCGCTAAGCGAGACAGGAGATCAGGGACACGACGCTGTCCCCACTTTTCGCACAGCGCGACACGTACGTATGTCAGCAGACGATGAGCGCATGTCTGCTCCGACGAAACGACGCCAGCACTTCCCCTCACTATTGTCCCGAAGCAAAATCATTCCGGCTAGCGCAGAGTGTCAAAGCTTGTTTTATTCAATGCCTAGCGCATTAATAAACGGCAGGAACGCTTTCTACACGTTTACTACTAACCATATATACAATACAGTGGCAAAATATTTCTCTTTATAGGCCGCACGTGACCAACGCGAGCTCGTGTACCTCAACAAATTACTAAGTTGGAAGTATCGACTATTGCTATGATTCGCAGAAACTGGAAACGCGCCTACAAGCCATGAAAACCCGCGCTCAACACCTATCCGCGACGCCACTCCCCGACCTTTTGCCTACCACGAGCTCGCTAGCGACTGCAGCGCCACCTCGTTTGTTTACAAACATGCAGGAGGTCTATAGAGATCTCGCTTTGGCCGCCGTGACGTCGCCGTGCAGCTTGCGCGCGCATGTTACGCTGGAGTATAAACGCGCCTTAACAAAGCATACGCTCAACCGCTAATGAACGTATTCGGTGGCGTCATCTATGGGAGCCACTGAAACCCCCCGTACACTTACTGAATAAAAAAGAAACTTGTGCCGAGGCTCGGAATCGAACCACGGCTTTTGGTGTTTGAGGCGGAGACGCTGCCACTCCGCCACGAAGGCTCAAGCTTTGCCCGTGAATAAAGGCGCACCTAGAGAATGCACCCTTCCGATGAAGAAGTCTCCGCGTTTTCGCTACGTATATCCTGGCCTAATAGAGCTAGGCCACCAGCAATTTTTGTTACTTACTTGACGACTCTTCATGTGAATGGTGAAACTGTCGAGGCACTCAACAAGGCCGTTGACTTTATCTTGAACAACTGGCTTTTTGCGCGTTATTCCGACCATCCCGTCTTCCACGTTCTGCTCGATCCTCCGCAGGTCTTCCAGCACCGAACCGCTCTCATTCGGCGTGGTCACAATGGTGCCGTCGACGCACGAGCTCAGGCAGTGCTCCAGGATCTTCGATTGTGACACGCTCATCCCGCATTTGGGGCAGAACACCTCGTGGTACTTGCAGTCCTTCTCAATGTGCTCCTGCGTTACACGGTCATCATGCAGTCAATTGCCGCGCGCGTGTTGTGTTAATAAAGAGAAGGAAGTAAGCTAGGGAGATTGACCAGACCTACCCCCCAGTTTGCTACACCGCACGTAAGAAGGGGTATGAATGGAGAGGAAAGAGAAGTGCGAGAATATCTATATATTCTTGTAAATAAAGCCAGGCAGTGGGTTAACTGGTTTCTCCATAGAAGGTTGTGAAGAAATACTACACCAGGGTGGCCAAATCCTCCTCTGGTTAGGCAGTGCGTCGTCGGTTCTGGCTGCACCCCAGGCCTGGCTATGCAATTCTATTGACCTGGTACCATCAAACAAACACACACAAAAAACTATAAATCCCATGTGGACAGATTATAGAGCAAGAAGTTAGCTGTTGTAGAAGTCCCTTATATTCACGGAGGCGACGAATTCAGGAAAAGCCGGAAGTAGTAATTTAATATGCGCAGCTGCAAGTGGACGGTCTGTCTCATAAGCTCATAAAATTGCGAGACATATAAGTGGCCAGGTTTTTGGAGCGAGATACCGTCCTGATGATCTCTCCAACACGGCTGGTTCTTATGAATCCGCAGCGCTCGAAGCATCTGAATCGAATACACAGTGCCGTTTCAACGGCGAATTTCTTTCGGCTGCAAGGTAAACTTAATATTTGGAAAAATGGCCAGGTGCACAATTCATCGGCATTGAGAGCACGTGAAAAACTTATCTGTGGAATAACTACTGCTGGAGCTGGTTAGAGAGCGAAGGCTGTACTGCTGGAGCTGGTTAGAGAGCGAAGGCTGTGGTGTATCGGGCAAGTAGACGGGGCCTGGCGTCTCTAAGGTTGAGTGCGTTCCGCACACTGGAGAGGCAGCGCGCCCACCCTGCCACCCTGGCAGGTGCTGGTTCATCGCCAGAGGTTGGTCACCCAATGAACACGGCGGCCTATTCTACCACCCTCTGCCGACGAATAGAAAGGCCAAAGGTCAGGGTCAAGGTCAAAGATAAAGTGGTGCTTCGCCATGGTGGACCACGTACGGTAAGGCCTATAACCACACTTGACCTCTGGCTCACTTGATTGCCAACCGGCAACGCATGGCGAAATCGGCTTTACATAGCGTAGCGAAGATTTCGCTTAAAAAAATAATAAACAGCGCCATTGTAAGACGTCAGTGCGAAGTATTTTGGCGCCTAAATGCGTTTTAGGCAAGGTGTATTCACACATACAAGGGCCGCTTAGCCAGGCCCATCCTGGAAGCTTAAAACTCAAGGAAACCGAGTACTTTTGCTGGGTGTTCCATTCGCAAATTAGCCTCTTCAAACCAAAGTCCAGTATATAGAATTTTCCTTCCTCACTTTTCCCATGGTTGCAGTGTTTTGTTTTATGTATTTGTGCGCTTGCAGTTCTGCATTAGTTATTTTTCTCTTTTCTCAACTATATGCTTATTTTGTCCTGGTGTTCCTTTTTTCTTCATTCCCTTCCTTTTCCGATTGTCATCTGTCTATCCTTTTATCCCCTTTTGCAGCAGTTTTTTTTAAAGGCCCACAGCCATGAGCCAACACCTCCCCATCCCCCCCATTTCATTTCTACCTGGGGACAGATTTCTACCCCTCTTCCCTCCCTCTTGTCAAACCGCCCCGTTTTTGCCGCCACTCACACGCGCTGATTGATGTTTTGCGTCTATTTTAAGGCGCATTGCTCACCGCTCGGGTCGTCAGGTGTGGTTTTAATTTTCCAAATTATCTTTTTCTCGAATAGGGCAAGCTCTCGGGCTAGTTGGTGCTGATCCATTGTGGTTGACAGCGCTTAGGCACACGCAGGAGGCGATGCAGAGACGCATGTCAACGCGTCTAAGCGCTGTCAACAAAAATGAATCTGTTTCTCGTTTAGATTTCCTTGGCATGTAAGTATGCCCTACAGGTATACCCTAAGAGTAGACGGCGTGCTGAAATCGGTGGTGTTAGCACGTCTACGAACATGTGCATTCTACGTCTGTTTTGTTATCGAGGGCAAAGCAGATTTAGAAAACAATTCTAAAACGTTCCTATCACGATAAGCAAAAGAGCAAGCACGCGAAATCGGGAACCGCGAGCTTGTGCAGCATGGCACATTCAAGCAACGCGACGGCGGCGGGGCAGCCGACAGCGCGACTGCGTGCAGCGCCCCCGCCGCATGCATTACGAGCGCGGACACCCCTCTCCACAGGGAGGAGCGCGGAGACCACCATGGCTAATACCACGGAGGAAGGATAGCCTAGGATACCCCGGGTGTCAGAGACCGCGGTCAGCTGCGTCTCGCTCTCTCCTCTCCGACCTCCCTCTCTCCCTCTTATACCCCCGGTGGTTCACTATGGTTGCATCAGCCCCTCCGCCAGGAGGGTGACTCAGCAGAGGCGGTTAAACGGGTAGAGATACTAAGCGAAGGTTATCTGACTGGCGGCTAAAATCACGACCAGAGTGAAATGTTACGAGTCACGGCTATGTGGCGTGAGCCACCGCCCGATTTAAAAGGTTCAGCCTCATCTATCCATCCATCCATACGTCCGTCGTCGGCAATGGCCCGGTGAAGCTTTGACAAGTCTGGGCGAGTTGTCGCGCGGCGCTGGGCAGCGAGGCGTGCTTGCCCTCGATCGATGAGCTCGGCGCCTGGCTCCAACATGATGCCAATGGGAAAGCGTTGCGTTCGAAAAGCTCTGGAACAACAATACTTGCTATGCCGCGAAGCTCACCGCGAAGCTCATGTCCCTTTAAAGGAAGCGATGACGTAGTGGTGAAATTACGGCTCTACGAAATGGATATCAGGAATTGGCGATACCGGTGCGCGCTAGGCGTTAGCTCAGCTAACCCGAACGAATTTATCACGCTAGGAATATTAGGTTTGGAACAATATAAACCACTCCGATACAAAGGTTCGCTTAACAAAACAACTCGCGGTGCTAGTTGGTTATGCATCGTTTTTTTTATGTAATCGAGCGCCATATTTTAAGACGCGGACACAGGAAGAACTTTTCAGAACATAAAGGAACTTGTCCTCTTCTGAAAATGCACTCGATTGCTTTTAAAGCAAAAGCTTTACTACTCCCCTCACTAGCTTCTTCGCCATGTGCGCGCGTTTGAGCTTGAACCGAGGAGAAGCCACGTGACAGCTATCACGTCACTCAGTCGCCGCCGCCGCCGCCGAAACCGCAATGCGAGAGCACGGGCGCCGCCATATTTGGTCACGTGATCATTCCGACATGGCCGGCCTTCGGGCCTTCCCGCTTCGACGGCTGCCGGCGCGCTGCTGCCCGGCTGCAAGACGCTTCTCCGGCTCCCGCTGTGGATAACGAGCTGTCGGACGGCGCAAGAACTTCGTGGGAATGCGCATAGAACGTGTTGGTACTAGAAAATGTTTAGCTACACCGGCTCATTTACTCCTACATCAGACTGCCCGCATCGGCTCGAATCGTTGGCTCGAACGTGTCAGCAAACCGCGGTCAACTATCGGCGCGTTCGCATTTATTCAGTCAATTGATCGTCGAACGCTAATTGTGGACCGCGTATCTTGTTGTCGAGCTGCAGATTTAAAGCGGGGCCATGCCGGAAAGCTTGCTTTTTAGAACAGGAAAAAAAAAGTCACAAGACAAAACACAGCGAAGAGACGAGGCACACACGCTGTGTTCCGTTTTTTGACTGTTTTTTTTCCCTGAACATGTACCAACTGACCCAGATTTGAGCTCTATTTCTTTATAGAGCTCGATATTTTTGCCGAATGGTTCCGGAATACGTGTTCACAGCTCAGCCCTGTGCACGCGACTTACAAGTGAACGTGCATGTGATCGCCGGCCGATTACCCAGATATTTACTTTATCCTCCTTTAACATTCCGGCTTAAAAAGGAAGGATATGGTGTTTTTCAAGGGCCCCTTCAGAAGCTTGGAGACGTTCGACTGTGCTCCTTTGCTAAGTAAAACTGAAAATTGCTCCGGAGTTCGAGCACCCGCAGATGTTACCAGCCGGAATAAGCTGAAATATATACAACGTCCTGTCATGATGAATTCCATCGCTGTCGCGTGCGTTAGCGTACTTCTGTTACTTTTTTATCGGGCGAGAGAATTATCTAAACGCCTCCTCTGGGGACTTTTCCAAAACCTCCATTGCCTCTTGCCCTGTGCTAGCGCCAAGTACGGACGACAGTTTAGTGTGTACTCTGCCGGCGCCCAGGAAGCACTTATACTGAAGAGGTTTGAAAATGCACCGATTATTCGACGTATTTCATCAGTGTTTGTCGAAGGTGAGAAAGGTTACAGGTACGTGTACGCTCGTTTTGGCCTTCCCGGAGCTACTGCTGCCGGTGAAATAAACTGGCGCGTGGCGCTTGTGATATGTTTAGTTTTTTCGTGGAACAACACATTAACTCTGTTCTCCCTGAAAGCAGCATGAACTCGCAAAACAGCTCCTCGAAAAACGTCAGCTGCTGTCGCGAGGTGTCCCATATGTAAAAAGCGCGTATATGTTTTTCCTACACATAGACCACAGGGATATTAGTTCTAGATATTATTTCAGCGATACGTGTGATATCCATATCACATCCGTGTTGTTTAAGAGTCACTTGACGCTCATACACAAGCTGTGCAGCAGCGTTTCGCACTGCGCGCCAATGTTGCTAACGACGGTTCCGAAGGCAAGAAGTGGCGCCCGTCCTAGGGGTGCCACCTGTCATGGACAGAGCGAACTGCTCTCTGTAAGGTGTCTATATGCCGTCGACGTTCATTGTGTTGATTGGCGTTGGCGTTGATAATGTTCTAGACCCCAATAATTTTTGTAAAGTAAGGGTGCACATAACAGGCTCCCTGGATCAGTGGACGCCTCGATCTCACTTTGAGATACGTGGTGGTAGTGAGAGAGAGAGATGTGGGCTGCATGCCTTAGCACCGACAGCGTTGTGGCCGACATGCCACACTGCAGCAATAGGCGCAACGTTCATTGGGTGACCAACCGTTGTAGTTAAACCGAAGGTAATTTTTCAAAAGCAACCGATACAAAGCGGATGAGACTAATTATATCCTAACAATCTGTTTAGCTATTTACGCAGCACATCCTAAGCATTGAGAAGTTTTTGTTGCTGTTAGTACACATACCATTTGAAAAACTGCGCGCCCGAAATATCTCCACTTTGCGCTCTAGCGGTTTGGCGGCATAGGACCGGGGATGGTATACCTTGAAGTCGACGAGTTTCCCCATGAAGGAGCAGCCGCGCTGCGCCTTGAGGCACAGCACCCGGCGGTCGTCCAGCTGGTCCCCCTTGAGCTCCAGCGTCTGCACCTCGTCCTCGCCCACCTTGCGTTTGTCCACGGGGCAGGACAGGTAGGTGTCCAGGACCAGCCTGTAGCACGTCTGGCAGATGATGTGCGAGCAGGGAAGCAGCATGGTCATGCGCGCCACCACGCCGCACAGGCCGCAGATGCGGATGTCCGGCAGGTGCTCGACGAACTGCAGTGGCCGCCAGTCGACGATGCAGCCGAAGCCGGACAGGTAGCGAGCAGTGGCCATGTCTTCGTGCGACTTTCGGAACGTGTGGATGGCAGTCACTGAAAGTGGCAGGTGAGCACTTGGGGTCGGTTCTTCGGGCCCGTCTCGCGCGTTCTGGTTGTGAGCGCGCGGAGGTAGTCGAGTGGAAGTTGCGGAGAGAGGGCTGTTTCGGCCTCCTCGTTCTCATTCGCTCTCACGAGAGACTGCAATGGAGAGGAGGAAACATTCGTGCTAGCACAGTGCTGGCAAGCGCTCTTTTTTTTCTTTTTACTGCGCGATGCCTTGCGTGCGAGGGCGGCGAGGGCGTTTCGGATCCGAAAAACGAAGCTCTCGACGGAGGCGCGCATCCCGCGCAGCGGCGTCCAGTTACAATGGCACGGCTTCACGGAGATGGGGACCCTTCTCTCTGTGTGCGAGAGAGAGGAGACTCTGAGGAGGAAAAAAATTGCAGTGGCTTAGCTTGGCTATGCCAGGATATACGTAGCGAGAGGTACTTTTCCCTGGCTCAACTTGTTGTGGTCACTCTATGTTTAGCAATGAGGGACATTGCGCTCCATCTCGGCGGCTATGCGCCGTCTATTACGCTCGGCAGTCTGGCATCTCCGTTTGGCAAGCCGTTCCTCTCTCTGTTCGGGCGACTCCGACTCTCCGCTGCTCTCTCCGCCAACTCCAAGGGCCCTTCCTGGGCGTACGCGCCCAGCGTCGGCTGCTCTTGACGTACGCCGGAACGGGCATCGAAAAGGGGCATGCATCTCCATGTTCCTGGTGCTGGCTCGCTTCCCCTCTCCAGAAGACCGAAAGAATTTCCCGCGATCCTCCGATTGTTGTAAACCGGACCCCGCTTCCGACGCGTGCGCGAGCGCCTGTGCGCTGGCACCGATGTCTAGCATGGTCAGATATCGGCGCCGCGCCGAGGTTTGCTGGCGTCTCTTGCTGTGCGCATGCGCAGACCGGTTCTGGTCTGCGCGCCGACGCTTAGCGCGTACGACCAAAACGACCCTTGGAGTTGGCACTTTACGCTCATTCTCTCCTTGTTGAGTAGCCAAGTGACAGGCGAAAACTCAGCATCGGAAGAGCTAATCTTCTCTTGACAAGCGTCAGGCCGTGACGTCATAGAAATGCGGCAGCACTGGCGTCAGCAGTGATTTTCGTTGTGTAGGCAAAAAGCGGGACTTTTCGCATTGGGTGCGCTATGCTTGCATGTTTTTGGGCACAATTTACGGCGGCGTGCCGTAAATTGCGGTGCAGTTGGTTGAGCCGCATGCAGAAGAGAGGAAGCGGCATTAGTTTCCACAAGTTAATTGCAGTCAGGTAGGCGCGAAAGCGACTGGCAGGGGGCGAGGTGCAGGACAAGGTCGGCGACGGACCGGCTTCGCGGCTAACTATTACTGCCGAGCTCGTGGGTTATTACGCTGAGCTAGTTTCGCCCCTTGGATTATTATATTGCATTTCTGCGTTCGAATCTAATAAGTTGGTTCGTGTCGCTTTGTTGCTGTTGGGTCGCGTGGTGAACAGTGCAAAAATCAAGTAACGCCTGCAACTCGTTCTGATTCTGTCGTGCTCTCAGCATAAGTTTAGGCGCTATATTCTGTGTGCTTCGGATCTTGAGTTGAACGCAGGGGGCCATTTTCGGATGCTTATCACCTGGACAACGTCCCGAGCATAACTTCGCGCAAAAAGAAAAAAAAAGACTAAAGCTGCCGCCAGGCGCCTTCAACGTTCACACCGCGCCCCGCTTGAAGAAATACAGGACTCGGGTAGTAGCATGCACGACGGTTTCTTGTCTGTTTTCATTTCCGCGAATTTCAACAAGTGTGTCGTTTCAACACCGGTCCAACGACGCTAGGATACCGACAAAGTCGGGCTGTTATTTCCCAAATTATTTGAATTTTCACATCCTAGGTCGATCAGAACCTGGTGAACACAGCAAGTTCCGCGCCAAAGGCCGCTCCGATCAAGCAGAATGCGCACAAATGAATAAATTCTAAAATAGGCAAAATTTTATAGCTTAGCAGAGTGAGCGTAAATATCGTTTGGAGCTCGAGGAAAACCTCTGTGCATGCGCGCGTGGAGCTCTCGGATCGCAATTGCCTTATTCAAAGCAGCTATAGTGTTCATTAATTCCCAAGGTCTCCAGTGAAGCGGCTCGGTGAAAATAGGAAGCACATTACAAGGTTCGTCGTGTGAGAAAGCTTGATTCGCGTCGTGCATCACGTCGTCCTATCTTGCACTAGCAATAGGATATGCTTTATCGGCCCATAAGTTGAGAACTGTGGACGATTAGTTCCTCCCCACACCTCGCGCTTTCACCCGCCGTAGCACTGCGCTGTTACTTGTCGCCAACTAGGAGCGGAGAAGCACCCACCAGATGCAGCACTCCGCCTACTAAATCCATCTGGCGACCAGGTTGAAAAAGTGCAGAACTACTCTCCGAGCATCAACAAAACTTTTTGCAGCCACAACCGACGCGCACTCTTTCAAATATTCGCATACTCCAGTTGGTTTCGAAGGCAGGGTCGCTTGGCGCTGTGTAGGCGTGCTGCGTTTTGCCTACACCCCGCATCGCTGCCGACCGCAGCGCCACCTTTGTTTACAAACCCTTTTCTGTGCTGAGTCTTCCCTAGATGAGGCACTGCTTGAGGCGGAGGTTGCGGAAAGGGGGTAGAGGGGAGCCGCGCGCTGACATAGCCCGATGGTTCTTTTTTTTTTCTTATTGAAAAGGAGAGCGTGTGTCGTCGTGTGGTTGGCGGGAGCGGGCACTTCGCGGGAACGGGCGTGAACAAAGGGATAGCTACATTCTCCAAAACGATCCCCTTCATGATAAAAAAGCGCCAAAATCTGCTTGTTTCTTATTTTTTTCTCTTCGCGTTGCATTTACGCTGACGGAAAGAATCAAGAAGAGTGAAAACTGTGCGAAAGAGGCTAACGACCTCAAGGTGCGCGACAGCGGAGAGTAAGTTAGTCCACGCGTCTTCAGATAGCATTAATCGTGACAACACCCCCTATCTACCCCCCCCCCCCCTTTTTTTTCAGACTGAAGGCTTGAGCCAAGCCCAGGCCTGTGGTTTCAAGCCCAACCCTGCCCTGGCCCGCTATACTATTAGTCTACTGATACCGGGCGCAACCCTTCCCAGACACTTTCCTTCAGGTGTTCAAGAGGTGAATTGTTCGATCTGTCCAAGGAGACTTTTGCTACGCAAGTAAAGAAGTGGCGGGCAAAAGCGCTCAAATCGCAGTAATACTTAAAGAAATTGGTTTGAAAAACACAAATAGAAGACAAGGTGAGTTGTTGTTGTTGGTGGTAATGATTTATTTTTAATAAAAAGAATAGAAAGAATGGTGCCAGCCGCGGCAGTTGCGATGAAGCACCCGAGCTGCGTCCGGCGGAGGTGAAAGAGAAAGGGAGAGGATAGCGAAGAGAAGTGTAGAGGGAAGCGTTAACAATAAAGGACAGAAGAGCTAGAGGTTTGCACGTGTACTATTTCCCGCTCTACTTCTCGAACAGTGGTCCTGTCTGTGAATTACCCTAAGAGCCAAATGAAAAAGGTTGCATACATGCTCTACGAGCTTGCGTTACCTGTAGGGTTTTAATCAGTCAATTTTATCGTCCGCGCAGTATTAGAACGTTCTCGAAGCCGAAACAATGATATTTTTGTTGTTGTTTATTGGGCATGATTTCGTGGGTTTAGTTCATGGCCGCACTGGCCGCGTTTCAATCGAGATGACAGGCAAAAATGCTTATTTATAGCGTAGCATGTATTTGAAAATCTCGTGTCCTATACCAATGCGCGCTTCTACAATGGCGCTTCTCGTAGCGGAGAGGTGTATTTTTCGGAGGCAAATTAGTAAATACGGGATTATGGAACAGACGCTTGTCTGTCGTGCAATCGAATGAAATTGTTCGTATGCGACTTGAAATCTCCTGTTGACTGCGACAACACAAAATCCCGAGCACCTTCTGGCAGATCCGATGGCGTGTGCACGCCGATAGCTGAAGCAGCACAAGCCACCGTTGTACTTTTGTAGGCAAACGCACACACTGAAATGAGCCTTGTGTCAAGCTGCAGCACTCTTCTAAGAAAGCCGCCGAAGGACAGCACGCTGTTAGATTTCGCGCTTTTTCTTTTCACTTGTCCTGTGGGGTCTTTGACCCGACCTTGAGGAAACGAAAACACCTTGTGCCATGGCGGTCTTTAGCCGCCCTTGCGCCATAGAAATTCACCGTCATCAACTTCTCTTGAATCAGTCCACGCAGCCAGGCGTGGGCGTCCGAATTTAATTGGAATCATCTCTATGTGTGACGCCGATTAAACTAAGTCTACAAATTGCCTCTCTCTCACTCCACATCAACCGAGAAGTAGTAATTGTGATTCATTAATAAACACTTGACACAATGAAACGCCAGGACTTCATTTCCAAGACGTTCCGGGCGACAGCCCGAAACAAAAATATATTGTACGTAATTTCTTCGCGTGAGGAAAATGCACCTATTTGCATTCGCGTCCAATTTGCGTCCAGAACATCTCATGTATGCTAAATGTTTCTAATGGCGGGGCGCTGCGGACGCTGTCCAAGGTGTTTGGGGAAAATGGTGAGTGATTCCTTGAACGGCGCCGTCACGGCCTCAAACGGCCGAAGACCTTTTGCCTTCGAAAACGGACGAGCGCTCAAGCACGGTCGTCATTCAAGTTGGCGGCTTCTTTAACACCCCGGCTATCGAACTAGTTGACGTTTTCTTTTTTTTTTTACAGTCAGTGGAGAGAGCAATGTCCACGTCGGAGCGCCTCGATGGTTGTACACCTAGCGAGCTGTGTACGGTAAACTGTGCGTCCTGCGCCTTCCCGGATGTGCGGGGTCGGCCGGGTCTGGCTTTGGTGCGCCCTAGCCCCCGCGCACTGGCATGTACCTTGCCATTGCAATGTTATTCGTTGAAACTCGGCAAGAGCAGAAATAGTAAAGCTGCGCCCAACCACCGAAGGTTTTGAAAAGAACAGCAAACAAAGAAATAAGGAGAGCGCTCCGACTCTCGGCCCATTTTGAACTGCCCTGTATCTCGTGCCGTTTTTAATAAACAAGTTTTGTTTGCTAAGAAGCTCGAGTTACTGCCCCAACCGGCAACATGTCGCCGAACGAAGGGGCGAAGGTGCGAAGTGCTCTTCCTATCGCTAACCGCCGTGTAATGAACCGCGCACGCATCACACAGCAAGCGGCCTGGGTGATGCACCCGGCCGCATGTCGTCCGAAGAAGCACATGCGCGGAGGGAGCGTTCCCGTTACTGCGCGCGCTACCTGGCGATGAGACTGTGGGGTGTAGACCCCGCCTGCTGGATGTATGCACAGAGTGCTCTTAACGGACACACGGTGAAGAATCGAGCCGCAAATCAATTAAACTAGCCTCTGCAGCCTGAGCCTGCACATATCCTGATGGTACCCGAGGGCACTGTTGCAGAGCAAGAATGCTTCGCACACATCATGCACAGGCTTTTGGTGTCGCACAATGTGCGACTACGCACCAAACCGTTGTTTTTAAAAACGCGTCAACATTTCCACTCGTCCAAAAGGCGGTCATGCATGCTGTTCTTTCCGGAGGGTGTGCTCAAGCGCGACTCCGCCGTGCTTTGGACCGAGCTAGCGAGGAAGCAAAGAAACGGCGGTGGTGATCGACCCTGCTGCTGGATACCGACTGATCTCTCAAAGCGATGTTGTAGCGTGCATAAATGCCTGACCCGGCGCCTCACGGCAGACTGTCAATATGACCCGTGTTACTGGAAAAGTGTGTGGCCTGCACGCCCCGCGAGATTTTTTTTCTTTACAACGCGTTCACAATGACTGTATGGGTGTCGAGTAAAACAAACGAAGCTCCACCAGCAGAAGCGCACGCACCAGGAGGAGCTCCCAAGGCGCCGGCGGACAAAAAAGGCGCACGGCCGAGAACGGCCACTGTCTTTCATTTCTCTGCTTTTAGTTCATTTTGCAACATAAACACGGTGTGTGTGAGTGTGCATGCGACGAAAAGCACGAAATCGGATGAAAGAAGCTCTCTTCTAACGCGCTGACGCCGTCGGAAAGCACGCATTTCACGGCTCCTTCCGCTGTCTCAGACTACAGCGAACAGCCGATTTTCGCCCGCGCCGCGCATGAGGGGGCGTCACTTGTTCTGGAGCAGTGGCGCCACCATACCAGCGCACGAGGCCTACAGTTTGGTTTGGTTGATGTCCAAAGCGACTCAGGCTATGACGGACGCCGCAGTCAAAGGCTCCAGAAATTTCGATTACCTGAAGTTCTTTAACGTGCACTGACGTCGCACAGTACACGGGCGTCTAGAATTCCGCCTCCATCGAAATTCGACCGCCGCGGAAAGAGAGGAAATGCGGCACCCTGCTCCGCCAAGCAGCGCGGTGCAGCGCGAAGTGAAGCAATTATTTTAAAGCTAAATCTTTACTACTCCCCTCCGTAGCTTCTTCGCCGTGTGCGCGAGTTTGACAGTGAACCGACGAGAAACCACGTGACAGCTATGACGTCGCTCAGCCGCCGCTGCCGCCGCCGAAACTAGAGCACTGCACGGGCCACATACTCAGGTGCGAGCCCAACCCCAGCCCGATACTCAAAGCCCGAGCCCGGCCCAGGCCCGTGGCATCAAGCCCGGGCCCGACCAGGGCCCGCTACATTATCACTTTACTGAGCCCGAGCCAGGCCCGCCAAGCTTAATGCGAGGTCCGGCCCGGTCGGGGCCCGGGCCCATTCCCGCCGCAGCTCAAGTGCTAAATTGTCCACTGAGTGCAAATAGTAGACAGTTTTAGCGTAGGCGGACAGCCTTTCGGTAAATGCGCCAACATGTTGAATTTGATACCGTTGCAAGGCTTTCCCATAGCCACATCTGCCGTACGGTAACAGTTTCCGTAGTTGCCGTGCACGGTGGTGCCAAACCTCCCTATTCTCATGCTACGCAAGTAAAGAAGTGGCCGGCAAAGGCTCGCATATCTCAAGCAAGACGGAAAAAAGTTGGCTTGGCAAATACAAAAAGAGAACTTTATTGCATAAACTTACTTCCCACGGGATCCACCATGTACACGTTGTAAATACATGGATTCGCGACTGCCTTTCTAATAGATCAAAACATATTGTAATTAATGGTGTTACTTCCCACTCTGTAGATATTACTTCCAGTGTACCTCAGGGGTCAGGTTTGGGGCCTTTGTTGTTTTTAACTTATATTAATGATACTGTCGAGAACATTTCCTGCAAATACCCTTTTGCGCAGACGACTGTGTCGTGTACGGCCCAATAGTCACCGAATATGATGTTCGCACTCTGCAACAAAATCTAGACAGCATCCGTCAATGTTGCATCAAGTGGAAAATGGCGCTGAATTCAAATAAATGTAAATATGTTGCTTTCACACGAAAATGTAACCCAATAAATCTTGTGTACTGTTCAAATTGTACTCCTTTAGAAAAAGTTTCTGAATTTAAGTACCTTGGTATGTATTTCAGAGAGGGCCTTACAAGGAGAACCCACATTGAATACATGATAGGCAAAGAATCCAGAGTGTTAAATTTCTTCCGAAGTAATATCCATAAAGCCCCCACAAATATAAAAGACTTGTCGTACCTCACACACAAAAGACCTAGTCTTGAGTATGCTAGCGCAGTGTGGGATCCATGTATGATTACATTATCGGATGGTTTAGAACGCGTACAGAACCATGCAGCCCGTTTTTTCGCTAATGATTACGACTTTAATCACAGCGTTTCAGCAATAAAGGAATATTTTATTTATTTTCTTTATTTACAAAATACTGCGGACACTGAGTCCAAGCAGGGTGGGTGAACAAGTCATTCAAACCACAAAAAAAACCAACACATCAAAAAAAAAGGAACAACACAATATAGCAACAAGTGGCTAAAACTCATGGGACAATGGTTTAATTGGCTAATTCCAATCTGTTATTGTGCGTGGAAAGAACGAAAACTTGTAGGTGCCGGTTCTAGCGAATATAGGTGTTAGAGAACTGGGATGGTGTTGACGGGTTTGTCTAGTTGGTGCCGGCGTTGAGTATGATGAGGGATCCAAACCAAGTTTGTTATGCAATAAGAGAGAAACAAATTCTAACCTAAGCTTTCTTCTCCGATATTCAAGTGGTTCAATTTTATTTATCGCCATTAAAGTGGTTGGGTAGTCAGTCCTAGGTTATTTATTAAAAATAAACCTGACAGGTCTTCTCTGTATTCTTTCCAGATTTCTTACGTTAGATTTAGTATACGGATCCCACACTATGCATGCATATTTGTGTTTAGATCTAATTATTGCAGAATAACAAAGTAGCTTAATGTTAGAAGGGACATTTTTTAGTTTGTCTTAAGCAATACTATTTTCGAAATACAGCAGAGCAGATATTGTATATGTGCTGTTGCATCTGGGTTGCAAGCCCCAAGGGTAGCGTTGGCCTGGCGGCCTGGGGCAAAGCTGGAAACATCCGAAGGTCCCGGCAAAGGATGAGTCGACTGGCAACAGAACAACTTGTTTATTCTGGCATCGCAAAAGAGCAGCCGGTCAGGGCGACCACGTTACTCGAAGGGCGAAATCGAAGTCTCTCTCGGCGTTTGGGGCAGCGGCGTTTTATACCCTCGGAGTCGAAGGCAAGAGGGAACGGCTTGGGACGAGTCATCCGATACGGCGACGCTTGAACATGTTCAGGCGTGACGGGCGCGTCCGCCAGGCCGGCGCCGGTCAGACCTCCTCGCCTCCCAGTTGGGGAGCTCCTCTCCCCGGCTGCCGCGCTTTGACAAGCGTGGGCAAAACATGCACACACACACACACGCACGCACGACGACACGTGGCACTGAAACCTGCCTGGACGCGCTTGGCGGGAGGCGTTGCGGCCGCGATGAACGAAGCCGCGGCGTCCGTTGCATCCGCGCCGGCTATACCGCGCGTCGCAGGCGAGACGTAACAGACCGCCCCGCCGGGAGAAGGAGATCCCGATGGTCAGGGGACTGCATCCGCTGTCCAGAGGGATGTCGCTCGATGATGCTCGTAATCGAAACCGGTCGTCCCTCGACGTTGCTTGAGCGCAGCGCACAGAGAAGGCCTCGTTCTCGGGTTCAGGATCACATAGGACACTGCAAAGTCACTTCGGGAGAGTTGCCATTTTTGTGCTCGTTCCCAGCAAGCGTTAGAACTACGCCGAAACGCAACCGCTCAGTCAGCAAGCACGAGACAACCCTCACTAAGCTCTGCCAGGCTCTTTCCCCTTTTATACTACTGCCTAGTTCCTTACAGTAGTCAAGCAGCACTCAGAACGCGTCCACAAATTGGAAAATTGCACTAGAAAGCACATAATCACTTTGAAACACTAAACAAAAGCAATATGTTAAAAATCCTGCCTCAGGAAGAAAACATCAGTAACCAACAACTTTGAGGCGGATTCCTACGTTAGGGGCTTCGACTTAAGCCATCGGCGTTACCGTGGAGACTCCCCTTTTTGTAACGCACCTCAAAGGAATATTGTTGCAAAGCGAGGCTCCAGCGCAGGAGGCGGCCATTTTTGGGAGATATGGTCTGCAGCCATTGGAGAGGGCAGTGATCCGTCTCAATGATAAACCTCGAGCCGGCTAGGTAGCATGACAATTTCTGAACGGCCCACATGAGACACGCACACTCTTTCTCGGTGGCGCTGTAGGCCTGCTCACGACAGGTCAGCTTACGACTAGCATACAGGACGGGGTGTTCCACTTCTCCATTGTCCCTTTGGCACAGTACAACGCCCATGCCTCGCTCACTAGCATCGCACTGAACAACGAACCCTTTTGTATAGTCTGGCGATCGTAGCACAGGCTGGCTTGTTAAGGCGCTCTTTAGGGCGCTAAAAGCTCTTTCCTTTGTCTCGCTCCAGACGACTGTTTGGGGCTCTGTTTTTCTTAGAGCATCCGTCAGGGGAGCCGCGATATCGGAGTACCTGGGGATGTACCTCTGATAGTAGCCGGCGACACCTAAGAACGACCGAATATCGGTCTTCGTGCGCGGTTGCGGGAAGTCTCGCACAGCGGCCACCTTTATTTCAGAGGGGCGGCGACGACCCTGTCCAATCACGTGACCGAGGTAGACAACCTCGGCCTGTGCTAATTGGCACTTGGGAGCCTTGACTGTCAAGCCCGCTTCGCGCAGGCGGGTTAGCACTGCCCGCAAGTGTGCCATATGCTCAGACCAGGAGGCGGAGAATATCGCTACGTCGTCTAAATACGGTAAAGCGAATTCTTCCTGTCCCCGCAACACTTTGTCCATGAGGCTTGAAAAGCAGTATGGCGCGTTCTTCAAACCAAAACTCAAAACTTTAGGACGGAATGTTCCCATTGGTGAAATGAACGCCGCATACCTACTAGCCTCTTCTGTAAGTGGAACCTGCCAATAACCCCTGACAAGATCTAGGGTGGAAATAAACTGAGCGCTACTAACTTTCTCAAGGCGCTCCTCGATGTTAGGGATCGGATAAATTTGATCCTTAGTGATTGAATTAAGCCTGCGGTAGTCGACGCAAGGACGAGGTTCCTTGCCCGGTACCTCAACTAAAATCAAAGGGGAGGTATAATCACTCTCACCCGCCTCAATAACACCGAGCTGTAGCATTTTCTTTACCTCAGCCTCCATAATATCGCGCTGGCGGGGTGACACCCGGTACGCCTTGGATCGTACTGGCTCTGGGGAGGTAAGTTCTATATCATGAGTAAGGACAGAAGTCCTACCAGGCCTCTCAGAGAACTGACCTTGAAACTCTTGTAAGAGTTGGTGTAGTTCGGTTTTCTGCTCAGGCGACAGCGGTGCTTTACTGAGTAAGTCACTAATGACCTGATCAGTGTCTTCCCTGCTCGTCACTGAGCCTAGTCCCGGAAGCTCGACCGGAAGCTCTTCGGGAACGTTTACCATCATACACACCACTGCTTCCCGTTGTCTATAGGGTTTGAGCAGATTACAGTGGTAAACTTGCTGTGCTTTCCGCTTTCCTGGCAGACTCACCACGTAGTTAACATCCGACAGTTTTTGAACAATCCGTGCTGGGCCCTCCCACTGCACGTCGAGTTTGTTTTTTAGCGATGTGCGCAATACCATTACCTCATCGCCCACCTCAAAACGACGGGCCCTGGCTGTCCGATCATAATAAACCTTGGCCCTCTGCTGGGCCTTTTCCATTGCTTCACCTGACAACTCATGTGCCCTTCTTAAGCGTTCGAGGAGACTAAGCACGTACTCGACCACGACTGGGTCGTCGCCCCTGCCTTCCCACGAGTCTCGAAGCATGCGAAGCGGAGACCGCAGCGAGCGACCGTACACCAGCTCAGCTGGCGAAAACCCCGTAGCCGCATGCGGCGCGGTCCTTAATGCAAACATCACCCCAGGCAGACACAGCTCCCAATCACTTTGTTGCTCAAAACACAATGCTCTCAACACGCGCTTCATGACGGAGTGGAGCTTCTCAACGGAATTCGACTGTGGGTGGTACACTGAGCTGTGTAACAGCTTTACCCCACACCTTTCGAGAAAGGCTGTCGTCAAAGCGCTAGTAAACACTGTGCCCTGATCTGACTGGATTTCCGCAGGAAAACCAACTCGCGCAAATATGGACAGTAGTGCATTGACTATCTCAACTGAGCTGAGTTCTTTAAGCGGCACTGCTTCAGGGAACTTTGTCGCTGGGCAGATCACAGTCAAAATGTGTCTGTACCCCGTGGCTGTTACCGGCAGAGGTCCCACTGTATCAATAACGAGCCGTCTAAAAGGCTCCGTAATGATAGGCACCAACTTCAACGGCGCCCTCGATTTGTCCCCTGGTTTGCCAACCCGCTGACAGGTGTCACATGTCCTCACAAAGGTTTCTACGTCACGAAAACACCCTGGCCAATAGTACTCTTGCAAGAGACGGTCCTTAGTCTTCTTAACTCCTAGGTGTCCGGACCACGAACCGCCATGCGACAAGCGCAACAGATCCTGACGGTAGCACTGAGGCACGATCAGCTGATCGAATTCGACTCCCCTGCGGTCTAGATACTTCCGGTACAAGACCCCACCTCTTTCCACAAAACGAACATTTTTCTTGGCGATACCTTCCTTGACATTGCAGCGCATGTTTTCTAGGCTGCCATCCTTTTTTTGCTCGGCTATCAAAGCCGACCGGCTGACTTTTAGCAACCTATTAAGTCCATCGGACGTAGGCGCGATGAGCAAATCTGCAGATAGCTCTTCTAACTTTCCCGTGTCGGGCGTTTCCTCTCCAGTACCTGGTGCCTTAAGCGCTACAGGCTCAATTTTATTCAGTTCGGACGTGCTCTGAATATCAGCTTGCTGCGCCTCCGACCCTTTCTCATTGTTCGACAACGTCGGCCCCGCAACTACCGCCTTTGCAGCGAGCTCCCGAACTCTCGATCTGGTTAAGGCCTGAACGCTAGCCTCACCAAACAAAAGACCCTTCTCGCGCAGGAGGTGATCGGACCTGTTCGAAAATAGGTACGGGTACTGGGGGGGCAGCATAGATGACACTGCGGCCTCCGTCTCAATTGCTCCGAAAGGTCCTTCAATAAGCACTTTTGCTACGGGCAGACACACGCTGTGAGCTTCCACGGCTTGCTTGATCCATGCGCACTCGCCCGTGAACATATCGGGTTCTACGTAAGAGGGGTGAACTACATCCATTGTAGCTGCGGAATCACGAAGCACTCGGCACTCTTTCCCGTTCACGAGGAAGTCTCGCATGTAAGGCTCGAGAAGCTTCATGTTCTCGTCAGTGCTGCATAATGACAAAAACACGACTTTTGTTTTTGTTTCTGGACACTGCGCCGAAAAGTGACCCGGCTTCTGGCACGTATAACACATGCGCGCTTGCCTCGCCTCGAACCGCTTTCTGCGTTCGGCTTCGGCTGCCGCCGTCTCCTTACGTTCGGTCGGACTGCTTTCACTCGCATCCGCACTACGCGTGTCCCCCCTTGCTCTCATGGGTGTGAACTTCGGCCTCTCAGACTTGGAGCCAAATTCACCCTTTTGACCGTCCTTAGCTCCGCGAGCCCGACGCGTCACAAACTCCTCGGCTAGCTCGGCGGCTTTAGCCACTGTACTAACGTCTGGCCTATCCAAGACCCAGTACCGCACGTTCTCAGGTAACCGACTATAAAACTGTTCCAGCCCGAAACACTGCAGAATTTTCTCGTGGTCAACAAACGCTTTCTCTTCTTTGAGCCACTCCTGCATGTTTGACATAAGCCTGTAGGCAAACTCTGTATATGACTCATTTCTGCCTTTTTCATTTTCCCGAAACTTCTGACGGAACGCCTCCGCTGACAGCCTGTACTTTTTTAGCAGACTCGATTTCACTTGGTCGAAATCCTCTGCCTCCTCTCTCTTCAAGCGAGCGACTACGTCGGCCGCCTCGCCGGGTAACAAAGTGAGCAAGCGCTGTGGCCACGTTTCCCGAGAGAACCCCTGCTTCTCGCACGTTCGCTCAAAGTTAACCAGGAACAAACCAATGTCCTCTCCAAGCTTAAACGGCCGCATCAGGTCAGTCATTTTGAACGATACCCGTTCTCCTGCACCGTGTGCCTGACTTCCATTACGAGCGCGTTCCATCTCTACCTCGAGACGCTTCATTTCCAAAGCGTGTTGACGGTCGCGCTCTTCTTTCTCTTTTTGCTCTTTACGTTCGCGCTCCTCTTTCTCTTTTTGTTCTTTACGTTCGCGCTCGTCTTTCTCTTTTTGTTCTTTACGTTCGCGCTCGTCTTTCTCTTTTTGTTCTTTACGTTCGCGCTCGTCTTTCTCTTTTTGCTCCCTCTCCTCAATGGTCTCAAGGCATTCCGACAGCTCGTCATCCTCAGCCTCCAACTCAAGAATAGCCCTTAGCAGTTCTGGTTTTATGAGTTTGTCTGAGACATCCAGACCCAACTCTCTTGCAAGCTCCAGCAATTTCGGTTTGCGCAACGACTTCAAATCCATGGCTGCTCCGAATGCTGCTTTCTCTACTGCCTACTATTGTCTTGCCGCAAACTAACCCGGCAGCAACGACAACACAATTACCAGCTCTGTTTCTGACACTAACAAAAGCCTGGCAAAACTCAGAAGAAGAAAGTCCCGCACTCACCAAACCTCGCAGCCAAGAATTCAGCGCAGTCGTTCCGCTGCAGGCAACCAGTCATCACACAGGGCTCGTTGCACTGCTCCCGGATGGTCGGTGCTGCTCAGCATACAGTTGACCGCATATCTTCGCTGCTGGCCTCCGTTGTCGGGATCTCACCGCTGGCAACCAGTTGTTGCATCTGGGTTGCAAGCCCCAAGGGTAGCGTTGGCCTGGCGGCCTGGGGCAAAGCTGGAAACATCCGAAGGTCCCGGCAAAGGATGAGTCGACTGGCAACAGAACAACTTGTTTATTCTGGCATCGCAAAAGAGCAGCCGGTCAGGGCGACCACGTTACTCGAAGGGCGAAATCGAAGTCTCTCTCGGCGTTTGGGGCAGCGGCGTTTTATACCCTCGGAGTCGAGGGCAAGAGGGAACGGCTTGGGAAGAGTCATCCGATACGGCGACGCTTGAACATGTTCAGGCGTGACGGGCGCGTCCGCCAGGCCGGCGCCGGTCAGACCTCCTCGCCTCCCAGTTGGGGAGCTCCTCTCCCCGGCTGCCGCGCTTTGACAAGCGTGGGCAAAACATGCACACACACACACACACGCACGCACGACGACACGTGGCACTGAAACCTGCCTGGACGCGCTTGGCGGGAGGCGTTGCGGCCGCGATGAACGAAGCCGCGGCGTCCGTTGCATCCGCGCCGGCTATACCGCGCGTCGTAGGCGAGACGTAACAGTGCAAGTGCTACGATAGATTGCTACTTATGGTTACTCCTAGGTATTTGTTGTTGGATACTTGTTGAAGAGGGAGAGAGCCTAATTTATATGTGTAGCTATGACGTATGGTTTTACGGGTTGTCGGCATATGAACACATTTATCATCATTCAGAACCATGCCTCATCGGTCCCACCATTTCAACACGTTGTTTAAAGCATTGTTCAGGTCACTTTGATCTTCCATACTTGTAACTTCTTTGTATAGAATACAATCGTAGCGAACAATAGAATATGAACTGGCGGGTTAGTAACCTGAACAATATCATTCACATACAAAAGGAAAAGCAGGGGTACCAAAACACTTCCTTGGGGAACATCGGATGAAACTGGGAGAGAGCCCGAACGTTGTCCACCCACTTCAGCCAACTGTTTGCGGTCTTTTAAGTATGCAGTAACCCATGTTACTAAAATATCAGGAGTGCCAATTTCTTTCATTTTGAAAATTAATTTATCATGAAACACTTTATGAAATTCCTTGCTATAGTAAAAAATATTGCATCAATTTGGCCTTTATTATCTATACAGAAAGGAAATGAATTTATTATTGTAATTAGCTGCGTTACCGTCGAGAATCCTTTTCTGAACCCGTGCTGGAAGCTGGTTAGCACGAGATTTTTTTCTAATTATTCGTTCATGCAGTGTGCAACTATAGGCTCAAATGGCTTACTGCCCGGAGACGTCAATGATATGGGACGGTAGCTCTGCAAAAGAAGACGGTCTGCTTTTTTATAAACTGGAACAATTCGGGCTGTCCTCCAGTCATCACGCATTTTGCCTATTGACACTGAAGCACGAAAAGTTATCACAAGGAATTTAGACAGTTTCGGCATAGCATCGCAAAAATACGTTTGAAATATTGTCAAGTCTACATGATGTTTTGGTTTTAAGGTTCAGTAACATAGAAAAGACACCAGGGTAAGAAATAAAAATCTCTTCGGCGGGATAATATAGCCTTTGGATAACATACCGTAGTGTTGTTCACCAAAATTTGTTTCACTGCGTTCTTCTTTTCAATAATATAATTCCAAAACTTAGTTGGCTCGGTGAAGGTTGATGTTTCGTTCAGCTTTTTCTACATTTTTTTACTAAGCTCTGCAGATCACTCACCATATTTGAAGTCTTAACTAGCTCTGCTTTCATTTCACTGATTTCTGTTTGAAGAGACAGCTGGCCGTCTAATAATTGTTCCATAACTTTCTTTTGAGTCGGGCCAGGATTCGTTTCGATATCGCCGCAAAGCAGCAACTTGCGATCAATAAAACATTCATATGCCAAGGCAAGACATCGGCGGGGGCCCGGAGGACTACAACACCCCGGCAATCACTTCTCTGTAATAGGCGGATGCGCAGTGAACTAGAAATCTTCTATCGCATCTATTTCAGCAAAACATGGAATAAAACTCTGTGTGTTCAGCTGCCACATTTTTTATCTGCACGTTGTGATCCTGCTTTTAAGGTGCGTGAAATCAAATGTCGAACCAACGTTTACCAGAACTCGTTCTTACCGCATATCATATCTGTTCGGAACAAACTCCCAAAAATGTCGTTGACTGCACATCTGTGGAAGCGTTTCGTGCTTTTATTCGTGCTTTTATTCATAGAATTATTTAATCTTAACTTTGTACCATTCATATACGCGAGTGTGTGTCTAATTTTGCTACGTTTTATGGCTGTTCCATGTGTTTATGAATGTGTAATCACCTGACTAAAGCATTCATAATGCTTGATTTCGTTTTGAGTCCCCCCTGCAATAATGCCTTAGGACGTTGCAGGTATCTGTCAGTAAATAATAAGGCGGGTTCGCCCGCTTGGCTTTTTAAACAGTGATCTTGTATGTGCACAGCCGCGAACTTCAGAGGGTCAAATGAAAAAGGCTGCATAAACGCGGAATAAACTTCGCGTGACGTCTAGATTTTTAATCAGTCATTTTTTAACTGCCCGCGATGTCTAGATGTTAAAACATGCTTAAATTTCAGCCGTGGCAATGATATTTCTTTTTTTAATGGACACGATTTCGTGGGCTGAATTATGGCCTCACGGGGTGCATTTATATGGCGACGAAAAATAATAGCGCCTGTTTACTGGAGAGTAAGTGTCCCTATCACTGCCAGCCGCTGGCGCTAAAAGAAATCAGTACAGAGGTTGCCTGCGGCATAGCATGTGGGCTCACTGGACGGCAAGTGTGGCTTTAAGTGCACACGTATTCCTGCTCCCCCAAGAAAGCCGTGCAAAGCAGACAAAAAACGACGGTCTACAGGGTGCGCAACAGATCCGGCCTTGCGTGGTCGCTTCCTTGCGATCTTGTTGGGTTCATTTTCAAAATGTGCTTTCATGGAGTTTTATTTACGAAGTCATTGCAGGCATTGAGCAAGCGCCATAAGATTGCGCTATCCAGGCTGCTGCTACAAACAGATCCATTCGCAAGTAGAGCAAGGGATCGTCATTGTGACTGAAATATCATCACTGCCAGATTAAGAAGCCACTCCTTTCTACGCCTTATCAAACTGAGGCTAGCCGTCGTCGCTTTAAATACGTGTGTTGGGCTAGTTGCTGTCTGAGAAGGGCCCTGCAGTTGAAGCGCAGCGCACTTGCAGCGCTGCCCAGCCAGCTCCGGGTGCAGGAGCCACAGTTCCAAATCCAGCGAACAATCCTGGTAGCATCAGTGTTTGACGTGCTGCTTCAGAGAGAAGATGGCTGAGTCTTCGTACAGTCCGGAATACTTCTTTTTTCCCAACGATGTTTGGCTGGGCATTGTGATTTACCTCGACGTCCAGTCACTCCAAGCCTTGCAAGATAGCGGTGTGGTCCACAGGGCTGTTTGGGTCGCGCCGACGCTTAGCCGAACTGCTACGTTAAGCCGTCACTCGGATGTGTCTGCTCTGCTACGCTTTCTGCTGCGTTTTGATCCAAGTGCTGTCAGTATTCTGCGTCTGACCGGTTGCTTGAAGGCTGCCCCTGAAAAGGTATTCCATGCAGTATCTGTATGCGTAAATCTGGCAGAGCTGTACTGCGTGAACTGCATTCTAAGTCCCCGGCGCCTTTTCCACATCCTCACAACATCGATGTTGAGGCTGATCCGACTTGAGTGGTCGCTTTTTGATGAGCAAACCTACGGAGAGAGGTTTGATGAAATCGGCGCCCCGGAGAATGACGTTGTGCCGAAACTACGCCACATGTACGTAGAAGTGGAGTATGACTCTGCAAGCTGTGAGCTCCTTAAGAGAATCCAGAAACGCTGCGTGAGCCTGGAACACCTGCACGTCCACGCACTCCACGCAAATATACGTGACGCGCTAGCCGCCTGCTGCAGCGTGGATGATCCCGAGTGTACGCTGAAAAGCTTTGCCTACACTAGCCAGGACTTCTCGGAAAATGGAGAATTGTTGCTCGTGAGGGCTCTGGAACTTCGAGTGCTGCTGCCGGACCTGCGCCGCACATCAGCCGTTTTCGGCAACGTCAGTTATCGCATGCACCCGGCTGTCCACTGCACGTGCGTACACCTGAAGGACGTCATCGCTTCGGCAGAGCTAGCTGTTCCGGAAAAGGAGCTGATCTTCTGCGTCGAATGCTGCCCCGACGCAGGAACACAGCTGGAAGGAGTGACCGATCAACCGTGGTTGCGCAGGCTGCAGTCGCTGACATTCGTATTGCTCCCCTCCTATAGGCGGGCTGGCGTAATCTGTCGGAGCCATTACGTCAGCCCGGAGTGCTCTTCGCCTTTGAACACGTTTCTATGCGCATGCAACAACCTGACTGAGCTCAACCTGAGTTTGGTTCATTTCAAGTGTGGAACGGAGTTGTGTCACATATTACCGTCGCAAGCCCTTTCTCTTTTACGAGCCATCGCCCTTCAGCAGTGCAGCCTTCAGACCAACGCGTCTCTCAAACACCTCGCCGCTTGTTGTGCCCTGCTCGAAGACCTTGACGTGCGTGGTGGAGACGGCAACAGCTCAGCTAGTTCGGGATGTCCTGTGTGTTCTCTGCCATTTACTGCTATCAACAGGGACACGGTCTCCGCTTTGCACCATGGGACAAGGTTGCACAGGCTTACACTATTGTCTTTCTGTGGTCTGCGGTGCTACAGATTCTTGAATGAGTGCAACTTGATGCAATTGCGTCTGTCCTGGCCAGATAGAAGCATGACTGGCTGCGATGGACGATCTTTCCTCGCTTGGTGCAGTTCGAGCGAGCACTTGCGTTCCCTGACCCTGTGCGCTTCTAACGTGGCCCTGAGTGCGATCTGCAGCGAACTCGGCACCGCAGGCGTGTTGTGTCTACTGACCCTGTGTATCGTTTCCGGCGTCGAACCAAGTGACTGCGCTTCGGATTCGATTTCTGCGCTGTCAAGGCGGCTACCGCTGCTAGAATCTGTGCATGCGCATTACTTGGACGAAGATCATTATGCGCACCGTGTAACTTGGATTCGATGTTGGCGATTCAGCTGCCCGGGCGAAAAGTGTGACATCGAGGAAGGCGCCTTCCTTTCAAATGCCCCGTGTTCACCAGATTGCACTATGACGACGTTCATCGGATTGAAAAAGCCGCGGCACTAAAGAGCGCTTTGACAATGCAGTCTTACTGCGAGAGAGCAGGCTGATGAACCTGATGAATTATATTTGCAGCCATATCGTGCAAATTTGTATATGTAGCACCAATCTGCATGTAACTGCGAACAGCACTGCTCTTGACTTTCGGCCAAACATCATGTCGCTGTCCAGACGTGGCTGTAGGGATTCCTATATGTCTTCACCTCCGCTCGGTACATGAGCGATTTCGGTGGTTACCGGTGTGCGGATTTTAGCGCGTTGATTTTCTGCGAGGTGTGGTTGTTGTATCATTAGCGCCACCATTTTTCATACCTTGCGAGCGGCCGGACCATATTTCACGCATTTTTCATATATCGTGTCTCGAGGCATCGTCCTGCTTTCGCCCCCGTGATTAAACATACCCTAGCACATTTCCTTCATACGTGGCTTTTATCATCAGTGCCATTTCAAGCTCTTGTGCTTTTAGTTTTTGACGAATTGGGGCGTATTCCTCCGGTTTGCGCACAATGCCATTTCTTCTTTCCATATTTTTCGTAGTGTCAACAGGTGCTAAACTGGCATGCGTAAACGCTGCACTGTATTTTATCTCGAAGAGATTTGGAAGCTCTCTAGAGCCTCGTTTTGCTGGTTCACCTTGTAGGTGTTCATTTTATTCCTGGCTGTAATAAAAAGTGAAACTATACCGCAAAAAGCTTTGTTGTGTCTTGATTAGGTCTTGCACTTTTTTGGTCGCTGACATTGCACGGCCTCATCGCAAGTTTGTTCCCCGCGAGGATCGATCTGTCTGGTATATGGGCGTAAAGGTGATACTTCCCAGATATTCAACAGCACTTCTGGGAAGTCATTTCGGGGCTTTGATATGCGATACCTACCCGCGACAATGATTGACTTTAATGGTGACGTGTATGTGCTGGCGCAGTGAATTGGCATAGGTTCAGTTATGTCTGTGACTTTTTGGTATTTCTAAATATTTCACCGCAATGACAATCTCCAGGATGTAGGTGCCAACGTTTTAACTGTTTTAGGTCATGATATAACGCTTTAATTCTCACCCATGAACTACCAGACTGCAACACCATTAGGTTTTTAGATGTCTTCAACCTTTCATAACAACGTGCACCTTTGTTGGACCTATGCTCCGGGAACAAAGGCCTTGTTACCATACAGGTCATGCCATTCCAAGCTAGCCTAGAAAGTGTAGCCAGCTTGTGTCAAAAACGCGTTGCAGAAAAACTGTTATCACACCATGCAAGACAGTTTTCTGCAACAAGAGCAACGTTTGAAAGAAGCGGGGTTCCCTATGCACATAATAGGGGATTTACGAAAAGTTCCTGAAGACAGTTAAGGCCAAAAAGACTGAGCTGACAGGTATAAAGAGAAGGGAGAAATATGAAGTCATGCCTTACGTGTATTCGCTCTCGCACAAAATCACGAAAGTCCCCAATTGTCAAGGTGTTGAAGTTGTATTTTCAGCCCCACGTCGACTATCTAGTTAGTGCAGGGGCATTGGTAAGACCAAAAATTCGTTGTGGACTCTAAACCACGAGTAAATTACGTTTCATGTGCAACGCAAGTCATTTTTTGTTTGCCTTTATTTCGCAGAAAGATATATGTTGGCCGAACGGGACAGTGACTGAACGTTTGTTTACGAGAACACGAAAAGACCGTGCATTCTGAACATGGCAACAATTTGCCTAAACACTGCCGGGAGCATCATTGCCACCATTTGCTTAACAACAAAACTATTTTGGGTAGAGGCAAAGCAGAAAGCTAACGCGAAATTTTGGAGGCTTACCACATCAACAACGAAGACAATTCTGTTAGCGACACGTCTGTGATATAGTATCATAAAGGGTATCGTTTCTTAAGCGCTCTAGACAACCCGTAGATAACTTAGTCTGCAGTGACGGTCATATTTACATTGTTTTTGTTTGCCCCCAATATGTTTGATGTATAGTGTGCGCATGCGGTGCTACTTTGTCTGAGGGTATACACGTGTGTTTCCTGCGAATAAAATCAGTTGCAAATCCAGCGTCGTCCTTTGTCCCTCTCTGTGGCTGCGTCCTTCGGCTTGTTTTTTTTTTTTCAGAACTATGTACTAACTGGCCCAGCTCTCTACCCTGCTGAATCTGTGATATACCTGTCCAGCTCATTCAGTATCTTCTGAGGTGTGTTAAAATAGCGTGCGCTGGCAATAATCATTCCTGATAAGAGGGAAGACGAAGTATTTGTTTAGCTCTCAGTGGACGTCAAAACCGCGCTGCTGAATCGCATGGAGGGAATGAGTGCAACAACGTCGAGGCCCGTGTGGGAGTACAGCAACGATGCTGGGCAATACAGTACGTCAAATGAGCAGTGCGCAAACTGTGGCACACAAGAAAATCATCAAGATGTATGTTTTGAGTCTGTGTTTGTTCGAACAATGAGACGGCTGGTGCAACGTGTTTCAAGTTAGCGCCGGCCATGTAGCCAGGTGTCAACGTGGCCCGTTTGCTCATCTTGTGTTGGCCGCAACTATGTCTGTAATGTGGCCGCGGTTGTGCCTTGCTGAGGCTCATCGAATCCCTGCTCGGGCTATGATTCCGACGCTGCAGAACCTGTGCCTTGTTATATAGGGATATTTGTCTGGCCAGTCAGCACCAGAAGGCGAGGCGGGTTTGTTGTCATAACGGACGGCACGTTAGAAATGACGTCATTGGCATAAAATCCTGACCCCTCCCCTCTCTGGCTCTAGTGTTCTAAGAACAGTGTGAGGCTTTGGGCGTTTGAGTATTACTTCGGTTTTATTTGTGAAATTTGTGCCAGATGTTATGGCTGCCAACAGCCAGTTTGGACTCCTCTGGTCCTTTCTTGTCCCATTGAGATGATGTGTATTGGTTTTTCCGAATTGCTTAGACGGTTGTACCTGAGTTTCTCAGAGAGTAATAAATTATCTTTGTATGTTGTAGATTGCTCGTGGTTATTTAAGAACGTAAAGCCAGTAGAACTCTTAACACGAGTAACGGAAAGCCTGGCTGAGACCGACTCCAACGCCGCGAAGTGTTTGCCGCGGGGTGTGAGCTAATCATCTCTGTATTTTTTCGGCACGCCTGTAAAATCTCGTATGTAGTTCGATTTGGCTGCTTTTTGCGCCTGCACCCGATCGCTGCGTAGATAGCGTATTTGCGAAAGGGGCGTTTTTTCATGTTTCGCTCGCTAATGTGGTTTCGCGCACCCATGCAACGTGTTGCAAGTCTTCTCTTTGCATTAACCAGACTTTGCGCGTGAATTTGCGACAGCCCGCCCGCCTTTCTAGCTTGATCTCAATGCAGCTGTCTAACAAAATAAATGGTTTGTGTTAAGTTGTGCAGAATTTATTGGCGTATAAGCAGCTAAAGCTATCTTGCGCCAAGCTCATGGTATAGACAAAATAGATGCTTTTATGTGAGCTAGGAGCACGAGATCTGGTGGCGAATGCGCAAATCGTTTTAGAGCGATTGGTCTGAATTCTTTTATTTCCAATTGACCTCATTTGTGCTTTTTATTGCGAAGCAATACTACTTTAGATCGCACTTCAGCCCGTTCAGTGGCGAGGCGGTGGTAGGCACCATTTACCTTTAGCGTGACCTCGCTGTGTGACGTCACACCACGTGACCTAGAGTGACGTCACACCAGCTGTGTAAAAACGGGGCCCCATCTCACGCCGTCGCGAGGCGAGGCGGTAGCCACCAACGGTGGCCTAACTCCCGCTCCTCTCACCAGGGGCGCTACGGTCGGTGTGACGTCACACCAGCTGTGTAAAAACGGGGCCCCATCTCACGCCGTCGCGAGGCGAGGCGGTAGCCACCAACGGCGGCCTAACTCCCGCTCCTCTCACCAGGGGCGCTACGGTCAGAGTGACGTCACACCAGCTGTATAAAACAGCTCCGCTCCTCTCGCCAAGGCAGTCATACAGCCAGATGTTACGATGGTGCCTACGAACAAGGCAGCTCGGCAGAATGCAAAGAGGAAGCATCAGCGAGCTACGGAGACGGAAGAAGAACGACTTTCTAAGCGGCGTGCCCAGTATGCAGCTCGGCGACCACGTGCAACCTCCTCTGTGGAAACAGCAGAAGCAAAGGAAGAAATTATGCCCGACAGTGAGTCTCCTTCTACTAGTTCAGAACGCGACTAAACGGCGGAGGCGTGTCCAAGAAACCCCGGAACAGCGGCAGCAGCGGCTCGAGAAGGAATGTGCGTTTCGAGAGAAGGAAAACGAAAAGCGAAGAAAACAGCGTGCAGAAGAAACACCCCAGCAGAGACAAGAGCGTTCGAAGAAAAGACAGGAGAAATCTCTCACCAAGGCTGGCCCTGCTTCGCAATCACCAGGCTTAACCAAGCTAAGCCACGGCCGTTTTTTACTCTGCTGATATTCTGTAATCAAAAGCAGGATCTTATAATGAGATTGGAAACGAAATGTTAACGTAATCATGATGGCAATGACGCGTCTAGTTGACTGCTCATCTCCACCTAAAATTCAACTAAAGCCAATGTTACTGATACGACAGCGAACCCATTTTAATAATGAAGAGGAGAACTAGTCAACAAAGGACGAGAGTAGCGACGTACACCAGGACTTAAATTTTTCCTGCAGTCGTCGTGGTGTACCACTCTCCTATCGTCCTTGTCATTTTTTGAGTGGTTCTCCTCTTCCTCATGCACCAGCTGGCCCGGATTTTCACTCTTACTTTTTATTACTTTGATATCGCAGGCCGTGAAAACATACTCTCGAAATGAAGATCTAGGGTTAACGAAAATCATTATATTACGTGAGTATGCAGCTGGTTACATTTGGCTCTCCGAACTACGGAGCCACTCACAGATGACAGCGCTATTTCAACATCCAAGCGGGTGCACCAGTCTCACTTCTTGTGGTTACCAAAACAATTTCTTCAAGCGTTATCGTAAAAGGGTGGAAATTTGGGCGAGTTGGTACGGATCCATGTTACTGAGGCACCACAAGGACGAGGACGGAGAAGAAAAAATACAGAACAAGTGCCCACTATAAACTGCCAAAAATTAGTGGGTGACGTAATATATAGAATAGGGAAAACAAAAGCAAAGAACAAAAAAGCACATCACACGCGCGTTGCAGTTCGTGATTACAACGCACGGGCCAGAAAAAGAGCACCTGAAACAACGCCACGATTCATACCGTATTGCGAGGATAGTGCATTCTCAAGATAGTCAAACCAGCGATGGCGTACTCACACTGGTATCAGCTAAATTTCTTGTTATAGAAGCTTCCCTTATCTCCCGGACTGTCTTTATGTCTCCACAGAACGCGCGTTATATCTAACAATGCAGTTCAGTTCTGACTGTTATTTACCGTGCTTGGTCAAATGTGTCCCCGAACCGCCATGAAGTGTCCTAGCATGGTAAAGGAGGCGCACGTTTAGACAGCGGCTAGTCTGAGCCGTATAATACAGGCAATAAGATAAGAGAATGTTATAAATCTCCGTCAAGCAGAATCCAGTAACGCATCGGTGTGACTTACACCATTACACCACATCAGTTCCTCCTCACCTGTGGTTTGTCTTAACTCTCAATGGCCGCACAGATTGGGCCGAGCTTGTTTTTTGCCGAAAACACCATGTACACGTCATAATGGCGAACTACCTCCTTAAGACAGTGAGAGACACCGTGAATGTAGGGAACAGTAGAAAACGTTTCCTTTTGTGGCACCTTGCCTTCAACGCCTTTGCCGTCATTAGGTTTTGCGTCTTTTTCTTTAGAATAATTTGCGCCGCCGCTGTCAACATAGTATCTGGGAACCCCACGTTTTTCAGTGTGGTGACATGTTCGGCGGAAGCGTTGTAGGTCTGATGGGAACAGGACATGGTTAGGGCCGAATTCAATGCATCTGATGCAAAGCCATTCTTAATCAGCTTCGAATGACTTGAAAGAAATTTAGCAGTGGCTTATAAGACTTTGAGGAAAAAGACCAACTCACGTGGCTACCCGAAAAAAAAAAGAAGACAGATCCAAAAACTGCATTCGTCTGTTTCTTTGAGCTTGACAAGTGAAAATCAATACACCGCCCCATTGCTTGTAAGCCTTAAAAACATCGACCATTACACGGCAGGGGTCACAACAATCCACAAAAAACGTAAAATCTCCAACATTACGCAAGATTTTCGTGATCGTTGTTTCGAAATCATGCTCAGGGCACCTGTGAACCGCGCACAGAAAAATATCGCTGAGGACCTGAAAAATTCTTGACCCGATGCAGATACAAGATTTTCGAATGTATATTTTTTGTTCCAGCCAATGAAAGTGGACGTGAGATAAAATTTCAGCACCCTTGCCAGCCGTATCTCCACTTGCGCTGTAGAAATTTACTTCCACACTTTGAAGAATTTGCCTCTTGCACTGCTGTAGGAGCGAGGCGAGACCGGGCTGGGCCGGGTCGGGCCCCAAAACAAGCTTTGTGGGTTTCATGCGCTTGGTGATTACTCGTTTCAGTACTTCAGTCTTTAAATGCTTGCATTACCATTGCGTTCTTACAGTATCAACGATACATATTTCTGCGATGAATTCCCTTTATGTACCAAGTGGCGCCATCTGTTATCGTCCGAGAAATGGAAAGCCCAATACGCGTTGTTATTATTATTTGGCAACAGGAGTTTCTCGCTGTATCTATATACGGTGTGTTTCACGTAAGATTTCAAACAATTTTTAAAAATAGGCTTTTTAAGTCATAAACTGCGTTTTATGCATTACATTGTAAATGATAGAATACATAAGAAAGTAGCTAAGACGTGCTAAATAGCAGGCTGGTTAAATAATATTGAAAGGTTAACTTTTTAACTGCTACACTTAGCCTCCCTAATTATTGCAAGGCTGTAGCCCACTGTAAGGAATATCCATATGCATACTTAGAATTTCAAAACGTCAGTGCATGCGATGTCAGTGCACATTAAAGGGCTTCGTGTGGGCGAAACTTTACGGAGCCTTCCGTTGCGGCGGCCCTTATAGAGCTAGTCGCTTTCGTACATTGAACCCTATAAATCCAAACCAAACATTACACAATTGAGCAGCGTCTCACAGCTGTCCACTGTTTTCTTATGACGTGTATAGTGCCACGAATCTATGTACATTCGGGGTCAAAAGACACTATACCCCGTGTTCCTCAAACGAAGTCAATAGCTCTACCATTATCCGGCGGCTAGAGATCAGACTTGTGGCAAGGAAAGAACCTAATTTACCCTTTCACCTCTACAAGGCTGTGATTTTGTGCAATTATTACAAGAGAAAATAGAGTCGCTTCTCGCTTAAGGCCAGAGAAACGCAGAGAACACGAATATTTATGTTAGTACGATGTGGTGTAGCTTCATTGAGGCGCTAATGCTTCTCTAAAATAAAGCTGTTTCCAAGGCGCGATTGAGAGAGGTTCATTTGTTTTGAAAGTATAAAAATTGATTATAGCGGTACCCCCTACTCAATTGGTATAGCTACTCTTCAGATAAATTGCTGTGAGGTTAGGCGTGGTCAACTGCTAGTATTAACAAGGAGGCGTGAAAGGGCCAAAAACCTTTTAAAATTTGACAAAGTTTGATAGTTTGATTGTGTGAACTTGCTTTTAAAGAATGCGAAATATTTTTATGCGTCGTTACGAAGTAGTGACACAATCGCCAAAGGAAGCTCCGTGGGCGTTCAGGCTTCTGCGTACTGCACAGCTCCGGGCAGAGGACGCAGTGGTGACGCAATGTATATGGAGGCGCTGCATATACAGCGAAAAAGGAATACAATTAGTTGAAGGAAGAAAACTAATACCACCGAAGGTAAAGCCCACGAGGTACTTTTTGGCGGTGTAGGACGACGTACAGCAGCATGTGGGCGAATGCAGCGGAGAATTGGAATCTCGGCAACAATGGCGTCAACATCAGTTTCTCTAAATTTCTTGGACGCAGTCAGGAGAAGCCGAACATCGTCAATGTTTCAATCATCACTTAATTCACCATTTTAAATTCTAGTGCAAACTAGCTGGAATGCTTCGCTAGAAGCTTCATACGTTCATACCACTGAATCACCTAGAATTCTGGAAACGATATTTCAGCTTCCCTTTTGGGGGGGACTGCTTAGTCTGCAGAGAATCCGGTGTCAGCGTACCCGAGGAAATCAGCACCGGTCGAGAGGTTCGTGACGTCACAAACGAATGACCTCACACGGTTAATCCAAACAGCCTGCACAGATCACACAGTACCATATTGGAGACACCGATACACAGTTTTTCATTGGTCTACGGGGTCTTGACGTCATACCAACATCATTACGCATGCCTCTGAAGAAAGAAAACCAGTTGCGTTGAAAAGAAAACTGGTCGAGTCGGGACTCGACCAGCTGCCCCTTGGGTCTTGAGCTGGGCGCGCTACCGCTCGACCACTGGGGAACGTTTGTTAAGTGTGACAGTTTAGAGGCTTTATGCGGCCATATCACATCGCGTGTTTAGCATCAAATAAAAATAAAATAAAATTAAAGCTGAATTAAAAAATCAGACTCTGTGTGTGCGAAATGATAAGCAAAGAGGACCCCAGGCCACTGAAGGTAGCCGTTAACGTTATCGCGTCATACCGTTAAGGTGGAAGTCAAGTGTCGTCCGAATTTTTACTTCATTAGAGAGTGCATGCTTAATTAGTGGTTCCACAACTAGTGTGTCTCAGCCACAGTGTTGAAAGTAAACAAAATATCAATGTTATAAGTTCCTATGCCAATCTCAACACGAGGCTCAAGTGCACCCCCATCATTTTCTCTCCTTCGACAGGAGCCTAACTGAATATATACTAAAGGTTATTCCAGAGGCACTAGTTACGGATGTAACAATCGAAGAAATGAACCAGTTTATCGACAAGTGCCTCGACCGAGAACCGGCAACGGAGGGTTCCTCATTTTTGGAAATCTTGGGCGACGCATTTCGGAGCCTTGTCATATTTCCAGGTAAGCTTAGTAGCCTGAAGATATTGCTTCTTATAAAAGGCATTAAAAAGCAGCCTAGCTGTGATCGCAGCCTATACTTATCTATCTTTCAAAGTTTAAAAAAAGAACAGATATAGAAGTTCTGAGATTTACTCTGGATAATCTAGAAGGTGTCCAACCATTAGTTTTTTATGCGTTGGCATCGCAGCTGCCATCTTCACAATATCTGTCCACCTGGTGTTGTGTGTCGCCGCCACTTTCTACCCACTACCAACCTTCCACCTGCCTTTGCTGTTTAGAAGCGGCTCCCCACCACCAACCTGCTATCTCCACCCTACCAAACCAACACCCACCACTAACCCCCACCTTCACCTTCCAGAAGGCCTTATCTACCACCTCCTGCACCCTTACACTTTCCAGATGCCTTCACCCACGAGAAGCTCCCTAGCAGCGTAACGTAAAGGAGGCGGCGAAATAAATTTCAAGCTGCGACGGGACGGCGATTGTTTCTTCAGCGAAATGCACAGCCGATACTGCCAACGCAGATTTGCCGCATCAACTTTTTTGATAACCTTTGCATTTTTTTTTCTGGTGATGTCAGACGTATATTTTTTTTAATGAAAGAAAAACAGAAGGAGAGGAAGTGGAGAGCCTAGGTGCCAAGAAGCTACTTTAAGTATGGAGGGGTGTGTGTGTGTGTGTGGGGGGGGGGGGGTCAAAGGAACGACAGCTGTGATGCGAAAGGCGCGGGGGAGGGTGGTGTAGGCTGTTAGTCACGCTGGCGCACTGCAGGGAGGTGGTGAATGGCGACTTTTTTTCGTTGAGTTGAAGAGCGAAGTCCCTGGGCATATACTGGCGGCAGGTTTCCTTTTGTGCGGTTGATGTTGCTCGGGGTGGTTTGGATATGCCAGGATTCTAGAAGGAGCCTTTTGTGGTAATTTGTTTCGGTTCCGAGGATGCGGGTTTCTTCGAAGTTGATTCTATGGTCGGAGTCCTCGAAATGTTCGGCTACTGGATTGCGCTCTCTTGAGAATTTGCGGACGTCGTTTTTAAGTTGCCGAATTCTTTCTTTGAAATTTTTGTTTCGCCGATGTAGCTTGCGTCGCAGTCGGCGCATGGAATATTGTAGACAATGCCTAGGGCTCTTTCTCACGGCGGCCGGTCTTTGGGAACAGGTAGGCAACGCGCAACAGTGTTTGTGGATTTGTGCTCAACCTGGAGACCCGAATTTTTCAGGATTCGGCCCGAAGAGCAGTGAAGTCACATGGCGCGCACCTGGCGCGCCGGAGGCGCCGCCGCGCCCCGCCAGTTTGCGCATCCTCTGGAAACCGCACCACGTGACCAACCACCAACCACGTGGCTGGTCACGTGACCAACCGCGTGACGAACCACGTGTCCAGCCACGGCGCTTCGCCGCCGGCAGCTGCTCCGCGCCAGGTGACCAACAACGTGGTCACCCCCCCCCCCTCCGCACACTCACTGAATAAAAAAAATTAGCAGTGGCTTAGCTCGGATATGCCAGGATATACGTAGCGTGAACTACGCTGAGCCGCTGAGCAGCAATTTCGCTCTCTTTCTCCATGGCTATACCTCACTGGCAAATGCGCTGCTATAAGTTACCCCCTCCTTATTCTTCTGCGCATGCGCACAAAATGAGGGGCGCTATCAAGCGGGGCTGGCGCAGCGTCAGACTTGGCTACTGCGCACGCGCCGGTGCGTCTGCCACGGCTATGAAGTCACTCCGGTGGCGGCTCCAGCGCGCCAGCTGTGCGCCGTGTGACGTCACTGCTCCTCGCGCAAGCGCAGCACGGATCTCCAGGAGCCACGCGAAACTGCTCAACCTCGGGAAGTTTAGCTCACGCTACAAAAACCCTGAGTCGAGGCAGGGAACCAAACCAGGGCCTATGGCGTTTGAGGCGGAGACGCTACCATGATGGCTCAAGGTTGAAACGTGAATAAAGGCGCATGTAGTGAGTGCGCTCCTTTCATATATTAACTCCTCCGAACCAGATGTCACCGCGCTTTTGCTACGTATATCCTGGCCGAACAGAGCTAGGCCGTCATCAAATATTTTCTTCACCTTTCGCTCTCCGTTGGGGTCTCGCGCGCCCATGCAACGAACGCGTTGCAGTTTTATTATCGCGTGAACCCGACTTCGCGCGAAACTGTGGCAGCTCACGCGCCTTTCTAGTCAGGTATCAAGGCTACCGATCTAACAAAATAAATGTTGCGCGTCATGTCGTGTTAGGTTTATGCGTATAAGGAACTAAGCCTATTATGCGCCAATCTCAGGGTACAGACAAAATAAATGCTTTGAACACTGCTATGACCATGAGATCGGTTCTGGAATACTGATGATTGGAAATTGCGTCTTAGACCCCACCTTGTGTAATCGAAAAATATCTTGTGCCATGGCGCTCTTTGGCCGCAGATGCACTTGCGCCATAAAAATGTATAATCATCATCATTTTACATGGATTTAAAGAAATTGGTCTCAAATAGGTTATATGCAATTGGACTAATTGCTACATTTTACTTTCCTGATCTCCTTGAATAGAAGGTGGCATCAAATAATGAGATGGGGAAGGAGATGTTGACGTAATCATCATGGTAATGACGCGTCGAGTTAACCACTCATCTGAAGCTGCTTTTCGACTGAAGCCAATGTTACTGATACTGCTGCGAACACGGTTTATAAATAAGAGGAGAACCAGTCAAAAACGACAAATACGAGAAGAGAGACGTACACCACAACGACTGTTTTGTCCTTTAATTTCTCATCTTTATCGTGAACCAGCTGGCTCATATTTCCGTGCTTCTACGTTTTAATACTTGGACACCGAGGGCATCATCGTTCGGCATGTGGCGTGCGATTACTCTGGGTTTGTTTTGGTGTTTGTTTTATATATAGAAGCCTCGAATAAAAATTCTTGTAGTAGCGAGTAAGCGCTGTGTCCCCACTTTGTCGTTGTTTGTGAGCGCCTGGATTTATTTTATTTCGCTATCAGACTCTTGGAGCTACGCGCAGGCGAGCGCGCTATTTCTACAGCAAAGTGGGCGTCCCAGCCTCAGCTCTTCTTCTTATGTTTACCAAAACAATTTCTTCAAGTATTCTTGCAATGTGGGCTCGTTTGCCTGCTGGATCTCAACTTTTGCGGCAGGAACCTAGTTTTAAAAATTCAACAATTTACCTCTCGCGCTGCCATTGGAACGAGACCGGGCCTGGTTGAGTCGGGTGTCAAAGCGAGCTTAGGTGGGCCGCGTTGCGTGTGTTTTCATGCGCATGGTGATTACTCAGTTTTATACTTCACGCTTTAAATACATGCATTGTTTTTATGTTTTTTACTTTCAACGATACATATTTCAGTAATGGCTTGCGTTTATAGCATGTGGTGTCAGCTGTTAACGTCCGACAAATGGAGCGCCCAGTATGTGTTCTTGTACATACTTGCTATTATGAGGTAACTCGCCCTCTCTCTATATATACTGCGGCTGCGCTCGGCGGAGCTGTATAATGACTGAATGCGTACGACTGCGCCATACCTCCGAAATGCCCCCTCCCCTTCTCCGCTCCTCGCTCACCACCTACGCTGCAGCCCAAGCAACGCCGCAACGAGAGGGGTGGGAAATATGAATGGGGGAGGCTTGTTGACCAGCCGCGGAGGTGCCTCTTCTCACGGTCCCTCTCTGGGCCTGCCCACCGCTTAAGCTCCAGCAAAAGGACTCTTCGCTTTGCATCGCCGACGCGCTCCGCCGTCCCCGCTCCTGACACGCGAGAGACATCGACGCCGGAATCATGCGAGCAACCACGCGGCGGCGATGGACGAGCGCTACTCGTGCCGCGTCTAGTGATGTAGCTCCCTTTGAGGCGGTGTCCGCGAGTTCTTTCGCAATCCCTACTAGGTTTAACTTAAACTAAGTTGAGAAGTTAACCATTTTCTGACCGGGGTATTTGCTTCATAGCAATTTCCGCGGAAGCTAGTCGCACTGAAGGAAGCAATCAAGGAAGTACTTGGCAGGTTCTTGTGAAGGTGCCTCTCCCCGCTCGCCTCTTCTTGCCCCTATCACTGCCAGCCGCTGGCGCTAAAAGAAATCAGTACAGAGGTTGCCTGCGGTAAAGCGTGTGGGCTCACTGGACGGCAAGTGTGGCTTTAAGTGCACACGTATTCCTGCTCCCCCAAGAAAGCCGTGCAAAGCAGACAAAAAACGACGGTCTACAGGGTGCACAACAGATCCGGCCTTGCGTGGTCGCTTCCTTGCGATCTTGTTGGGTTCATTTTCAAAATGTGCTTTCATGGAGTTTTATTTACGAGGTCATTGCAGGCATTGAGCAAGCGCCATAAGATTGCGCTATACAGGCTGCTGCTACAAACAGATCCATTCGCAAGTAGAGCAAGGGATCGTCATTGTGACTGAAATATTATCACTGCCAGATTAAGATGCCACTCCTTTCTACGCCTTATCAAACTGAGGCTAGCCGTCGTCGCTTTAAATACGTGTGTTGGGCTAGTTGCTGTCTGAGAAGGGCCCTGCAGTTGAAGCGCAGCGCACTTGCAGCGCTCCCCAGCCAGCTCCGGGTGCAGGAGCCACAGTTCCAGATCCAGCGAACAATCCTGGTAGCATCAGTGTTTGATGTGCTGCTTCAGAGAGAAGATGGCTGAGTCTTCGTACAGTCCGGAATACTTCTTTTTTCCCAACGATGTTTGGCTGGGCATTGTGATTTACCTCGACGTCCAGTCACTCCAAGCCTTGCAAGATAGCGGTGTGGTCCACAGGGCTGTTTGGGTCGCGCCGACGCTTAGCCGAACTGCTACGTTAAGCCGTCACTCGGATGCGTCTGCTCTGCTACGCTTTCTGCTGCGTTTTGATCCAAGTGCTGTCAGTATTCTGCGTCTGACCGGTTGCTTGAAGGCTGCCCCTGAAAAGGTATTCCATGCAGTATCTGTATGCGTAAATCTGGCAGAGCTGTACTGCGTGAACTGCATTCTAAGTACCCGGCGCCTTTTCCACATCCTCACAACATCGATGTTGAGGCTCATCCGACTTGAGTGGTCGCTTTTTGATGAGCAAACCTACGGAGAGAGGTTTGATGAAATCGGCGCCCCGGAGAATGACGTTGTGCCGAAACTACGCCACATGTACGTAGAAGTGGAGTATGACTCTGCAAGCTGTGAGCTCCTTAAGAGAATCCAGAAACGCTGCGTGAGCCTGGAACACCTGCACGTCCACGCACTCCACGCAAATATACGTGACGCGCTAGCCGCCTTCTGGAGCGTGGATGATCCCGAGTGTACGCTCAAAAGCTTTGCCTACACTAGCCAGGACTTCTCGGAAAATGGAGAATTGTTGCTCGTGAGGGCGCTGGAACTTCGAGTGCTGCTGCCGGACCTGCGCCGCACATCAGCCGTTTTCGGCAACGTCAGTTATCGCATGCACCCGGCTGTCCACTGCACGTGCGTACACCTGAAGGACGTCATCGCTTCGGCAGAGCTAGCAGTTTCGGAAAAGGAGCCGATCTTCTGCGTCGAATGCTGCCCCGACGCGGGAACACAGCTGGAAGGAGTGGCCGATCAACCGTGGTTGCGCAGGCTGCAGTCGCTGACATTCGTATTGCTCCCCTCCTATAGGCGGACTGGCGTAATCTGTCGGAGCCATTACGTCAGCCCTGAGTGCTCTTCGCCTTTAAACACGTTTCTATGCGCATGCAACAACCTGACTGAGCTCAACCTGAGTTTGGTTCATTTCAAGTGTGGAACGGAGTTGTGTCACATATTACCGTCGCAAGCCCTTTCTCTTTTACGAGCCATCGCCCTTCAGCAGTGCAGCCTTCAGACCAACGCGTCTCTCAAACACCTCGCCGCTTGTTGTGCCCTGCTCGAAGACCTTGACGTGCGTGGTGGAGACGGCAACAGCTCAGCTAGTTCGGGATATCCTGTGTGTTCTCTGCCATTTACTGCTATCAACAGGGACACGGTCTCCGCTTTGCACCATGGGACAAGGCTGCACAGGCTTACACTATTGTCTTTCTGCGGTCTGCGGTGCTACAGATTCTTGAATGAGTGCAACTTGATGCAATTGCGTCTGTCCTGGCCAGACAGAAGCATGACTGGCTGCGATGGACGATCTTTCCTCGCTTGGTGCAGTTCGAGCGAGCACTTGCGTTCCCTGACCCTGTGCGCTTCTAACGTGGCCCTGAGTGCGATCTGCAGCGAACTCGGCACCGCAGGCGTGTTGTGTCTACGGACCCTGTGTATCGTTTCCGGCGTCGAACCAAGTGACTGCGCTTCGGATTCGATTTCTGCGCTGTCAAGGCGGCTACCGCTGCTAGAATCTGTGCATGCGCATTACTTGGACGAAGATCATTATGCGCACCGTGTAACTTGGATTCGACGTTGGCGATTCAGCTGCCCGGGCGAAAAGTGTGACATCGAGGAAGGCGCCTTCCTTTCAAATGCCCCGTGTTCACCAGATTGCACTATGACGACGTTCATCGGATTGAAAAAGCCGCGGCACTAAAGAGCGCTTTGACAATGCAGTCTTACTGCGTGAGAGCAGGCTGATGAACCTGATGAATTATATTTGCAGCCATATCGTGCAAATTTGTATATGTAGCACCAATCTGCATGTAACTGCGAACAGCACTGCTCTTGACTTTCGGCCAAACATCATGTCGCTGTCCAGACGTGGCTGCAGGGATTCCTATATGTCTTCACCTCCGCTCGGTACATGAGCGATTTCGGTGGTTACCGGTGTTCGGA
The DNA here is from genome assembly GCF_052857255.1 of Amblyomma americanum. Taxonomy (NCBI): domain Eukaryota; kingdom Metazoa; phylum Arthropoda; class Arachnida; order Ixodida; family Ixodidae; genus Amblyomma; species Amblyomma americanum. The sequence goes on along the minus strand of NC_135502.1, from coordinate 94,784,675 downwards.
TTTTAGCGCGTTGATTTTCTGCGAGGTGTGGTTGTTGTATCATTAGCGCCACCATTTTTCATACCATGCGAGCGACCGGACCATATTTCACGCATTTGTCATATATCGTGTCTCGAGGCATCGTCCTGCTTTCGCCCCCGTGATTAAACATACCCTAGCACATTTCCTTCATACGTGGCTTTTATCATCAGTGCCATTTCAAGCTCTTGTGCTTTTAGTTTTTGACGAATTGGGGCGTATTCCTCCGGTTTGCGCACAATGCCATTTCTTCTTTCCATATTTTTCGTAGTGTCAACAGGTGCTAAACTGGCATGCGTAAACGCTGCACTGTATTTTATCTCGAAGAGATTTGGAAGCTCTCTAGAGCCTCGTTTTGCTGGTTCACCTTGTAGGTGTTCATTTTATTCCTGGCTGTAATAAAAAGTCAAACTATACCGCAAAAAGCTTTGTTGTGTCTTGATTAGGTCTTGCACTTTTTTGGTCGCTGACATTGCACGGCCTCATCGCAAGTTTGTTCCCCGCGAGGATCGATCTGTCTGGCATATGGGCGTAAAGGTGATACTTCCCAGATATTCAACAGCACTTCTGGGAAGTCATTTCGGGGCTTTGATATGCGATACCTACCCGCGACAATGATTGACTTTAATGGTGACGTGTATGTGCTGGCGCAGTGAATTGGCATAGGTTCAGTTATGTCTGTGACTTTTTGGTATTTCTAAATATTTCACCGCAATGACAATCTCCAGGATGTAGGTGCCAACGTTTTAACTGTTTTAGGTCATGATATAACGCTTTAATTCTCACCCATGAACTACCAGACTGCAACACCATTAGGTTTTTAGATGTCTTCAACCTTTCATAACAACGTGCACCTTTGTTGGACCTATGCTCCGGGAACAAAGGCCTTGTTACCATACAGGTCATGCCATTCCAAGCTAGCCAAGGAAGTGTAGCCAGCTTGTGTCAAAAACGCGTTGCAGAAAAGCTGTTATCACACCATGCAAGACAGTTTTCTGCAACAAGAGCAACGTTTGAAAGAAGCGGGGTTCCCTATGCACATAATAGGGGATTTACGAAAAGTTCCTGAAGACAGTTAAGGCCAAAAAGACTGAGCTGACAGGTAAAAAGAGAAGGGAGAAATATGAAGTCATGCCTTACGTGTATTCGCTCTCGCACAAAATCACGGAAGTCCCCAATTGTCAAGGTGTTGAAGTTGTATTTTCAGCCCCACGTCGACTATCTAGTTAGTGCAGCGGCATTGGTAAGACCAAAAATTCGTTGTGGACTGTAAACCACGAGTAAATTACGTTTCATGTGCAACGCAAGTCATTTTTTGTTTGCCTTTATTTCGCGGAAAGATATATGTTGGCCGAACGGGACAGTGACTGAACGTTTGTTTACGAGAACACGAAAAGACCGTGCATTCTGAACATGGCAACAATTTGCCTAAACACTGCCGGGAGCATCATTGCCACCATTTGCTTAACAACAAAACTATTTTGGGTAGAGGCAAAGCAGAAAGCTAACGCGAAATTTTGGAGGCTTACCACATCAACAACGAAGACAATTCTGTTAGCGACACGTCTGTGATATAGTATCATAAAGGGTATCGTTTCTTAAGCGCTCTAGACAACCCGTAGATAACTTAGTCTGCAGTGACGGTCATATTTACATTGTTTTTGTTTGCCCCCAATATGTTTGATGTATAGTGTGCGCATGCGGTGCTACTTTGTCTGAGGGTATACACGTGTGTTTCCTGCGAATAAAATCAGTTGCGAATCCAGCGTCGTCCTTTGTCCCTCTCTGTGGCTGCGTCCTTCCGCTTGTTTTTTTTTTTTCAGAACTATGTACCAACTGGCCCAGCTCTCTACCCTGCTGAATCTGTGATATACCTGTCCAGCTCATTCAGTATCTTCTGAGGTGTGTTAAAATAGCGTGCGCTAGCAATAATCATTTCTTATAAATGGGAAGACGAAGTATTTGTTTAGCTCTCAGTGGACGTCAAAACCGCTGCTGAATCGCATGGAGGGAATGAGTGCAACAACGTCGAGGCCCGTGTGGGAGTACAGCAACGATGCTGGGCAATACAGTACGTCAAATGAGCAGTGCGCAAACTGTGGCACACAAGAAAATCATCAAGATGTATGTTTTGAGTCTGTGTTTGTTCGAACAATGAGACGGCTGGTGCAACGTGTTTCAAGTTAGCGCCGGCCATGTAGCCAGGTGTCAACGTGGCCCGTTTGCTCATCTTGTGTTGGCCGCAACTATGTCTGTAATGTGGCCGCGGTTGTGCCTTGCTGAGGCTCATCGAATCCCTGCTCGGGCTATGATTCCGACGCTGCAGAACCTGTGCCTTGTTATATAGGGATATTTGTCTGGCCAGTCAGCACCAGAAGGCGAGGCGGGTTTGTTGTCATAACGGACGGCACGTTAGAAATGACGTCATTGGCATAAAATCCTGACCCCTCCCCTCTCTGGCTCTAGTGTTCTAAGAGCAGTGTGAGGCTTTGGGCGTTTGAGTATTACTTCGGTTTTACTGGTGAAATTTGTGCCAGATGTTATGGCTGCCAACAGCCAGTTTGGACTCCTCTGGTCCTTTCTTGTCCCATTGAGATGATGTGTATTGGTTTTTCCGAATTGCTTAGACGGTTGTACCTGAGTTTCTCAGAGAGTAATAAATTTTCTTTGTGTGTTGTAGATTGCTCGTGGTTATTTAAGAACGTAAAGCCAGTAGAACTCTTAACACGAGTAACGGACAGCCTGGCTGAGACCGACCCCAACGCCGCGAAGTGTTAGACGTGGGGTGTGAGCTAGTCATCTCTGTATTTTTTCGGCACGCCTGTAAAATCTCGTATGTAGTTCGATTTGGCTGCTTTTTGCGCCTGCACCCGATCGCTGCGTAGACAGCGTATTTGCGAAACGGGCGTTTTTTCATGTTTCGCTCGCTAATGTGGTCTCGCGCACCCATGCAACGTGTTGCAAGTCTTCTCTTTGCATTAACCAGACTTTGCGCGTGAATTTGCGACAGCCCGCCCGCCTTTCTAGCTTGATCTCAATGCAGCCGTCTAACAAAATAAATGGTTTGCGTTAAGTGGTGCAGAATTTATTGGCGTATAAGCAGCTAAAGCTATCTTGCGCCAAGCTCATTGTATAGACAAAATAGATGCTTTTATGTGAGCTAGGAGCACGAGATCTGGTGGCGAATGCGCAAATCGTTTTAGAGCGATTGGTCTGAATTCTTTTATTTCCAATTGACCTCATTTGTGCTTTTTATTGCGAAGCAATACTACTTTAGATCGCACTTCAGCCCGTTCCGTGACGAGGCGGTGGTAGGCACCATTTACCTTTAGCGTGATCTCGCTGTGTGACGTCACACCACGTGACCTAGAGTGACGTCACACCAGCTGTGTAAAAACGGGGCCCCATCTCACGCCGTCGCGAGGCGAGGCGGTAGCCACCAACGGTGGCCTAACTCCCGCTCCTCTCACCAGGGGCGCTACGGTCGGTGTGACGTCACACCAGCTGTGTAAAAACGGGGCCCCATCTCACGCCGTCGCGAGGCGAGGCGGTAGCCACCAACGGCGGTCTAACTCTCGCTCCTCTCACCAGGGGCGCTACGGTCAGAGTGACGTCACACCAGCTGTATAAAACAGCTCCGCTCCTCTCGCCAAGGCAGTCATACAGCCAGATGTTACGATGGTGCCTACGAACAAGGCAGCTCGGCAGAATGCAAAGAGGAAGCATCAGCGAGCTACGGAGACGGAAGAAGAACAACTTTCTAAGCGGCGTGCCCAGTATGCAGCTCGGCGACAACGTGCAACCTCCTCTGTGGAAACAGCAGAAGCAAAGGAAGAAATTATGCCCGACAGTGAGTCTCCTTCTACTAGTTCAGAACGCGACTAAACGGCAGAGGCGTGTCCAAGAAACCCCGGAACAGCGGCTCGAGAAGGAACGTGCGTTTCGAGAGAAGGAAAACGAAAAGCGAAGAAAACTACCCTACCCTATACTATACTACCCTACCCTACCCTATACTATTCTACCCTATACCTTGGCCAATCCCCCCACGTGGGTATGTGCCATATTACTTGAGGAGAAGAAGAAGAAGAAGAAGAAAACAGCGTGCACAAGAAACACCCCAGCAGAGACAAGAGCGTTCGAAGAAAAGACAGGAGAAATCTCTCACCAAGGCTGGCCCTGCTTCGCAATCACCAGGCTTAAACCAAGCTAAGCCACGGCCGTTTTTTACTCTGCTGATATTCTGCAATCAAAAGCAGGATCTTATAATGAGATTGCAAACGAAATGTTAACGTAATCATGATGGCAATGACGCGTCTAGTTGACTGCTCATCTCCACCTAAAATTCAACTAAAGCCAATGTTACTGATACGACAGCGAACCCATTTTAATAATGAAGAGGAGAACTAGTCAACAAAGGACGAGAATAGCGACGTACACCAGGACTTAAATTTTTCCTGCAGTCGTCGTGGTGTACCACTCTCCTATCGTCCTTGTCATTTTTTGAGTGGTTCTCCTCTTCCTCATGCACCAGCTGGCCCGGATTTTCACTCTTTTACTTTTTATTACTTTGATATCGCAGGCCGTGAAAACATACTCTCGAAATGAAGATCTAGGGTTAACGAAAATCATTATATTACGCGTGAGTATGCAGCTGGTTACATTTGGCTCTCCGAACTACGGAGCTACTCACAAATGACAGCGCTATTTCAACATCCAAGCGGGTGCACCAGTCTCACTTCTTCTTGTGGTTACCAAAACAATTTCTTCAAGCGTTATCGTAAAAGGGTGGAAATTTGGGCGAATTGGTACGGATCCATGTTACTGAGGCACCACAAGGACGAGGACGGAGAAGAAAAAATACAGAACAAGTGCCCACTATAAACTGCCAAAAATTAATGGGTGACGTAATATATAGAATAGGGAAAACAAAAGCAAAGAACAAAAAAGCACATCACACGCGCAGTGCAGTTCGTGATTACAACGCACGGGCCAGAAAAAGAGCACCTGAAACAACACCACGATTCATACCGTATTACGAGGATAGTGCATTCTCAAGATAGTCAAACCAGCGATGGCGTACTCACACTGGTATCAGCTTAATTTCTTGTTATAGAAGCTTCCGTTATCTCCCGGACTGTCTTTATGTCTCCACAGAACGCGCGTTATATCTAACAATGCAGTTCAGTTCTGACAGTTATTTACCGTGCTTGGTCAAATGTGTCCCCGAACCGCCATGAAGTGTCCTAGCATGATAAAGGAGGCGCACGTTTAGACAGCGGCTAGTCTGAGCCGTATAATACAGGCAATAAGATAAGAGAATGTTATAAATCTCCGTCAAGAACAATCCAGTAACGCATCGGTGTGACTTACACCATTACACCACACCCGTTCCTCCTCACCTGTGGTTTGTCTTAACTCTCAATGGCCGCACAGATTGGGCCGAGCTTGTTTTTTGCCGAAAACACCATGTACACGTCATAATGGCGAACTACCTCCTTAAGACAGTGAGAGACACCGTGAATGTAGGGAACAGTAGAAAACGTTTCCTTTTGTGGCACCTTGCCTTCAACGCCTTTGCTGTCATTAGGTTTTGCGTCTTTTCCTTTAGAATAATTTGCGCCGCCGCTGTCAACATAGTATCTGGGAACCCCACGTTTTTCAGTCTGGTGACATGTTCGGCGGAAGCGTTGTAGGTCTGATGGGAACAGGACATGGTTAGGGCCGAATTCAATGCATCTGATGCAAATCCATTCTTAATCAGCTTCGAATGACTTGAAAGAAATTTAACAGTGGCTTATAAGACTTTGAGGAAAAAGACCAACTCACGTGGCTACCCGAAACAAAAAAGAAGACAGATCCAAAAACTGCATTCGTCTGTTTCTTTGAGCTTGACAAGTGAAAATCAATACACCGCCCCATTGCTTGTAAGCCTTAAAAACATTGACCATTACACCACAGGGGTCACAACAATCCCCAAAAAACGTAAAATCTCCAACATTACGCAAGATTTTAGTGATCGTTATTTCGAAATCATGCTCAGGGCACCTGTGAACCGCGCACAGAAAAATATCGCTGAGGACCTGAAAAATTCTTGACCCGATGCAGATACAAGATTTTCGAATGTATATTTTTTGTTCCAGCCAATGAAAGTGGACGTGAGATAAAATTTGAGCGCCCTTGCCAGCCGTATCTCCACTTGCGCTGTAGAAATTTACTTCCACACTTTGAAGAATTTGCCTCTTGCACTGCTGTAGGAGCGAGGCGAGACCGGGCTGGGCCGGGTCGGGCCCCAAAACAAGCTTTGTCGGTTTCATGCGCTTGGTGATTACTCGTTTCAGTACTTCAGTCTTTAAATGCTTGCATTACCATTGCGTTCTTACAGTATCAACGATACATATTTCTGCGATGAATTCCCTTTATGTGCCAAGTGGCGCCATCTGTTAACGTCCGAGAAATGGAAAGCCCAATACGCGTTGTTATTATTATTTGGCAACAGGAATTTCTCGCTCTATCTATGTACGGTGTGTTTCACGTAAGATTTCAAACAATTTTTAAAAATAGGCTTTTGAAGTCATAAACTGCGTTTTATGCATTACATTGTAAATGATAGAATACATAAGAAAGTAGCTAAGACGTGCTAAATAGCAGGCTGGTTAAATAATATTGAAAGGTTAACTTTTTAACTGCTACTCTTAGCCTCCCTAATTATTGCAAGGCTGTAGCCCACTGTAAGGAATATCCATATGCATACTTAGAATTTCAAAACGTCATTGCATGCGATGTCAGTGCACATTAAAGGGCCTCGTGTGGGCGAAACTTTACGGAGCCTTCCGTTGCGGCGGCCCTTATAAAGCGAGTCGCATTCGTACATTGAACCCTATAAATCCAAACCAAACATTACACAATCGAGCAGCGTCTCACAGCGGTCCACTCTTTTCTTATGACGTGTATAGTGCCACGAATCTATGTACATTCGGGGTCAAAAGACACTAGACCCCGTGTTCCTCAAACGAAGTCGATAGCTCTACCATTATCCGGCGGTTAGAGATCAGACTTGTGGCGAGGAAAGGACCTAATTTACCCTTTCACCTCTACTAGTGTGATCTCTTGCCGCTAAATAATGGCAGAGATATCGGCTTCGAGTCAGTAAGTAATACGTGGTCCAGAGACTTTTTTACTCCCGAGTGTACTGTTTGTTGCTTCTTCAAACGTGCAGTGACGCGGCTTTATCGCTTTGTTTGCGGTGCAAGACGCGACTAGATTTATTTCCATTTATCGCATCCAGGTGGAGCCGATTCTAGATAGGTACAGACTGTTGTAGTAACTAGAAAGTGGGTTATCAGTGCGCCGTATCTGGGAAGTGCGGTATCCGCTTTACTTTGAGCACGGTCGACAGAAGCGGGCATTCTGTTCAACGACCACCGAACACGCTTGTTGCTTTCGCCGCCGCCAGGTATATTCAGTCCATTGTGGGCGCAGGTAAGCCCAATGAACAGTATAATTTTAGAGGCATCTTTTCGCTGTCTTCCTTACGGGCGGGACTCCCGTCACCACTAGGGGAGAATATTAACAATGAATAACGTGGATGAAATTAAACGCGAAAACTGGGCCTCAGAGCAGATATTCCTACATCGCGCTGAAAGGCCACCACAACTTCAACAGCACTTCTGTTCCTTGAGGCTTTGCACTAGGAAAACTGCCCCCATGACGTAGCCTAATCTGCAGGTTCTTGGTATATTCGCGACTATTTCTTCCGACGTGTGCATAGATGTAGGGTGGCAGCAGCAGAATGATAGCGGGTTCTCCGACTTCGCACCAATGGAATCAGCTGTGCAAATGGTGATGACTGAACTCAGCAATAGGATATCAAAGTGTGATGGCCGAAGGCTGCCAAGAAGCAGGAATTTTGGTGTTTGGAATCTTCTGTTAAGTGTCAAACTTTTATAAAAGAAGCGCCAAAAATACAAGTATGGGGCAGGATATTCAAGTGCATAGAAGTATGGTGATGATGATGGTAATAAACCAGTTTGGCGAGAAGAAGAATAGAGCGCACGCGCCATTCGCATCGCGTATGGCGCGTGTCAGAACTTGAGCGACGCTGTCAGCCCTGCACGTTTCAAGCGCTCGGCTTCATTTGGGATTAAGGGTGGTACCCCGTAGCTGTTCTTGGGCTAGCGACTCAGATGTTCACCTGTCTGATTCATCAAGCTGTTCTGAACCATGGCAGGTTAGGTTACCTAGGCTTAAATTAGGTGCGCTAGCACTAGAGCCTCCTTGAGGCTCGTAGGTGCAATGTCGGTGTGAGATCACTGTAGATGTTTTTACTAGTGTCAGCAACATATTACAGCATCAGGTAGACGGACAAAATCATTTCGTCTTCTGGAGACAACTTGGGCATTGCCTTGGGCACGAGACAAGCAGGACGCTTGGTTAACATGGCACTGTTAGTGTGCGCCGGAATAAAGTAAAATCAAACCAACCACAAAGAAAGGCGCAATGATGTTTGCAGTGGCCTGGGGAAGGGATGGGGGTGGGATGGTAATATTATAACGCGAAACCACTAGTCAAATCGGTGGTAGAAGTGAGGCCACAACCTTCGACCCTTTACGAGTCAGCGGCAGAGGCCTTGTGCAGCTGCTCCATCAAATCGTGGTAAATTGTGTTGACTCACTGGACGGCAAGTGTGGATTTAAGCGCACACACGTCAATCCTCTACCGAAAAAGCTGTATGAAGCATACAAGGGAAGACGGTCTGCTTTATGACCAACAGATCCCGCCCTACATCGCCGCATGCTTGCGATCTTGTCACGTTAGTTTTCAAAACGTGCTGTCATGGAGTTTTATATTCGACGCGTATGCACACCTTAGGCTAGCGCCATCAGATTACGTTATCAAGACAGCTACCAAAACATCCGTTCGCAAGTAGGGCGAGGAACCTTCAATGTGACCGAAATATTGGCTTTGAAAGATCATGAGGCCACTCCCTTCTACGCGTTATCAGCATCACGGAGGCTAGCCGCTGATGTCGCCACTGTAAACACGTGTGTTGCGCTCTTTCCTGCCTGAGAAGCAGCCTGCCGTCGAATGACAGCGCATTTACAGCGTTAAACAGCCAGTTGCCGGCGCAGGTGCCTGAGTTTGAGATCCAGCCAGACACATTATTGCTTGACCTGCTGCTTCTGGGAGAAGATGTCTCCGTTCGAGCGGGAATACTTTTTTTAAATCGATGTTTGGCTGAGCATTGTGGTTAACCTCGACATCGAGTCACTCCAAGCCCTGCAAGAGAGCGATGTGGTCCAGCAGGCTATTTGGCTCATGCCCACACTTAGCCGAACTGCTACGTTGAGCCGTCACTCGGATGCGTCTGCCCTTCTTCGCCACCTACAGCGTTGTGATGCACGGTCTGTCAGGATTCTGCGTCTAACCGGATGCCTAATGGCTTGCCCTGATAAGGTATTCCAGGCAGTGTCTGTATGCGCAAACTTGGCGGAGCTGTACTGCGTGAACTGCATTCTAAGCCCCCGGCGCCTTTTCCACAGCCTCACAACATCGATGTCCAGGCTGATCCGACTTGAGTGGTCGCTTTTTGATGAGCAAACCTACGGGGAGAGGTTCGACGAAATCGGCGCCTTGGAGAATGAAGTCGTGCCAAAATTACGCGACATGTACGTAGAAGTGGTTGATGACTCTGCAAGCTGTGAGCTCCTCAAGAGAATCCAGAAACGCTGCGTGAGCCTGGAACACCTGCACGTCCACGCACTCCACGCAAACATATATGATGCGCTAGCCACCTGCTGGAACGTGGATGATCCTGAGTGTATGCTTAAAAGCTTCGCCTACACTTGCCAGGACTTCTCGGAAAATGGCGAATTGTTGCTCGCCATGGGGCAGGAACTTCGAGTGCAACTGCCGGACCTGCGCCGCACATCTGCCGTTTTCGGCAACGTCAGTTATCGCATGCACCCGGTTGATGCTTGCACATGTGTACTTCTGAAAGAAGTCATCGCTTCGGCACGGCTATCAATTCCGGAGAAGGAGCTGATTTTCTGCGTCGTATGTTGCGCCGACGCGGGAACGCAGCTGGCAGAAGTGGCCAATCGACCTTGGCTGCGCCGGCAGCAGTCGCTGACAATCATCTTCCTTCCCGCCTCTGGGCTCAATGGCGTAGGCTGTCATAGCCATTACGTGAACTCGGCATGCTCTTCGCCCTTGAGCACGTTTCTCCTCGCATGTATCAACCTGACGGAGCTCAACCTGAGCTTGGTTCATTTCAAGTGTGGTACGGATTTGTGCGAAATATTCGCATCGCAAGCCCTTTCTCTGTTAAGAGCCATTGCCCTTCAGAAGTGCAGCCTCCAAACCAACGCCTCTCTCCAGCACCTCGCCGCTTGTTGTGCCATGTTGGAAGAGCTTGACGTGCGCGGCGGTGACGGCAATAGCTCTGCTCGTTCAGAATGCCCTGTGTGTTCTCTGAACTTTAATGCAATAAACAGAGACACGTTCTCCGCTTTGAACCGTGGAACAAGGCTGCAACGGCTTACTCTGTTTTCTTTGTACGGTCTTCGGTGCTACAGATTCTTGGATGAGTGCAACTTGATGCATCTGCGTCTGTCCTGGCCAAAGAAGAGCATGAAATGCTGCAATGGCCGATCGTTCGTCGCATGGTTCAGTTCAAGTGAGCACTTGCGTTCACTTACTTTGTGCACTCCCAACGTGGCCCTGAGTGCGGTCTGCAGCAAACTAGGCACCGCAGGCATGTTGCGTCTACGGACACTGTGTATGGTTTCCAGCGGCGAACCAAGTGAATGCGCTCAGGAGTCAATTTCTGAGCTGTCAAGGCGCCTACCGCTGCTTGAAACTGTCCATGCGCACTACTTGGTTAACCGCTATGAGCACCGTTTGACTTGGATTCGATGTTGGCGACTCAGCTGCACGGGTGAAAGGAAGGACATCGAGGACGGTACCTTTGTTCCAAATGCACCGTGCTCACCAGACTGCAGTATGACGACGTTCATCGGATTGAAAAAACCGCGGCACTAAAGAACAGCACTCTTTGACAGTGCAGCCATGCTGGGGGAAATACAGGTTTAGCTTCTTGTGTATCCATATCGTGCAGATTTGCATGTGTATATAACTGGGGACAGCGGTGCACTTTACTTTCGGCACAACATGACGGCTCTTACGAGATATGGCTGCACGAATAGCCTTATCTCGGTGATTGAGGGATTTTGGCTATCACCGCTGTTCAGATTTTTTGCGTTGCTGCACCATTACGTGGGATTGATTCCATCTATCGTACCGTGCTAGTGGTTGGACCATGCTTACATCTTTTATTGCATGTCATGTCTCAGGATCTAGCCGTACTTTGGCCCCGTGCGTTAAATATCGCCCAGCGCTTTTTTATCGTTAGTGGCTTTTACGAACTATGGTGTTTGAAGCTGTTGCGATTTTAGTTTTTGACGAAGGGGGCGCATCCCTCCGGTGTGCCAACTATGCAATTTCTTTGCGTATTTTATGCCTTGTCAACACCAGGTGAGCTGGCGTGCGTTACCGCTGTGCTGTATAGTTTATCGCAACGATATTTGGAAGCTCTCTCAATCCTTGCACAGTGGTTTTTACTGTGTGAACTGTTGATACTGCTTTATCTCGTGGGTCTTCATTTTATTGCTCATTGCATTATAAATTGAAACTATACAGCAACGAGCTTTGTTCTCTATTTTTTAAGTCTGCTTTTTGATCGCTGACTTTGCTCGGCCTTATAGTCAATTTGTTCTCTGCGAGGATCGATATTTGTGGCGTATGGGCGAATAGGCAATACTTCCCAAAGATTCAATAATGCTTGTGGACAGGCATTTCGGAGGTGTTCGTGGCTTATATCAGAGAAAAACATGCCTAGCTCATTCAGGATCTTCCGAGGCATGTTAAAATAGCGTGCGCTGGAATAATTATTCCTGATGAAAGGGAAGACGCAGTGTTTACTTCGCTCTTATTGGAGGAGCAAACCACAGCAGGACTGGATGGAGGGGGTGACTGTAACAACGTTGAGGCGCGAGAGGGAGTACAGCAACATTCCTATCCTCCAGCGTACATCTAATGAGCAGTGCACAAACTCTGGTACACAAGAAACTCTGTGTATTTTTGAGGTTGCGTTTGCTCGTACAATCTGGCGGCTCGTGCAAGGGGCGTTTCAAGTTCGCGCCGGCGGGGAGCCAGGTGTCAACGCTGCCCATTTAATAGACCAGTGTAATTGGCCGCAACAATATCTGTTGTATGGCTCGGGGAATGCCCTGGTGAAGTTCTTCGAATCTCTACTCGGGCTATGAGTCCGACGCTGCAGAACCTGACCTTGTTATATCGAAATGCTTGTCTGACCAGTTAGCAACAGAAGGCGAAGTGGCGTTTGTTGTCATACCAGATGCCAGGCCAGAATCGACGTCGTTGGCGTAAAACCCTGACCCCTCTCATCTCCTGTTCTAGTCTTCTATGAGCAGAGTGACACTTTGAGCGTTTGAGTGTTACTTATTTGTATTTACGTAATTTGTTCATGATGACTTGGCTGTAAGAACCAGTTTCGACTTTTCTCCATGGCTCTTTATCGCCGTATTGAGGTGATCTGAGTTGTTTTTTTCCGAATTGCTTACAATGTTGTACTGGAGTGCGTCAAAAAGTAATAAACTTGCTCTGTGTGCAGTAGATCGCTCGTGATTGTTTTAGAACGTACAGCCGCTAGCACACTTAGCACGAATGACGGACAGCCTGGCTGAGATCATCTCCAGCGCCGCAAAGCGTTAGCCGGTGCTCACAAAGCTATGTTCTCCACGATAAGAGCACTTCTGTCCGCAGTGCCACCACGTGTTGCTCCAAGCGGCCGTCGCTGAAACTTCCTCTGTTTACGACCACGCGACATATTTTCGGGTTTCTTGCACACTATAGTACCCAGTGGCCTGAACCGAGCAGACAGCTAACCCAAACTGCAAGCGCTTTTGAGCTGCAGCCGTCCACATAAAATGACAGTAAAAGGCCCCGCATGCCAGTCACTCCTTCATGGTCAACGTAGATACATCGCACAAGCGTCGAGAAGAGATGGCAGTTCACCGGAACGCCAGCCTACGATGTCTTAGAGAACCAGAAGTGCAAGAAATGACTCGCACGGTACGACTTGTGCACAAACCCGCTAGCCGGTGATTGGTTGAAGTCCTACAGCTGACACTAAGGGATGCAAACGTATCGGGGCTATACCGAACTCCAGGGGGAGAATGTAGTTTAGGTGTTTGTTGGAATACAGTGGCGGATAATTGCACAGGACAGGGCTTTTTCGAGAACGGTGGTAGTGGAAGTCATTCATGGAGCTTACATATTTCGGCTAGTGTTGAATGTACACTTATTGTCCATGAGGAGCCTTGTGCTTATTGATGTTCTGGAATTACTGCTCCGGGGATCAAGCGCCCCAGGAAGCCCTTCAGAGTATGTGGCAGAATTTGGCATCGTGAAGCCACTTGGGCAGAGTGAGACGCATTTCTGTAATATAGCAAGAAAGCCTGGAAGCCAACGAAGAGCAAGACAGACGCATGACCCGTGAATATGCACTCAGGGCAGCGCACAACTCTTTTGCCTCGCTCATGCTGCAGCCCGTACTCGCACCATCTCAAGTCCAGAAAATGTGAATAAACCCTCCAGTTCACGTAGTTTCCACCCCATGGCGCTGAAAAACAATAATTACAGCCAGAGTTTTGAAATGCCTGGAGCATACTATGGCTTTTCTGAGCCCTCTGTAACTGCATAGCCGGCGCGAGCGCAGGCATTTTACGAGTAGCATTTTACAGCGCGTAGCAAGAGTAGACTATAAAAAGACACAATAGCAGCCGTCGCGATTTTTATGGTGCTCGGCTGCTGACCCGAAGAACCCGGGTTCGATACCGGCCGCGGCAGTCGCATTTTCTTGGAGGCGATGCAGAAAACCAAATTAATGTTCAACAGTACAGCAAGGGAACTGCTGTTCTCAAGTGATAGCGCGATGCTGGAAGTGGTAAAGGAATGTGCCTACTTGGGGCAGGCGCTGACAACTGATCCGCATCATGAGAGGGAAATAACTAGAACGACTAAGGATGGGGTGAGGCGCATATGACAAGTTCTCTCAGATCATGAATTGCAGTATGCCAGAGTACCTCTAGACAAAAGCATGCTACAGCTGTATCTTACCGGTACTCACCTACGGGGCCGAAACGTGGAGGCTATAGAAAAGGGTTGAGCCCAAATTCAGAACAACGCTACGGACTATGGAAAGAAAAATGTTACGTGAACCGTTAAGAGACCGGAAGCGGGCAGAGTCGGTGAGGGAACAAACGCGGGTTAAGGTGGGTTCAGACGAGCGGTCAGGATCGCGGATGGTCCTGGCACCTCAGCGCTGTCCGCGTACCACGTGACTTGAACGTCACTGCTCTGAGCGCCCTTGAGCAGGCGGCGCGGTCTTCGGACCGCGGACCAGGTGAAAAAAGCAAGCGCTTTATTCAGTCCACGTGCTTGGCGGAGGACCGGGTTTGTTTTTGCTCCTTTTTACTTCTAGTGCTGTCGACGTTGGCTTTAGCGATCGACTTTCTAGCTATCTGGAATGAAGTCGGCTTTTGCTCCGTGCTAGCGCCTTTAGTTTTGGCACGCTTTTCGCTGTGTTTGCTAGCTCGAGTGCAGCATTGTGTTCTCTCCTTTCCGTGTTTCTTTCACTGCGTTGTTCACTCCGTATTTGCTGCAATGCGTCGTTACCGTGTGTCTGAGCGTGTGCCCTTGCGTGAGTGCCCGCTTTGGTTTGTTGTTTCTGCTAATATGAGTAATGTTTTAAAGGCGGCGCTCAGATACGAAGCGATCGTCGCGTTTGTAGCGCTCGCTGAGAGCTGCCAACCTATATGGAATATTTAACACGCTTCAGCTTTACGGAGCAAAATATCTCCACTGAAATAGATGTGCGATGTCCCGAGTCGGCCCTGTGCACGGCCGTTACGTAATGTTTTTTTGTTGTTCTTTTACAAAAACTTTCTAGCAAAGTGGACTCTCGAACTAGCGCTTGCGATGCATTTTACTTTGTTAAGATTCCCTACGCGGGATTCTTGAAGGCGCTGTTTGGAGATAAGCGCCGGACCTTTCGAAATGAACATAAAAAATTGAGAGCGACGAAGGGCGGCCTGGGTGCGTATTTCCGTTTGCTAGCCGCTGCAGATAAGCCCAATGTTGCCCACGCCAACGCGCGCACGGAGCAGCTGTTCCCATGGCAACATGTGGAAAAAAGACGCGACGTCGGTAATTGCAAATGGCGGCGCCCTGCCGCCTCTGGGTGTTCGTGCTTTTCGATGACAGCAACGATGACTGCAGCTTGCGGCGACTATCAGAATATGAGAGTGCCGTTTGGACAAGCTTAATTCAAGGTGGGTATTTTGTTCGCTTTCATTCTTTGCATCGCCGCCGGTGAGGCGGTGAAGCAACGATGTCTGCCGTAGGGGTGGTATGGGATAAGTTTAATGAAGGTGAGTAATTTATCTGGGACAACTGTGTTGTCCCAAATTTTTGTTGTGTGTGCGTAAGAGACTACATGAATACATGGCGTAAAAGAGCGCCGTTTGGCCAATTTATCTGGGACATTGGGCTGTCCCAGCTTTTTTTTTTTAGTGCGTAAGAGACTGCATGAATACATGGCGTAAAAGAGTGCCGTTTGGGCAAGCTTTATTCAATGTATGTGCGAATGGCTGCGTTCCACGACCACAGAACATTTTACCCTGTGGACTTCCTTCTTAGAGCGGAACAGAAAGAAGTTGTGAAGAACAAGGTACCGTGAATGGTACAGGTAAATATTCTAGGTAATGCTTTCTTTATTAGAAATTTGCCGCAACTTGGGCTATTTTCATCTTGTTCATTCATGCGGATGTTTTAGAACCTCCTGGTATTTTGTGGCTTTAAAAGCCGTGAATGGTACAGGTAAATATTCTAGGTAATGCTTTCTTTATTAGAAATTTGCCACAACTTGGGCTATTTTCATCTTGTTCATTCATGCGAATGTTTTAGAACCTCCTGGTATTTTGTGGCTTTAAAAGCCGTGAATGGTACAGGTAAATATTCTAGGTAATGCTTTCTTTATTAGAAATTTTCCACAAATTGGGCTATTTTCATCTTGTTCATTCATGCGAATGTTTTAGAACCTCCTGGTATTTTCTGGCTTTTAAAGCCGTGAATAGTACAGGTAAATATTCTAGGTAATGCTTTCTTTATTAGAAATTTGCCACAACTTGGGCTATTTTCATCTTGTTCATTCATGCGAATGTTTTAGAACCTCCTGGTATTTTCTGGCTTTAAAAGCCGTGAATGGTACAGGTAAATATTCTAGGTAATGCTTTATTAGAAATTTGCCACAACTTGGGCTATTTTCATCTTGTTCATTCATGCGAATGTTTTAGAACCTCCTGGTATTTTGCAGCTTTAAAAGCCGTGAATGGTGCAGGTAAATATTCTAGGTAATGCTTTCTTTATTAGAAATTTGCCACAACTTGGGCTATTTTCATCTTGTTAATTCATGCGAATGTTTTAGAACCTCCTGGTATTTTGTGACTTTAACTGCCGTGAATGGTACAGGTAAATATTCTAGGTAATGCTTTCTTTATTAGAAATTTGCCACAACTTGGGCTATTTTCAACTTGTTCATTCATGCGAATGTTTTAGAACCTCTTGGTATTTTCTGGCTTTAAAAGCCGTGAATGGTACCGGTAAATATTCTAGGTAATGCTTTCCTTATTAGAAATTTGCCACAACTTGGGCTATTTTCATCTTGTTCATTCATGCGAATGTTATAGAACCTCCTGGTATTTTGTGGCTTTAAAATCCGTGAATGGTACAGGTTAATATTCTAGGTAATGCTTTCTTTATTAGAAATTTCCACAACTTGGGCTATTTTCATCTTGTTCATTCATGCGAATGTTTTAGAACGTCGTGGTATTTTCTGGCTTTAAAAGCCGTGAATGGTACAAGTAAATATTCTAGATAATGCTTTCTTTATTAGAAATTTGCCACAACTTGGGCTATTTTCATCTTGTTCATTCATGCGAATGTTTTAGAACCTCCTGGTATTTTCTGGCTTTAAAAGCCGTGAATGGTACAGGTAAATATTCTAGGTAATGCTTTCTTTATTAGAAATTTTCCACAAATTGGGCTATTTTCATCTTGTTCATTCATGCGAATGTTTTAGAACCTCCTGGTATTTTCTGGCTTTTAAAGCCGTGAATAGTACAGGTAAATATTCTAGGTAATGCTTTCTTTATTAGAAATTTGCCGCAACTTGGGCTATTTTCATCTTGTTCATTCATGCGAATGTTTTAGAACCTCATGGTATTTTCTGGCTTTAAAAGCCGTGAATGGTACAGGTAAATATTCTAGGTAATGCTTTATTAGAAATTTGCCACAACTTGGGCTATTTTCATCTTGTTCATTCATGCGAATGTTTTAGAACCTCCTGGTATTTTGCAGCTTTAAAAGCCGTGAATGGTGCAGGTAAATATTCTAGGTAATGCTTTCTTTATTAGAAATTTGCCACAACTTGGGCTATTTTCATCTTGTTAATTCATGCGAATGTTTTAGAACCTCCTGGTATTTTGTGACTTTAACTGCCGTGAATGGTACAGGTAAATATTCTAGGTAATGCTTTCTTTATTAGAAATTTTCCACAACTTGGGCTATTTTCATCTTGTTCATTCATGCGAATGTTTTAGAACCTCCTGGTATTTTCTGGCTTTAAAAGCCGTGAATGGTACAGGTAAATATTCTAGGTAATGCTTTCTTTATTAGAAATTTGCCACAACTTGTGTTATTTTCATCTTGTTCATTCATGCGAATGTTTTAGAACCTCCTGGTATTTTCTGGCTTTAAAAGCCGTGAATGGTACAGGTAAATATTCTAGGTAATGCTTTCTTTATTAGAAATTTTCCACAACTTGGGCTATTTTCATCTTGTTCATTCATGCGAATGTTTTAGAACCACCTGGTATTTTCTGGCTTTAAAAGCCGTGAATGGTACAGGTAAATATTCTAGGTAATGCTTTCTTTATTAGAAATTTTCCACAAATTGGGCTATTTTCATCTTGTTCATTCATGCGAATGTTTTAGAACCTCCTGGTATTTTCTGGCTTTTAAAGCCGTGAATGGTACAGGTAAATATTCTAGGTAATGCTTTTTTTTGTTAGAAATTTTCCACAACTTGGGCTATTTTCATCTTGTTCAATCTTGCAAATGTTTTAGAACCTCCTGGTATTTTCTGACTTTTTTTGGATATGCCCAAAATTTGGTGCCTACGCACGCACGCAGTTTACTTGCAAAATCAGCTGGTGATGACAACACCTGTAGTTCACCTTTTGGTGTTTTCCGTCTTATTAAAGCTCTGTTTTCGGTGACAGCAGTTCCTTTGACATTATAATTCACCGTATTGGAAGGAAGAAGCCAGGAAAACATAGACCTATCCTAATGAAATTCTATGACAGCAGGGAAAAGGACAGCATTCTAAAAAATTGCAAGAAACTTAAGGGAAAATCTGTTCATGTCAGCAATGATTATGCAAAAGAAACTGCAGACGTTAGAAAGAAATTATGGGAATCTGCCATTGTAGAAAGGGACAACAAGCAAAAGGTGTCTCTGGTTCATGATAGGCTTAAGATTGATGACCGTATATATGCCTGGGATCACAGTCGCAACGAGCGTATTCTTTGCCAAGAACGCCGTGATAAGGGCCGCCATAGCAATCGCAAAGTGTCAGAGGAAGCTTGCAATGACAAGGAGGGCATGCCTTCCTGCAGTTCAAATACAGCATAGCTCAGAATCGTTTCGCTCAATGCCCGCAGTATTCTTAACAAGGTTACTGAATTAGAATGTCTGTTGCTATCTGAGCGACCGCACGTCGTTTGCATTACAGAAACATGGCTCAACAGTGCTATTTCTTGCGACTGCATTATCCCCTCCTGGCTACACAATGTTTAGGTGGGATCGGGACTCTCGTGGTGGTGGTGGTGTGGCCATTATTGTTAAATCATCGCTGACAGCCTGTACGTTATGTGTGACATGTCGGAATCGGTGTGGTGTAAAATCATGTTTTCTGGCATATCGTACCTCATAGGAGTCGTTTATAGGCCGCCAACTACTTCACCTGATTTTCTAGATATGTTAAATACATTTCTTTGCTCACATGTAAACAGGAACACCAGGCTAATAATGACTGGTGATTTTAACTTACCACATATCGATTGGGAACTTATTTCGCCTGGAAATACAGAAATTTCTAGTGCCGAAAAATTATTGGATATCACATTTTTTCATAATTTAAGGCAAAAAGTGAAGGAAAACACACGCATAACGTCTCAATCGCAGTCATTGCTTGACTTGGTGTTCCGTTCCCATAAAGTAGGCGATTATGAAATGGCAGTCACGGATGGTATATCCGATCACAAAATCATTTTGCTGAATGTGCTTACTTGTAAACCACCACCTACAAAACCTACTGTACGTGTTGAAATCAAAAACTATGCTAAGGCCGATGATACATCTATTCTAGATTATTTAGAAAAGTGTTTCAACGAATTTGAAAATGTCTCCGAGGTCGAAACAATTGAAGAGTTGTGGCAGCGCTTTAAAACTATTATTCAAGTCTGCATAGATCAGTTCGTTCCGACCCGACTCAAAAAACGAAGCGGAGTAACCCATGGATAACGAGGGATATTGTTCACGCGAAATGGAAATTAAAAAGGCTGCGCAGAGGAAAAGCAGATCCTAGGGAAATACACGCAGTACGTCAGGGAATAAAGGCTTTGTTACTCAGCTCGAAGCAAACATTTTTTAATCGCACTTTAAGTGATTTTCTTAAGGCTTCCCCAGAAAAATTTTGGCGTTATTTAGACCGCAGAAAGGAAAAAATAAAGCAAATGACGTTAGGAAATGTTCTAGTAGAAGAAAAATGTGTTATCGCTGATGGATTAAACAAATATTTTCAATCAGTATTCACGCGCAGTGATCGACCATTTCCGGTAGATGATGGGGCATCTTTCAGCGAAAGTTCTATGGACGCTATCAACTTTACTCAGAGGGGCGTATTCCAACAGTTGCTACAGTTAGATGACAAGAAAGCTTCTGGGCCAGACGGAATACCTACTGGCTTTTTGAAAAGGTATGCTGAGTGGATATCATTTTATTTGGTAATTATTTTTCAGAAATCACTAAGCACCCATTCCGTGCCCCAGGACTGTCGTTGTGCTATAGTTATCCCCGTATTTAAAAGTGGCAATCGTACTCTAATGAATAACTACCGTCCTGTATCCCTTACGTCCGTTTGCTGCAAGGTTATGGAACACGTCATAACAAAACATATAATTATCTTCCTAGAATCAAATGGCCTCCTTTGCGCATGCCAGCATGGGTTCCGACGGGGACTTTCCACAGTGACGCAGCTCATTGAGACATTGCTCGATTTTTTCGAAGTTATGGACAACCGTGAACAAACAGATGTTATATGCGTTGATTTTACCAAAGCCTTTGACAAGGTTCCTCATCGTAAATTACTTTAAACTGTACAAAGCTGGTATAAATGGCGACTTTCTAAAATGGAATGAAGATTATTTAACTAACCGCAAGCAGGCAGTTCGCGTTGATGGTTCCGAGTCTGGTTTTCTAGATGTATACTCAGGAGTGCCACAGGGGTCCGTGTTAGGGCCAGCACTTTTTCTGCTTTACATCAATGATGTAGCAACCGCTTTAGATAGTTCTGCTAAGATAAAACTCTTTGCAGATGACTGCTTGATTTTTGCGCCGATATCTTGTTTAGAGGATCAGATTAAGCTCAACCGAAACCTTCAGGCGTTTGGGAGTTGGTGTGATAAGTGGGAAATGCAAATTAATTTTGATAAGACCACATACACGCATATCACTGCAAAAAAGAATATCTTTACTTTTCAGTATGATATTCAAGGCTACAATCTAGTTAATGTTTCTTGTTTCCAATATCTTGGTGTTTCTATTTCGCATGATTTAAAATGGCACAATCAAGTAGAAAGAGTGTGCTCAGTGGCACAGAAGAAATTGGGTTTTTTAAGAGCAAAACTGGGGAGGGCAATAAAAGATGTTAAACTGCTGGCTTACAGATCTCTTTTTCGACCATCCCTAGAATATGCAGTAGTAGCATGAAAGCCTCATCAAAAGGTAATGTGGGCCAAAATAGAGAAGGTGCAGCGCCGGGCGGCGCGCTTTATTTGCTCGAAATATAGAAGGACAGACTCAGTTTCTGCGATGTTAAAGTCTTGCGGTCTTGAATTATTGGAAGATCGGTGCAAGAGACAGAGAGTAAAAACGTTATTTCAAATAATTAACGGCGAACTAAAAATTAATAAAGACTTGTATTTAAAACCTCCAGGCAGACTGAGCTCCCGCTTAAATCATAGTGAAGCTATTCGACCATACTTGTCCCGAACCAATGCCTTTCGTTGTTCGTTCTTTCCAGAGTCAATAGAGCTGTGGAACAAGCTGCCTACAGAAATTGTTCGCAGTTCTGATAGCGCATTGTTTACGAATGCAATCAACGTTCTTCACTAAAACTGTACCGTGTGGATATTGTAAAGTGCGTTTTCTTTTCTTTTTTCTCACTTATTTCTTTTTTCTGTTTGTGCGCGTGCGGCAGCTGGGTGAACATTTGAATACATAGTCTGTATATCGTATCTTGTGTTGTATCCTTAGGGCGCTGTAGTGCATGTGCATATTTCTTTTTGTATCTGGCTGTTTTTTTGTATGAACGTATATGTAACATCCCTCTCTGTAATGACCCTCAACTAAGGGTTGACAGTATTTCTAAATAAATAAATAATAAATAAAATATCATAGTCTGTCGAGTAGCAGGTCAACTTTAATTTATCCTCAATGTTCTTTTAAGTTTTGTTTGATTTGTGCCCAGTCATAACTGAAGCTTATATTGTGTGCAGTTATGCAGCATTCATTTGGGGGCTGCAATTTTTCAGAGCACTTTAAAATTACTCTCAAAAGTGCACTTCATCCTTAAATAATTTAGTTAACATGAGGTTCACCATTGCTATGCACTGAGGGAGCAATAAAACCTGCTCATAACTGTACGTTGTACAAAGATTGCTTTTAAATATCGGGTCTAAAGCTGTGTAAGTGAGGTTGTATAATGACTAATAATAAGCTGGTTCATCTAAAAACAGATCTTTCATATGCGCAATTTCATATTCCAGAGAGCTGTGGCGTACAAAGAGTCTGAACGGCAAGCACTGAAATATACACCTCATTAGTGTTGCACCCATCTTCACTGTATGTTGACTCGAGATAGATTGCTCGAAATGTAGGTGCATGAAACTATATCTGAAGGGAATTTAGTGAAGAAATCACTTCCAGTTCTCAACATTTGAAAGGCTCATACACATAGTGTAACGCTGAACAAACTAGCAAAGGCTTAGTCCCGTTTTGAGCTGTGCTAATTTCCCTCGCAATTCTACATGTATGAAATTATATGCATTTAAAAAAAGATGAGGCCAGGCATGGTGTCAGTGAGGTCATTAATTGTTTCATTCTTGCTGAGATGGCCGCTTGTGCTGCTAGCTAAGCTTTCTCCAACCGTTACGAATTGCAAACATGCTCATGACAGAAGAAGAACGTTGGTACATTTTGCAGGTGCCAGTCCGAGTTCTTTCATATATTGCACAAGTAGTGTACTTTATTACATAGATAAGCTTGGTGCAATTACTATAATCTGAACTGCATGAAAAGGTTGATGTATTGTGAACATGGTTAAACAAGAATAAAGGGATGCCACAGTAAATGTCATTCTGTCACTGAATTTCGAAGATGACACCTAATTTTAGTTACATCTTGTCTTCTCTGTAGTGAAGCATAAGATATTAGAATACATGGATCACCACATGGTATTTAGCTAGGCCTGCTATGTGATTTAAAATTCAATTTATTTTCTCATGCTGTTTCGGTTTAGACAGCCGGACAATGGCTATGACATCAAAGGTCAGTATAGGTCACTGCTTCTTCATTTGTAGTCATTCTCACTCTTGAGACAGGCTGGTTTTAGCATTGCAGTTAATTAAAACAAAGAAGGAGCAGTTATATTGCAGTTTATTTTATGCCGCAAGTGGCGTACACCGACCTTTGATATCACAACCATCTCCTAGCTGCTGGAATCAAAACAGCATCAAGAGGAAATTCGATTGTAAATTATTTAGCGACTGATGTGTATGAGGTGATCCATATATACTAATGTCTAACGCATCGTTTCAAACAATAAAACACGCAAGCAAGGATTTGGTGGGTATAGTCCTGTAAAAAAAACAGTGAAAAAGCAAGAAAGGAAAGAGGAGAAATGAGAACTATACACACACACACAGAATTTGAAGAGCAATGAAGAGAGGAAGCGAGTGTGTTCCATGCCTTACCTGCATTATGTTTCTCACGTCAAGAAAGCTGCAGGCAGGTAACGAGTAAGCCTATGTTTTTGGTGCCATTTATGCGACGAGCTCCAAATTTTTGTGGACTTTGGCAATATATTTTCTGCATGAATGTTCTGTCTTGTCAAGCTTAGAGTAGCGTTCCTATGTCGTTTTAGAGGCCTAACTGCTTCATGGTGCTTTTCCAAATACACATACTGACTATAAATATAAGAAAAATGTGGAGATGGCGCAAAGACAACGGCGACATTCTTGAAAAAACAAAAATGAACAAGGATACTGCACCGTTTTCACTATGAGCTCAGGCCCACCTATTGACTTGTTGAGTTCCAACAGCATTTTGTGAATAAAGATTCATCTAGGACCACTGTTTATTTTCAGAAATGAGCCCACTGCCACTCGGAACAGTGAATCGGAAAAGCTACAAAGGAATAATTTCAAAGCATATTAGAAAAAATAAATCTGTCACAACAAGAAACACACTGACATCAATGGAAAATATGTTGAGAGATGTTTGAATGAATAGACTCTTTTGGTACAACCTTTGTCTTTCGTTCCATAAACTAACGGCCACAAACTTTAGAACTCCTCTCGTAAGCTTGCCAAAATGTACCCAAGGTTGAGCAAAAAATTAAGAGCTGAAAGAGTTAACAAAAAAAAAAGACATAAGCAAACACAATGCGCCTCAGGGCCATCAACACGGCCCTTTATTCCAACTTGCGGCTCATTCAAAAACATCCCATTCGGTAATACTCTCTCGGGGGCTAAGTTGGTGCATGGTTTTGAAAACATACGCGCAAAGCAGACAACGCTGGGGGAAGACAGACAAAACAAGTGCAACTGTTTATTCACCTATTGAAGCAAGTGAATGTATAGACAAAAAGGCAATAGCAGAGAGGGACCTACACATGCGCATAAGCAGAAACAATAAGGTAACAAATGGCTATAGAAAAAAAATATGTCTCAGCACATATCTAAAAAGACACTTTCTTTTCTGTCAATTGTAAGCGAGGGTGTGCTTACATAAACTCTTCTGCCTTTGTTGATGTGGAACGCCTCTATAAGATCGCGGGGTGTAGTATCTTTGCCCCTGCTTAGGATTTTTGTTTCCTTCAGCTTCGCCTGGCATTTTTTCTTTTTTTTCCCTGCAGGCTTTACAGTAATGTGGTAAGAAAGAACCCGTGCCGTTCTTTAAAGCGTGATTATGGTCAGCAAGGCTATCATTAATACATCAGCCCGTTTGGTCAATGTAAGATTTCCCACACGTCAGCGGGATCTGATAAACTACGCCCACTGCACATTTCACAAACAGCGTCACATGCTTTTTCTGGCATTCTGCTTTTTTCGGTTCGTTTGAATCCATTTTGCCACACAAGGAGAACAGCTTCTTGGGGGTGGAAAAACTACACGAACTTTAAACTTTGCCTCAACATGTTTCAGATTGTGTGCCATCTCATGAATATAAGGAATTATCGCAGGCTTAGTTTTCTGTTTGGCAACATCGTTTTTTGCTCTGTTATTACATTTTTCTTTTTTTTAACCTTTTTAAGTAACACTTTGGCAACTGAGCAGAGTAGGTTAGCCAGCTTGTTGAAGCCTGGTCTAGCCTTTTTGCTGATCTATTCACTCGCTTTCCAAGTGAATCACAGTTGCAGAGTTGCACCCGTTTCGTCTGTCTTTCTCCTGTGTTGTTTGTTTTGCGCAGTCTTTTTTCAAAATTCCATTCGGTAACACCTGACTGCCCCAAATGGCGGAAGTAGATGCACATCTGCTTCTGGCATTTTGGCCAGTTAGCTGTCACTGAAAGGGATGTTTTGAACAGGGACACAAATTGGAATACAGGCCGAGATTCGCCTACCGTGTGGGAGTATGCCCATTTGGCAATGCACTGTAGTAAATGCAAGAAACATGGCTGCGGCCTTGCCCTTGAAAACACAGTGTTCTTTGCAAAGGAAAGAGGTAAAGCTGAAAGGAAGGTAACTGAGGCTCTCATATCGCTAAGAATGCCGACAAAAGTATATGAACACGCCATCTATCTTCATCATTATCATCATCAGCATGACTGCGCCCACTGCAGGGCATAAGCCTCTCACATGTCCCTACCATTAACCCTGTCCTTTGCCAGCTGCAGCCACCGTATCCCCGTAAACTTCCTAATCTCATCCGCCCACTTAACTTTCTGCCGTCCCCTGCTACAGTTGCCCTCTCTTGGAATCCACTCCATTACCCCTGAGGACCAATGGTTGTTTTGCCTTCGCATTACATGCACTGCCCAAGCCCATTTCTTCCTCTTAATTTCGACTAGGATGCCATTAACCCGTGTTTGTTCCCTTACCCACTCTGCCCGCTTCCGGTCTCATAACGTTAAACCGAACATTTTTCTTTCCATGGCTCGCCGTGTCATCCTTAACTTAAGCTGAACCCTTTTCGTTAGCCTCTACGTTTCTGCCCCATAGGCGAGTACCGGCAAGATACAGCTGATGTACACTTTTCTGTTGAGAAATATTGGTAAACTGCTATTCATGATCTGAGAGAACCTGCCATATGCGCCCCACCCTTCTAATCTTTCTAGTTATATCCCTCTCATGATCGGATCAACAGTCTCTGCCTGCCCTAAGTAGACATATCCCCTTACCACTTCCAGGCTCTCGCTGTCAATTGTGAACTGCTGTTCCCTTGCTAGACCATTGAACATTACTTTGGCTTCCTGCATGTTAATTTTTAGACCCACCGTTCTGCTCTGCCTGTATAAATCATTGATCATGCTTTGCAATTCATCTCGTGAGTGACTCAGCAAGGCAATGTGATCAGCAAATCACAGATTATTTAGGTATTCTCCATTAACTCTTATCCCCAGCTGTTCCCAATTCAGGTCACATGATGTTATAACCCTTTTTTTTTGCTCTAGTATGCAGTCTCCCTTCAAATTTTGTGCGTATACAAGGTGTCCGATTTAATTCAATACAAATGGTTTATTAAACATTGCATTTGCTGTACACCACAGCTTTGGAAGTTGAATAATCGGTGAGGCTGATGCCTCAGTCAAGTGCAATGTAAATAATAAATGCTTATGCATCTAACACTTTCAGATTGGCTTTTTAAATCCTGTGTTTAGGTCATATCTATAGGGAATAACATGGCACATCCTGTATACCATGAGTATTCCGCCTAAACATATTCTTTAAGAAAAAATGAAAACACTGAAAAGGCTCCGTTGCGCCATCTTCTCACAGTATGTCCAATGCTAATGGCAATTGCTAGAGTTTTAGCAGCGTTTTACCGGACGGACCATAACAGATGCTGGCACCACATCGCTGGAACTCCTTTATAAAAATTTATTTCTCGCCAACAAAAAATATTTTTATAGTTTTTTTAATATGCGAAACTAAATGGGTTTACCGTTTGGCTGATTTTTCTGTCTAGCACCGTTCCCCACATAGCGTTTTCTGGTCCTCAATGTGGCCGTTTCCGCAGAAATCTATGTACTTTTTATTAAATTACAGAACAACGCAAGGATCAAGTTTAATTCAAACAGTGCTAGATCAAGGTTTCAGGCAAAACTCCAAAAAAGTTTGCTTAAATTTAGACTCCAAGTTTAGTTTAAAAAATGCGGAAATCTTCAAATTTTTCTCCTGTTAAGCACTTTCATTTTAAACCAAAATGGCATAATCCACAGTTTATTTTTTGAGGCATTACAGGGCATCTCAATACCGGACTACATGCGGAGATAAACTTTGCCAACAAGGACCGGTTCCTGAATAATAATTCTTGCAAAATGCCCAGATGAAGGTGATGTCTTCCACTTTGGAGCACGATATACGGAGAAAAAATTTTTTTCTTTGAAAGAAGGTCTCTACACTTCTGTTGGGACTGGTCTTCCATGAATTTTCTCAACAAAATCTAAAATACCAAGAATTTGGTGCATCTCCTTTCGCATGGAATGACTGTGCTGTCCCCAAAATTAATTCTTGAAATCGACTGGGAAGTACCGTAAAAAAATTGTTTCATGGACCTCGGCGGCTGTGAATAGTGACGAAACATTCAAGAAACGGGCAATTTTCTCTGTTAAGGTTTTCTGCCTATAGATACATGCCTTACGGAGCATACTTGTCCCCAACAGTTTTATGTTTTCTGGACCACTTGTTTCGTTGCCCTCCTAAGACCGCAGCCCAGGTCTAGACAACTGTTTTTTTTTAAATTTATGAATTTTAAATTTCTTGCTTGAAATTGTCTTCTCATTTTAATATGTCAACAAACACTGAATCTCAAAAATTCAAAACAAAAATTTGAGCTTTGCAGAACAAAAAGAATTACAAGAATGACTTCACCCTGCAAGAACAACGAATGTTGAACTAGCCTTCTGCCATATTTTCTTAGCTTTGCAGGTTTCAAGAAAAATATATATCGGAAAATAATGTTCTGCACATAAAACAGTGACATTTGGTGAGAGCAGTCATAAAATTATTTTTAAATTGCTCAAAAAATTTCATGTAAATAAAGCTAGAAATAAACAAAATTTTGTTGAAAGTTGCCTCCCTTCTGAAACGGAGGTGTGGGACAGACTGCCGGACATATCATGGTGACTTGAAATCCTATTGTTTACATCAAGTGCCGTATTGCTTGCTGCATTGCCTTTGTGACTGGTTCTCGCATTTCCTTGTCAAGTGCGAGTGAACTTTGAAAATGGGCAAGGTGCCACGTCTTTTTGACACAGAGTGGCACATGACCAGAAATTTTGTTTGAAGTAATGGCCATTTGGCAATCACTAAGTGCCAGCAGACTAGTTGGAAATATGCAGAAATCACTCTTGCTTGACACTTCAGCAGCCGACCATGATGCAGGAATACTTTACTGTGAGACTGTTGTGGGGTTTGAATTGGGGAGATAAGTACGTTCTCCCCACTCAATCGCGGCTGACACGGTTCGAAGCCGCCCGGACCCCACCCCGTGATCGCGTACGCTACCGAGCGCTCGCCGACCACGGCGGGCCTTGCTCTGGGGGAACAAAGGAACGACACATTGGCTGACACAAACAGGCATTTATTGCTACAGCAACAATAACGCCAGCTAGCAACAAGGTACGCTAATGAATCGAGGTCATCCGACTCACCAGCAAGGTTCCGAGCGAATGTTCAGATGTGGGGTTGACATGGGGAGATAAGTACGTTCTCCCCACTCAATCGCGGCTGACACGGTTCAAAGCCGCCCGGACCCCACCCCGTGATCGCGTACGCTACCGAGCGCTCGCCGACCACGGCGGGCCTTGCTCTGAGGGAACAAAGGAACGACACATTGGCTGACACTAACAGGCATTTATTGCTACAGCAACAATAACGCCAGCTAGCAACAAGGTACGCTAATGAATCGAGGTCGTCCGACTCACCAGCAAGGTTCCGAGGGCAAGGGATATCAACTCCGCAGGCCGGACGGGACGAGTACGGGAGCCTGTCTCCCCGTCGCTTCTTCGCCCCGCCGGCGAAGAGCGGAGCCGCGAGCGACACGTCCGCCCGCTGCCGACGATCCCAGCCGAAGAGACCCAATCTCCCGCGGGCGGGCTTCAGCAGTCTCCCGCGCAAAGGGTGCCTCGATGCCAGCGCCAGCGCAGGCATCGAGGCACCCTACCCGCGCAGCGACGCTGGCGCCCTCTCTAGCCAGTTAATGTAACTGACAAGGGAACGCGTTCATCCTCGGGGTGAGACTGCTGCTGCACGGTGCCTCGCGGGAAAGCAAACTCGGGGGGCTGCAGGGCAGGTCCCTACATCCCCCCCAACCTTAAATAGACCCACGCGCCTGAAGGTACATGCTATGGAGGAGTCTCCTGGTCTTCATGTCCTTGAGGCACGTCTTGCAGCGGAGGTCACGCTGACAGCGTCCACGCAGTCTTCCGCAGTGTTACGAAGGCTGCGTGAAGGTCTCCGCTGGGACGACTCGCATGGCCCGCGGACTACCGTGTCCGCAGGCCCGCGAATCGAAGGCCGGTGGGAAAACTGCAGGCCAGGATCCTGCAGTAGTCGCCAGGGCAGCAGCAGCCGGAGGTGACAGCTGACTGGTCTCGCCACAGCTGCCCCGGATGGATGCGGCGAACAGGATACAGGCCGCTCCGTCGCAGCAGGTGGCAGCGAGACGATGTGCACCGGACAGCAAGCCTGGGTGGCTCCACCGGATCTGCAAAATTGCCGAAACGCTCTCGGCGTGCCTTTAACGTAGGTCACAGGAGGGGGAACGGCATTCGCAAGGGCCTCGTGGCACAATGCCTAACTCGCTAGCAAAACGTGTCGGCGGCTGTGCAAACGCAAAGTTCGAGTGAACAAAGTCTTTCTTGAGTTGAACGAGACTGCTCAGTTCGTGCGAGGTTACAGACAAAAAAAAACGGGCGGGCAGCAGGTGCGCCCCTCTCAACGACACAGTCCGGTGGTCGCGTCTCTTTTAACGTGGTGCAGGCAGCTCCGAAAGCCTCAGGCCTAACTACCACTCCGACAACGACCGTGACCACAACAAAGACCCGAAAAGGGTTATGTGCGCGCAGCCGCGAGGAGACGTCAGCTTTGTGGGGTGGTCCTACCCCGCTCACTGCACAAAGCAGCTTCTGAGCGGTCGGCGCCCACCGTATCGGACGGTGTCGGAGCGCCCGGTGCCGAGCTGCAATACCAGCCGCGACTCCCAGAGTCGAAAAAGAGACAGTAGAGAAAATATATACAGAAACTCGGACCACCCACGCGGCTTCCGTACTCACTCGCTTCGGGCTCGGCGACTCCGCGGGCGCTAGGCCTCGCGCTCCCTCGATGCGGACCAAGTGATTCTCACGAACAAACTCGAGGGAAAAAAATGTGCTGAGCATGTCGAAAAGTTCAAACATGCTGCAGCGCAATACACCTCGCACTCAAGAAAGCATGCCGCAGGTCCTAGCGATCAAAATTCACTCTAGGCCTCGCACTTGTCAAGTCCGGACAAAGAGCGTTCCTCGAACCGAACCGACAATCGTCCAATGTTCCAAGAGCAGGCCCCACGTTGGGCGCCAGATGTGGGGCTGGCATGGGGAGATAAGTACGTTCTCCCCACTCAATCGCGGCTGACACGGTTCAAAGCCGCCCGGACCCCACCACGTGATCGCGTACGCTACCGAGCGCTCGCTGACCACGGCGGGCCTTGCTCTGAGGGAACAAAGGAACGACAAATTGGCTGACACTAACAGGCATTTATTGCTACAGCAACAGTAACGCCAGCTAGCAACAAGGTACGCTAATGAATCGAGGTCGTCCGACTCACCAGCAAGGTTCCGAGCGAATGTTTGCCCGCGTTAGGGCAAGGGATATAAACTCCGCAGGCCGGACGGGACGAGTACGGGAGCCTGTCTCCCCGTCGCTTCTTGGCCCCGCCGGCGAAGAGCGGAGCCGCGAGCGACACGTCCGCCCGCTGCCGACGATCCCAGCCGAAGAGACCCCATCTCCCGCGGGCGGGCTTCAGCAGTCTCCCGCGCAGCGACGCTGGCGCCCTCTCTTGCCAGTTAATGTAACTGACAAGGGAACGCGTTCATCCTCGGGGTGAGACTGCTGCTGCACGGTGCCTCGCGGGAAAGCAAACTCAGGGGGCTGCAGGGCAGATCCCCACACTGTTTATTGCCATGGGTGCACTCCAGAAACACCACGTTGTAGCACTCTGTATGTAGCCACTGTCTGCAAGTTACCACATCTGTTCTTGCACGGCAGAGATAAAGGTGACCCCCTGCCATCATTTCTATCCAAAGAGTCTCCCTATGCATCACTGCCACTATAGTGGCAGTGGTTATCATGCTGTTCGTCCTTTGATGCAGCCACATTAGAAGATGCATGCAAAGCTAGTGGGCTTCCTCATAACAGGAACATTGAAAGGACTCTCAAAATAAACACTGAACCTTGTTTGGCTGACTGCTGTTTACTTCAGAAAGTTTTGCATAATACCTTTTGTGTGTGCTCAACTTACTGCCCTACCATTTATGTATTTTTGTCATAGCAGGGATGAGGGGCGTTCTTTAGGAAGGCCATGCATATCATTCGAAACCAGGTGGTGTTTTTCGAATACTGCATGGTTATAGAGGCATGCCTCGTTAATACGGTACTT
Source organism: Amblyomma americanum (assembly GCF_052857255.1). Lineage (NCBI taxonomy): Eukaryota > Metazoa > Arthropoda > Arachnida > Ixodida > Ixodidae > Amblyomma > Amblyomma americanum. The sequence continues at coordinate 94,753,093 of NC_135502.1, read as the reverse complement.
TCGTTCCCCGTCAAAACTGTTCATAACAAATTGGGAAGAAAAATAAAAAGAAGACATTTATTCAGATATATATACACTGGGATTACAGTATGCTTTTCTGCATAGCAAGCAGTGAATTGCTAATTATAATCTTAGAAACTTGAACATTTTCCCGGTCGCAAAAGTTGTACTGCGGTGCGAAGTGCCTCACAAGCCATGAGAGACATGATGGCAAGATTCGCACTGGGTGTCCGATTCTGTGTTTGCTCTTGTATCCACAGTGGCCCTGTAGACGACTTGCTTGTTCACCAGTTGTTCATCACTTCCTGGTCTACTGCATCATCTGCAGGCATTCCTGAAGACTCACGAGGAGGATGTCATTGATGCGCACATTCATTTGCCTGTGACCTCCCTGAGAGGAATGCGGTTTCTTGGCTGCTCTGTGTCAATGATGGTGCGCCAATGTATATGTGGGCTTTGTTGGCTATGCAGAATCCTTCCAGGTTTCTGTGTGCGTTTGCACCTTTTTTACAGGAGTTATAGGTTCCTTGGTTCACCTATCTGTTTGCATATGTTTCTGTGTTCATGTTAGCATCATTTGCATGTTCCCTAACGAAATTCCAATTCTTGTGCAGGATGTCTGCACAATGACAGACACTGCACTGCTGAGTTGAGCCGTACCCGAATCTGGCAGTATCGATGCTAGAGTCTCTGCGTCAAAGCTGAGGTCAAGTGTTGGACCTGTCTGACTCCCAAAGTTTAATTTCGGTTTCATTCCTCACTGGCTGGACTAAATTAAATTGTTCTTGCTGCTTATACTTGTAAATTTAGAGCTTTGAACTGCTGTTAAGCTCAGTTCCTCTGCACTTAATCGAAGTCATATCTCAAGAACAAATACCGCTTAATGTTCACTGCAACTCTTTTTCTTGTGTGCTTTTTTTTCCCCGAGTGGTCATCACAATGCAAGTGAACAGCTTTGTTTTCATTATTTTTTGAGTGGTTTTGTTCTCTTTGCAGGCGCAGGTTGGCGCAACAAAGGTTGACGAAGCTTCCATTATTTTCTTTACAATGTTGAAATGCTTATGGAAGTGGTCATTTGAAAATTTATTTTCACATCTTGCGGCCTCAGGTAAAATTGTGGCCTGAGGAGCGGAAAAAATATGTACCCCAGTGTGCCCTTCTGAACACCTGCCCTATGACAGCAGGGTCTAATACACTGAATATTGTGCAGTGGAATTTTTTCCTTACATATTTCTTTGTACACTTTTTTCCCAGAAGTAGATGCCCTCATCCTACAAAGTAATGCAGCTGGTGCTGTGCAGGAAAAAACACTGACATTAGTTTGCTGCCTGAATTTCAAGCTATGCAAGAGCTGAAATGCGCTGGAGACTATAGCCCAACACCCGCCGCGGTGGCTCAGTGGTTATGGCGCTCGGCTGCTGGCCCGAAAGACGCGGGTTCAATCCCGGCCGTGGCGGCCGAATACCTAGTGCACAGGATTCACTGTACATTGGATCCCGCTGTCTTAGGTACGGTTTCTTTAACGGCAGACTGGGGTTCATTTAAATGATTGTTTTCACGAGCATTGCAAAAATGTAAAAGTCAGAGAATGGTGGTTTCCTCAGCTTTCATTGCAGAGTATGCAGATGCCAACATATCTTTGACATATTGTAACGGGAAGAAGCATATCTGATAACCTGAGAAATTGTCTGAACAGAAATAATTCATAGTCTGAAAAGAGAAAACTGCACATCTACTCCGGCCGACATTTTAATGCTGAAACCTGCCGTCATGATGATGATTATTCATTCACAGTGCCAGCACTCTTTACTGCATAAATCTGTGCAAGAGTGCGAACAGTAAATGGCAAGCAGCAGCAGCAGTGCATCATCTTTTCCCCTGTATTCATTGTCTGTGTACTTAACCAAAAATAAAAATTACAATTACTGACGCTGCAAGACCAGGCCCCTTCTCATCAAACAAGCCATTTCCTACAATATACTTCGCACCAAGGCACTGCGAGTTTTCAGTTCGAAACATAAGGAGCTGCACACCGTAGTTCACACAACTTTCTGCACAGTGCGGATGTCAGACGAGTGATGTATTCCTTCCAGTCCTCATAAATTGGCAGTCAAACCACACCTTCGGTCACATGCAGCGTCACACTGATGTGGATGTTAGTTTTCTGTACAGTATGGTACACTGTTAAATGGAACATGCGGTCGCTTTAAGTTGACTTTCTGCGAGGCACTGCTGAGGAAAGCCGGAAAGAATGCCAAGCTGATTATGGTCCGGAGTTTTTTTCGGCATTCTGTCCCTATGCATAGATCTCATTTTTCACACCCGCAACACATCGATTACCTCTTCTCGCTGCTGAATTGGCTTTTTCCGTTCTGTGGTCGCGTTTCGTGCGAAATAAGCAACATTTTCTGCGGACTAGATTATCCATGTGTGAGTGACTTGGTTCATATGCCACTCAACGCGTACGGTACACGTTGATAAACAGTAATAAACATGCTCTTCTTATTGACAGATTCATGCACTAACACTGCGCCTTGGTTTAATCGGCACCTACATCGCTGAAACAATAACAAAAACGCCTTTACAGACAGGCTGACTGCTGGAAACGCTACAAAAGCTGGAAATGCTACAAAGCATGCGATAAGGATTATCAGTTGATGTCTAAAAAATGGTGTCATTGCATGGCATCAATTTTTTGGGAAGGAAACATTCAATTATTTTTTATTTATTTACACATACTGCTGTCTCTTCTCTTAGAGGCATAACAGGGGTGGGCTACACAGCATTTTATTACAACAATGTCAATAACATAGTTAGGGAGTTCTTTTTGAAATTGATTACTTAGCAATGCACGCAGATCACCGTCTATTCCGTAATTTAACATTCTGCGGACCTTGATATGCCGGCCTGTTGACATTGCAGATCTGCAAGCTTGAGCCATTTTTGCAAGCCACCAAAGACAAACACATTAGGTAAAAAATTGTGAAGCGTAGTAGTGATGTGATTGTTAAAGAGTACAGGAAGACGGGACACATGAAAGGAAGACAAGCAACACAACCACTGAAGCAAATGGATCATTACCAACTCGTCCAAACAGAAGCTTTATTTAGTGGTGATATGTTCACTTTTTCAAGAACTGGTGAGCGGTTTCAGCAGCTTTACATCGTACCAGTCTTTTTAGTTTTCATCTACCCACTGCAGTATGTTTTTTCACATTCACACTGCTCTGATATAATAACTACCAGCCCTTCTGACATGTATGATCCTAACAAAACTCAACGAAATTTGGGTGCGCGGAAAAACCCATATACATGTGCCATAACCCATACCAACATTTCCAAGGCAATCATGAGGGAACATGCACGCTCCATTCACTGGCATAATGCCAGGCAACTGGTACACAAGGCACCAGCACACCAATGAAGTTTTTCCTACACAGCCACATTCTGCAAACCTTTGAGGCTGATAAATCAGAAGATAGCAGTGCAGCACGAGGTCATGACTGTGACTCAATATTTCTGGATGATAGGATTTAACAAAAGTGGCCATGGAAAACTCTGTCAAGCATGCACATAGCTAACATACAACAGAGGAGAACCGTACATTGGTGAGTTGTTGGTATACCATGACAACAGCAGCACCACAAGACAATGGCACAGGATCAGCACAGCCCCCTAGTTCTTCTGTCAATATCTTTTGGTGCTTCTTCTACCACAGATTGAGCATTATATATTCAGTACTTCTCATGATAACTTGGTATCTTGCAAATACTTTAAAAAAATCTATATTTAGAATGAACTTAAACACTTGTACCCATTCTTGAATTACTCTTAAGATGCTTCAAGTTTTTTTTTTTCTGGGAAGGGGGGGGGGGGGGAGGCATGATGCTGGCAGAAAACTTCAAACATGTTCGCTATGTTGTTTTGCACACATTCCTCCCAGATATTTTTGGGGACACTGTGTTATCTGTTCTTATAAGTAAACACAGGTTTTTTTAGTACTGCTCCTTTCCTTATTCTCAATTTGCTGTTAACTATTGTTACAACCCTGCTAGGGACATGTTGTTTGACCCCTCGTTGACCTTACGAAAAAGAAAAAAAGATGTCTCGGTGAAACTACCCGTGGAATCTCCCACGCACGCTCCCCTTGTGTCGGACCGTGAGACGCGACCGACGATGGACAAGATGACGAAAGGAAGCGGGCAGAAGCGCATTCCCGAGGACGAAGTAGCAGCGGACCTCCGTATCCTCCTCGCCCATTCCCACAGGGCTCAGCGTGCTATGTGCGGCGACTCTTCCGATCTGTGAATCGTGTGGTGAAAGCGGCGGAGCCTCAGTGTATTTAACGAGTGTCCTGAGTACGAACGATCGCTCTGGTCCCTGACGACAAGGCTCATCCAGTTGCTCGACGCTATGAACTTTTAATTCTTGATTGTTTGCTCTTTCTGTTTCCTTTTAAATTATGTAATCAAGTTGCATGAAAAGTGCCAGTAAACCCGTTTGTTTTTTTGTTTTCCCAAGCTTGAATTTCCATATTTCTTCAACCCGAAGGCTCGGACACGTTACCCAACGGAGCCCGGGTTCGAGCGAACCCCTGCGCCACAACACTATGAATGATTTACTTTTCACTGTTCAGACATTTTTCACAGATGAAGATAGTCCCAGCAGATACTTTCTTGTTATACAGTACTCAGTACCATAAGTAACTGTTTTCATGAAAAGTATTTTCAACAGATCTGTTTCGCGCTCATGTGCCCAAACTTTGACCTACAGCAGACAGATCTGAGAAAAACTCAAGAAGACTTAACGGCCACTCAATGTTATTTCACAATATCAGCATACGGTGATGCCAAGTTCAGCAATACATAGTATCACAACTTGTTTGGCAGACTTCGCTACAAATGTATTAGACTGTCTTGCCATGCTGTTGCCAAATACAAGACATGTTAACCAGTTGCAGCATTTGTCATTATGAGCAGGCAGTGGTGGTGAAAAACACTTACAGTAAAAAAAAAGAGAGAAGAGGCTATCAAATACATATGCTTTGCTGAAGCATGTTGATGACCTCTGTTAACACTAGTTATGTCAAACTGAACTGGTAGCCGCGTTCACACTCATTTGAGGTGGTGAATCCAGCTGGACTGGTCAGAAACGTGCTTATGCAGTGTCTTTATACGGTTATGAAGGCATCAACTTTACAGCAATTGTAAACGTTGTCACTGTCATTTTGGCTCAGGAGGGCTAATATTTTAGTGTGAAAGTACTACTTCACAAGGTCTAACTGGCTCACAGAGTTGGTGTGAAGCTTGACCTTGAGGATGACCTTGGCAAACATAATAAAATATTGCCGCAACTGGGATTCGAACCCGCGGCGGCGCGAGCAGATCAATTTCGTTGGCCAGTGCACGAGAGCACTATGCTGCTGCCGCAGACGTCCCCGGCTCGCGTTAAACAGCAACACACGCTCGCGCTGTGCATTGCATGTCGTCGTCTTCCATCAACTAAAACTACTCTAGAACTAATCACGTCGCCAGAAGTGCCTACGACCTAGCAAAGCAAAACCATGAGACAACCAGGCTAAACACGTGCTTTCACACATACACTCGGTTTAACTACGTTAAAACCCTACCATTCCCCCCCCCCCCCCCCCTTGTGCGGTACCCGTTTACTATACAGGGTCACAGTGGCTGAGCTCTTGCACTGCGCTCAGTATTTCTAAGAAAATTAACTGTGTGAGCTCGCTTAATTGAACAGGTCAGGCCTGTAGTGATCAATTTCGAATCGCGACACACGGAGGTACTATCGGCAGGCAAACTTTACGAGGTGGGAGTGTACGGGAAGAAGAAGAAGATTGGATTTTGGGGAAAAGAAATGGCGGAGTATCTGTCTCGGATCTTGGCGGACAACTGAACCGTGCCGTAAGGGAAGGGGTAAAGGAGGGACTGAGAGAAGAAAGATGTGCCGTAGTGTATGGCTCCGGAATAATTTCTACCACCTAGGGATGTTTAACGTACACTCACATCGCACAGCACACGGGCGTCTTTGCGTTTGGCCTCCATCGATAACGGGGCCGCCGCAGTCGGGTTCGAACCCGGAAAATCCGGCACAGTAGCGAATCGCCACGTAAGCCAATCGCTCGAAGTGTCTGAACGAGGGACTTGCATTCGCCACACGCTGGTAGCATTTTTAAAGCACTAGGTCGCGAGGAAGCCCCACAATAACTTCTCTTCCCCGAGAACACGCACCCCAATAACTTTTGCCGCTGGTGGTACATACATTTACGCGGTATGAACTCGACTCTGTCCGATAGGATTACGCAGCAGTAAAAGCCTCCGAAGAGAAAAGTGACGATAAGGTACAACTGCTGTTTTCCCAAAAATTAGTACAGTACTAACGAAGGCCGTGTAGGTAGCCGCGCAGCACGGAAAGCTCACCTGAACTGGCTCCAACGTGTCATACTTGAACACTGCAGCATAGCTTTTTTGCCTGCGCTTAAAGATGCACTAAGTGTTACAACAAACGCAAGAACAGCACTAATCCAGCCACAGATACAAACGACCCGCCGCAAGCAGGACGATGCTGATGTCGATGGGCAGGTCGTCCCAGGCAGATGGCGCTACAACGCTACCTACAAAATGAACTTTTTCTGCAACTGATACGAAATGCGCTAGAAACATGGCTCACAATTATTAAGAAATGACACCACAATAGCACCATAAAAACAATGAAAGCTGACAGCAAAAATAACGAAAGTACAGATTTTAGACAAAACACAAACCATAAAATCAAAACCGAAACTCTGCAAGGAATGCACTCGGAAGGCAACTTCACCATTTTTTTTTGTCATTGAAGCTCTTTGACCTACAGCTGCACCAATTTGAGTCTCAATTTTGAAGCGTGAAAATGTTATTCCTAAAAGCGGCGCCATTTTTTTCCTGTCAGAGTCGCGACAGCGCCTGCGTCACGGGAGCGGCAGATCTGCCAGGCATGAGAAGTATTTCAAGCAGAAATTTACAAGCTACATATGTACACCGTAGGTCTAGATACTCTTTCTCGAATCAAATGCTCTCTCGTAACCGAAACAAGATTGGTTTCGGTTCCGTAGCGTGCACTGCCATCAGACAGTACACGGGCCTCTAGCATTAACGCCTCCATCGAAATGCTAGAGCCGCCGCGGGATCGAACCCACGTCTTTCGGGTCAGGAGCCCATCACAATAACCACAGCAGTGGCTGAACGGAGGTGCTGGCATTCATGGAGGTACATGGAAGACATGGCGAAGCTATTATAATTGTGCAGTCTCAACCCTTTCCTCGAGGCGTTATATCTCGCTTCACAATTGGACGGGTAAAGATTGCAGGCTGAGATAAGCCGCGTTTACAAGAATACAGCAGTGCCGCACCACATATTTCGCGGACGCGACACGCCACTATTCACATATGTACTATCGGGCACGAAAGTTTGCTGGATGAGAGTTCTTTGAAAAACGTTTATTGCAGCTCCACCTCGCTATTCAGTCGCCAGATAATGTATGAAGTATACTAAAGAGTGCTTGGCTAAGGTGGCCTAGCTTGGCCATTGTCTGGGCCCTTGGCAAGTTTCGACTTTATCACCAACGTGGTCACCAACCACCATGCCCTATGCTGGCATTCTTCGCTAAAAGATCCCTCCGGTCGCCTGCCATGGCTCGATGGACTCTCCATCTACAAGAATATAACATATGTGTCGTATATCGGTCGGGCCGCAAGCACCATGATGCTGATGCCTTGTCCCGCTCCCCGCTACTGGCCGAGCTTGCCAGCCTCTCTGCCCTCGAATCCGCTGTGCCTTTGCTCAACACCTGCGACATGACTTCTGAGCAGCGTAAAGATCACTGGATTGCCTCTCTTCTTGACTTTCTCTCTGCCCCATCTACGGCACCAGCGTACCGCACGTGGACAATTTGTAAAGTGTAGGGTTAAACATCCAAAAACAACCCGGCGGCTACAAGGGTCGCCTTAGTGGAGGGCTCTGGATTAATTTCAAGCACGTAAAGAAGACTGAAGAGACATACACTTAATGTGACCATGCTGCCTCGAGAACTTTTGCATAGGCTGTCAGAAGCAAAAGGCCAAGGGCTATCCCGAACTATTTCCTGCGTAGTGTCTCGTGGTGTCAGAAGCTTCAAACCATTTTGGTAAAGAGAGCTAATTGATCAACAGCTCAGAGCGAGACTAACACCGTTCTTGCTTCAGGTTGTTGATCAATTTGACCTCACCATGACATCTGCTAGGCATCCTGACTAGCTTAAATGTAGAGTGACTGCCCAGGCAAGTAGTGGTCCCTGGTTTTATCCCCAGACTAAGAAGAATTTTCCTTCAGCTGCGAAGCTTCTGAGAAAGCTGTCTAGCTTTGCTCTGCAACCAACTTCGATCAAGTAGAAACTCATGAGTAATTACAGCCTAATTGAAATGCACTTCACCTCTAGTGCTTCCCTTAAACACTTTGGACTACACTCTGAATGTGCATTCCAAGAGCATCTTCTATTCCCCAATATTATCATTGCCCTAAAACAGTTAGCAATCTGACACTCAAAACAAAACAAGAGGCTCCATGCCGACACTGTCAAGAGGAATTTTCTATTCAGTATTTAAGAATATATGCATCCTATTGTAACGATATTTTTGATACAGCATTGTGTACACAGACTTAGGACACAAATCAATCGCACTCTCACTTTACAGTTCCATTCAGTGCCTCTCATGATGAACCTTCATGTCTACTCTTTGGTTATAAGAGGGTTATTGCTGCAGTGCTGCCTCCATTACCTACCCCTTTCCAATTTCCTATTCTTCTTATGCCAAGGCTGTGGAGTCTGATTGCACCTGTTTCTGTTAATAGGTATATTTAGCAGGCTAGTAGCTGCAGTCCACAGAGTGCTTGAAGTTACTTTCCTTGCAATGGAATAAAATGTACAGGAAACTTTTAGACAATTGGATTCTTATGCTGCAAACCTGTTGGACCTAACATGTGCTTTCTGGCAGTTTCTCAGGGTCATCTTTCTGCATTTTTGGAGTACACTGAAACTTAAAATTAGAGACAATGTTAGATAATGCTTTGTGCAACATGCATGGAAGCAACTTCTCATTTTTTTTTGTCGTGGCTGCAATCCTAGCAGGATGACCTAGAGCATGAACTATCACTTGCTGACGTTTGAGTTTAGGTTCCCTGTTGGGCTTTCTAGAAACTATATGCTTGCTGCATGAAGTCGAGGGTTGGACGGAAACCTGTCTGGTCGGGGCTATACGTGGAGAAGGCAGAACACCGAGCAAAATAAAATGAACTCCTAAATGATGTTTCAGCTCCCACACGGGAGCCATGTTCACAAACAGGTGCAGACGTGTAAGGCTGGCTAATTAAGCTTGAAAATGTGCCCTAGGCAGCGGGCGTATGCACTAGGAAGTACCCCGTCAGTGCGATTAAGAGTGGGTTTGGTTGTCTGGATCATTAAGGATTCTAGATATAGGCAGCTCTGGAGATTCTTTTCTGTTTTCAAAATGCACGCGTTGCTCAATCTATATGATGCTGCTTGCTTTCAGAATTTTCGACGAGTGCATTTGACGAAGCTTTCTTGTTTGCAACGTCATACTGGTGTTGTTTCAACCTTTCAACGAAGTTTCCACTTTCACCCACATGCACATGGTTTTACAGTCTCTGCACGGTATACTGTACACTACGCCCGGAATTTTTTTTTTTTTTGGTGCGGACAACAGCTTTATACCTGGCTTGAAAAGCGATGATATTCTAGAGTTTCGTTTTTATTCATTATTCTCAGCAATCACTGTCTGCAACTCTCTACTAACAATCATCACATCATCTAGTGCAGAAGCATCATTCCATAAAAGGTTGAAAAAGTGTGTACTTTTTAATTACCTTCATTTGCTATGCCAATGAACCCTGTATTTATTGTGTATGGCTTTTATTGCTTGAGTGCTTTTGTATAGTATGGTGTTCTCTTTTTGCCATGTTCCTTAATGAGTTTGTAAAATTGAGCATGCTTAATCTAAATTTTTGTTGTGATTGGTAATTCCTGCTGTACCTGTTTTCCGATACGTAGTTGCTATCTGCCATATGTTTAATATGTGTCATATATACAATTAATAACAGGAGGTCCCCCTGACAGTTTCTACTCGGGGCCTCCTCCTCTACTAATTTATTTACCTCATGCCTGCACTAGTTTTTGAATAAACAATAGTGTATGTCAAACAAAACTTTGCACTGGTTATTCGTCATCTGCATGCCGCCTTGCTCACATACTGTTAGATTCACACTGCCTGCTAAGCTAGACAGCATGCTGAAGGTCAGATTTTGAGTTAACGGGATTGGTATATTATTCCAAGATGTTAAATAGGCCAAGGCATTTAGTCCTGATGATATTCCTCCAGTGTAATTCACAAATTGTGTATGATTCACCTACTTGGCTAAAAGCTTTGCAAACTGTTCACATCACCTTTACAAGAAAGTGGTGTAATAACTTCGATAGGTACAGAGTTAATCATATTACTTTAAGAACAAGCAAGAAATTTATGTTTAGGAGTGCTATTTATCTCAGGTCTTGGATTAAGCATGTGAATTACATTTGGAACGAGGCAGCCATCAGCTCCGGGTTTATTACAGTAGAGATTCGGTCATTTGCAAAGTGATTTCAGAATACAGCTGATAGTCAAGCCTGACCTATACTTGAGTATGGATGTGTTTGTTGGGGCTTGCATACATGGCCACTTATAAGTAAATTGAAAAAAAATCACAACAGTTGTGACATTCCGTGTGTGATACGAGGATCCACGTTCGACGGCGCGGCGTAGACGGGGAACCGTGACAGCGGCATCATCAATTGCCCAGCCATGCTCTTTGAGTGACGACCGGAAAAACCGGTCCCGCCGCCGCCCCGGGGAAACAGGCTTTGTCCTCCCCAATTTCCGGTTGCATTCCAGGACAGGGGAGCTGTCAGCGGGCCAGAGCGCGCCGTACCACAGCCGACGCTATGCGAAACCGCGAAGACGACATTCTTTCCCTCCCCCCCTTTGTCGTGGGCTATCGCCGGGAAGGCACCCACAGCTTCCCAGAAGGGCCGCGACGGACACCTGTCATGGCGGACAGGCAGTACTCGCCAAGAATGTGGAAAGACAGGCGCTAGTGAATTAGCTCCGAAGAGAGAGCCTGTGTATACTCTCACTTGAGAGAGAGTGGTGGCGTTTTGTTGTTTATTTAGTTTGTATTGTTAACAGACTCTGGGGTCGAGGCTAAGCCCAGCCCAAGGGGTGGTCCCCATCTCGCATGTTATTTTGGATTGGAGAATTGATGCTTTGGGCGGGCCACTGGAAATGACCGCCCTTAGTCCTTTGTTAATCAAGTGCTTAAAAGCGCATGTAAACGGATACAGTTCAGTCTGAGCTGGGGCTCCATGCTTGGCATGTGATGTGATGCTGCTTAGGCACTGACCTGCCCGGTCGATGAGTGAGGTGGTGCAAAGTTTGTTCTTTTGTAGATTCAGTTCTGCTTTTTCCAGTTTGGCTCTCTGTATATGTATGTTGTAAAATTGTGCTCTGCTGTCATCATCTACAAGCTCGCCTCCTGTTCATCTTCCGGGCCGGGCGACACTGGAGGAAGGGTTTGTGAACCATCCTCGAAGAAACGGACGACTATTGAAATTCTACTGCAAGCACGCTCAGGACGACATCGTTCGCCAAGAGGGCCTTCAGCGCCGAAGCCCGTCGGCGTGCAGCTTCTGCCAGCAACCGCTCGAGCCCAACTCCGGAGCCACTCCATCGCCCCCCATGAAGTCGTCGGCACGTAAGCTCGGACGCCCCAGCCTCTGATGTATAATCATTAATCCTGTGTAATTATTGAATATACCTGTTTGTTTAAACTGAGCCATACGGTGTCTCTTTGCCTCTCCGTCCCGTGTGGACCTGCGCATTATGGGGGTCGTCACACTGGTGTCAGAAGTGGGGTCATTGGAGAAGGTATATTCGCGGGTTGCCGTCCGGCTGGTCGAGGAGGCGGTCGTCCTTCCTTGGTCGGAGCACATTTTGTACGCGTTTGTGCCTTCAGATGTAGAGAGCGGCGCCGTGGGAGTGCTTGAGCCGGTCGACTCTCTCAGCAATGGCCTGAAGGCAGCCGCGTGCCTCGTGACAGTTAATGACGCCCACAGAGTGCCCCTACGCGTGGTTAACTGTAGCCAGCAGCCACTGAGCCTTCCCAAGAACAAAACATTGGCTTTCTTCACCTCTGCGATAGAGCAACGTGAGCCCACCGATACGGTACTCGCAACTGTAGAGCATGCTAGTCCTTCGGCTGCTCCAAAGGTGTCGTTCGATCTTTCTCACGTAAATTCCAGGGAGAGGGAGGCTCTGGCTGGTTTGCTGAACGACTACTCAAAGGTATTCGCCGCGTCCAACCTGGATTTGGGCTGCTGTGGCATTATAAAGCACAGGATAGAAACCGGCACTTCATCCCCCGTTTACCAGCGTGCGTACAGGATTCCTTACTCCCAACGTGAGGAGATGGAGCGGCAGGTGCAGGACCTGATTGATCGCGGCATTGTCGAACACTCAAAGTCACCCTGGGGAGCACCAGCACTATTGGTGGAAAAGCCAGATGGCTCGTATCGATTGGTAGTGGACTACCGCAAACTAAATGCCGTAACTCGCATCGATCCATACCCCATCCCCAATATACAGGAGACGCTTTCTCAGCTGGGCTCTGCCAGGTACTTCACGGTAGTGGACATGGCGGCGGGATTCTGGCAGATAGCAATGGATCCGGCAGATGCCGAGAAAACGGCATTCAACACGCCCTCAGGGCACTATGAATGGAAAAGAATGCCGATGGGTCTGGCCAACAGCCCTGCTGTCTGGCAGAGAACCGCTGATGTTATCCTGGCAGGTCTTCTGGGAAGGCTGTGCTTCGTGTATATGGATGACATTATCATATACAGTGACAGTTTTGATAACCATTTGCGCGATATTGAGCAGGTTTTGGTGCGACTAAGAGCAGCGGGTCTCAAGCTGAAGCCCTCTAAGTGCCAATTCCTCAAAAACGAGGTGAAATACCTCGGGCACGTTGTTTCAGCTGACGGCGTGCGACCGGACCCTGAGAAACTAAGGTGTGTCTCGGATTTTCCATCCCCGACTAGCGTCCGCCAGGTCCGGCAGTTTCTCGGCCTGATCGGTTACTACCGAAGGCACATAGAGGAGTTCGCCAAGCTCGCTAAGCCGCTCACCGCCTTAACAGCCAAAAATGTCGCCTTTCGCTGGGACGAAAACGCGGAGAATGCTTTTGGGGCCCTGAAAAGGAAGCTAATGAGTGCACCGCTGTTGCGCCACCCGGATTTTAGTTTGCCCTTCGTTATGGCCACAGATGCGTCAAAGTTCGCAGTTGGTGCCGTGCTATCTCAGGTTATCGAGGGCAAAGAACATCCCGTTGCTTTTGCTAGCCGACAGCTGAGCCCCACAGAGCAAAAGTACGGAGCTACGGAAAGGGAGTGCCTCGCCGTTGTCTGGGCAGTAAAGCACTTCAGATGCTACCTTTACGGCCGCAAATTCAAGCTAGTCACAGACTGCCATCCTCTGAAATGGGTGATGAGTGTCAGGGACCCTAGCTCGCGACTCGCTAGATGGAATCTACACCTGCAGGAATACTGCTTTGAAGTTGAGCACAAGTCAGGAAAGACACATCTGAATGCTGATGCACTCAGCCGCACAGCTGCCGTGGCAGCTATAGATGAGTTTGTCCCCGTAGTCGACCCCGCCGAATTACGCACAGAGCAGTGCAAGGATCCTGACCTGAAGCGAATAATCGAAAGCTTAGAGGGCGCACCGTCTCACCCCGAACAGCTAGGTTATTTCATTGACAAAGACGGCACCCTGTGTCGGCGCACGAGGCCAACCAGGAAAGGGAGACCAGAGAAAACCGCTTGGGAGAGAGTCGTCATACCTCGGTCGTGGACAGAAAGGGTTCTTCGCGCGTTTCACGATGCGCCATGCGCCGGTCATTTTGGCGTAGCGAAGACACGCAGGCGTGTGGAGCGTTTGTACTTTTGGAGTGGCATGCGACAGGATGTTAGAGACTACTGTGCGAAGTGTCATTCCTGTCTCGAAAGAAAAACACCCAAGGGACGAAGACCAGCTCCAATTCAGCCGTTCCCTGAGGTTTCGGCTCCCTTCGAGCGGACAGGTATGGACATAATGGGCCCATTGCCCACGACCACTTCCGGAAACAAGTACATTTTAGTATTTGTCGACCACCTTTCAAAATACGCGGAAGCGGTAGCACTCCCAGATCAGAAGGCAGACACGGTTGCAAGAGCATTTGTCGAACAGATCGTGCTCCGACATGGACCCCCGAGGCAACTCTTGACAGATCGGGGAACGAACTTCGTGTCGCAGCTAATGAGGAGAGTTTGCGAGCTGCTTAAGATCGCTAAGAAGCAGACAACACCGTACCATCCGGCTTGCAACGGCGCGGTGGAGCGACTGAACCAAACCGTGGCCGGGTTCCTGTCGCATTTTGTTTCGCGCGACCAGCGGGACTGGGACTTGTGGCTCCCGTATGCAATGTTTGCCTACAATTCCGCAGCACACGAGAGCACGGGCGAATCGCCATTCTTTCTTCTCTACGGCCGAGACCCGGACCAGCCTAGTGAAGTGCCAGAGGGCCCCCGTCGTGTCCCATACGCTTCACTGGACGACTATAAGGTTGAGCTAGAATCGCGCTTGCAAGTGGCGAGGGACATCGCAAAGGAGTCCTTAAAGAAAGCGGCGAAGCGCAGGAAGGAGGTGCACGATCGCAGTGCTAGAGACGCGCCGTTTGATGTGGGGGACAGCGTGTACATTGAAAACTGCCAAAGGCAGATTGGGCTAGCTCGTAAGTTCCAGACGAAGTGGAGAGGACCGTGCGAGGTTGTCGAGAAGCTTTCTCCGGTAAACTTCAGAGTCCGAGACGTGAACCGGCGTTTGATAAGGATACACGCAAATCGCCTCAAGTCGGCACCGGTTCAGTATTCACGAAATGAGGAAAGGGAAAGCGCGGATTTTGATGGGGACAGAAGTGAAGCGGAGCGCGCAGATAGTTCGCAAGAAACGCCCTCTCCTGCATTTGTTCGGCAGGCGCCCGAGGTGACGGCCGGAATGCCACCGGATTTACTTCATGCATTGCTAGAAGAAGAAGCGCGCGAGGTTGCCGCGCAGATAACGCCAGGAGAGGCTCCTGCCACGAGCCCTCGCAAGTCCCAAAGCAGACAAAGGGGCACAGACTTATTTAGTATGACTCATGAAGGCCGATATCCGCTGCGAAATCGGAAAGCTAAGTCGGACTAATGGCGTAAACAGAGCGGAGTTGTGAACTGGTTAGAATTGTGTAATGCCGCAGCTCATAACATTGCTATGTGCTTATGTGTTAAGTTATCGGAGTTGGTAGTTAAACCTTTCTGTCATTAAGTAACACCTGCACAGGAGAGCATGCGGAGCGCATGCAGAACCTGCCCTACTTCCTTTCGTTATCTATATTTTTGTCTGTGCCGTGATCGTGCTAGAAGTGGGAGCTCCTTTGTAACTGTGGTAAATTTATTTTCGTCCAGTTTGGACTAGAAAGGAGAGGCTTGGGTGCTGAGTTTCATGTTTATCTGTAAAAGAAGATCAGTGCTGCCCCTGGAGACGCCAGTATTGACAGCGGAGGCATATGGTGTTGTGCAGTGGTGTTGAGTGCAGCGAAAAGTGTTTTGTCGGACGCACTGTGCGAGGCGATTCAGAAAGACAAGGGGAGCTGCGTGGACTCAAATGTTCGGAGAACATTCTTCTGGAGGGTGAGCGAGTGTGACATTCCGTGTGTGATACGAGGATCCACGTTCGACGGCGCGGCGTAGACGGGGAACCGTGACAGCGGCATCATCAATTGCCCAGCCATGCTCTTTGAGTGACGACCGGAAAAACCGGTCCCGCCGCCGCCCCGGGGAAACAGGCTTTGTCCTCCCCAATTTCCGGTTGCATTCCAGGACAGGGGAGCTGTCAGCGGGCCAGAGCGCGCCGTACCACAGCCGACGCTATGCGAAACCGCGAAGACGACATTCTTTCCCTCCCCCCCTTTGTCGTGGGCTATCGCCGGGAAGGCACCCACAGCTTCCCAGAAGGGCCGCGACGGACACCTGTCATGGCGGACAGGCAGTACTCGCCAAGAATGTGGAAAGACAGGCGCTAGTGAATTAGCTCCGAAGAGAGAGCCTGTGTATACTCTCACTTGAGAGAGAGTGGTGGCGTTTTGTTGTTTATTTAGTTTGTATTGTTAACAGACTCTGGGGTCGAGGCTAAGCCCAGCCCAAGGGGTGGTCCCCATCTCGCATGTTATTTTGGATTGGAGAATTGATGCTTTGGGCGGGCCACTGGAAATGACCGCCCTTAGTCCTTTGTTAATCAAGTGCTTAAAAGCGCATGTAAACGGATGCAGTTCAGTCTGAGCTGGGGCTCCATGCTTGGCATGTGATGTGATGCTGCTTAGGCACTGACCTGCCCGGTCGATGAGTGAGGTGGTGCAAAGTTTGTTCTTTTGTAGATTCAGTTCTGCTTTTTCCAGTTTGGCTCTCTGTATATGTATGTTGTAAAATTGTGCTCTGCTGTCATCATCTACAAGCTCGCCTCCTGTTCATCTTCCGGGCCGGGCGACACTGGAGGAAGGGTTTGTGAACCATCCTCGAAGAAACGGACGACTATTGAAATTCTACTGCAAGCACGCTCAGGACGACATCGTTCGCCAAGAGGGCCTTCAGCGCCGAAGCCCGTAGGCGTGCAGCTTCTGCCAGCAACCGCTCGAGCCCAACTCCGGAGCCACTCCATCGCCCCCCATGAAGTCGTCGGCACGTAAGCTCGGACGCCCCAGCCTCTGATGTATAATCATTAATCCTGTGTAATTATTGAATATACCTGTTTGTTTAAACTGAGCCATACGGTGTCTCTTTGCCTCTCCGTCCCGTGTGGACCTGCGCATTATGGGGGTCGTCACACAGTGCTGCTTGATTTCCACCGGGAAATTAGACAGCAACTCAGAATGACAGAGCATATGCAAACTGAAATAGAAACAGCAGCAGAACGACCACGGGAAAAATCTGATTAAAATCTTTCTACAATATTTACTTGCTAAAACTGCTGTAAACTGTGAGAAATATATTCAACCAACAACTTAATTACATATTCAAGCATTTCAAGGTAAAAGCTTTCCTTAAAGGGTGATGTTTTCCATTGTTCTGTTTTTTACCTATCCTAGAGTAGAACAGCTCAGTGCCAAGTACTGTTCATATATTATCCAATGGTACTTTCTTCCATGATTTTAATGAGTAGACTGTTTTCTTTTTCAATATCTTTAACTCCTTGGATGCTATGGGTTGGTGCAAGTAACTATTAAAAAATATATTGATGTTCAGAGGAGTAGCCACCTTTCTTTTTTTATTCTGAGGACACTAGATAAGCTCCAAGCCATCAAAGGGGGGCTCACTACACAACATCAAAAGAGTCATTATGCATTGGATAAAAGGAGCAAGCACATAAACCACGCATGGAAAGCAGGTCTCTAAGTGAGAGAAGCTTGCACTTTCAGAAGCAATATCACTTATGTTTAGGACCTACCAGATCACAGATTGCAGAAGATATGTGGATGCCACATCGAGCTCAGATTAGACACAGAGCAGTGGATGCTATATTAATAACGACTACTGTTTGCAAAGTTTATTTAGGGGAGGTTGGGCTTAGTGGGATTTTTCCCTTCCTGCGCCCAATGTTAAGATAAGACAACAAGTATATGCCATCATGAAACTGTTTGCAACAGTGTCTAAATTAAGGAAATCATCTTACTGCCCAATACACTGTTCTAGGTTACCTGACACAATTGACACAAGCTCCTTTATTTCAGTTTCGCCTAATCAATCACGCGACAACGTCACCCGTAACCGCGCGCCGCTTTCATGAGAGGTTTGAGATTTCAAAAAGTGCCACAACCCAAGACGAAGAATGGGCAAAATGAGTATGGACTTTCGTGACAATTTTTGCAGTAAACCACGAAAATATACGCTGAAAACCTACATCATACAAAAACCACTCCGGCAGGGACATTACAGCAGCCCCGCTAAGAGAAAAGACTCAACATAGCGATGGTTAAACAGAAAAATCACCCACAATGAAACAAAGTACCAGAAGGAATGTTAGCTTTCTTATTATGAAATGACAGGAATTTTACACACTGCCTGTGACACTCACCTATTCGCACAAATGCAGGCCAGGCTAGCGTTACTACAATACAACTTGGGCCTGGCAAACGCTTGCATTTGTCGGGAGCGGACGTGGGCAACACTGAACTTGGCTGCAGCGTCTGTTTTGGCAACATTGCACTTGTCGGGAACGGGCGCGGGCAACACTGAACTTGGCTGCAGCGTCTGTTTTGGCAACATTGCACTTGTCGGGTACGGGCATGGGCAACATTGGGCTTGTCTGCAACGGCTAGCAAACGGAAATACGCGGCCGGGGTACCGGCGTAGTTTGCGCTGGCAAGGGGTGGTTTTACTCGTGCTCTTTTCTAACCATGGCTTTGTCCAACATAACCGCTTTTCAGCCGCCAAGGCTTCCTCGTCGTCCTCAGACACTTCAGTGACTACAGCCAGCGCAGCGAGACGACGTTTTCGTTCGGCGTCCATGTTGAAACTCTGGGTAGCAGAGTTTTCGGAGCCGCGCTAACAGCGCAAGCACGCTGGAGCAGAGAGGACTCGCGGATTGTCCGCTACATTCGGGTGAATGCTCGACGTCCGGACCGACTCGCGGATGCTTGGTCACGTGTCACGATAACTGCCCTGGCGGGCGCGGACCATCCGCGATCAGATCCGCTTGTCTGAACCCTCTTTTAATGACATTCAGCCGCAATCGAGGAATAAACGGGCTTGTGCAGGGCAAGTAATAGGAACCGAGGATAACCGCTGGTCATTAAGGGTAACGGAGTTTATTCCAAGAGAATAGAAGCGTATCGGGGGGTCGCAGAGAGTGGTGGGCGATTGAGATGAGTATGTTTGCGGGCATGTGGTGGGCGCGGTTCGCAAAAGACAGGGTTAATTTGAGAGGCATAGGAGCTAGAAGCATTTGCCCTGCTGTGGGCGTAGTCAGTGTGATAACAATGATGATACGCTGGAGTCCGGCGTACTGTGGATGTCGGTGCAAATTAAAGAACATCGGATGGGCGAAACTTCACGAAGCCTTCCACTGCGGCGTCCCTCATAGACCGAGTCGCTCTGGGACATTAAACAATATAAAACCAAACAAAACAAAACACAATTAAGCGGCATCTCTCAGAGTCCACTGTTTTCTTACAACATCCGTATTGCCGGGAATTATGTACTGTTTGATAATACTTCAAACGTGCCAACATGCGGCTTTATCGCTTTGTTTGTGATGCTATACGCGACCAGAATTATCTCGGTTGATCGCATCCAGGCGGAGCCGATTATAGGTTGTTCCAGACTGTTGTAGTAACCATGCGTGCCATATCTCAAATTTATCTACCGGCTTTGATTTGAGCACGGCCGAGAGCGGCGGCCATTCTTTTCGGTGACCGCCGAGCATGTTTGTTGCTTTCGCCGCCGCCTAGTTATTCAGTCCATTGTGAGCGCAGGTAAGCCCAATGAACACTTGACATTTAGGGGCACTTTCTCGCCGTCTTTCTCAATAGCTGGAATCCCATAACCAGTACTCGACAATATTAACAAAGAATTACGTGAATGCGCACCTGAAAGGAATTCAGTGGCGGAAAACCAAAACGAAAAGCGGTCCTCACAGCACACCTTCCTACATCGCGAAGGAAGGCTACCACACTTGCAACATCACTTCGGTTTCTTGAAGCCTGCACGATGAAAAATAGTCACATGACGCATCCTAGGCTAGAGGCTGCGTTGTATATTCTCGACAGATTCATTTAACCTATGCGTAGACGTAGGGTTGCCGCAGCAGTGTATATAGCAGCTGCTCTAACTGCCCTGCAGTGGAATCAGATGTGCTAATGATGGTGACTAAATTCAGCAGTTGGATATCAAAGTGCAGCGGAACTCAATGAAGGCTGCCAAGAAGATAGAATATTGACGTTTTGAAATTTCTGTGAATGCCAAAATTTCAAGGAGAAAAGGCAAAAATGCCAGTGTGGGCAAAATTCTCAACTCCATAGAATTATGCTGATGATGATGACGGTCAAGCGGTTTGGGAAGAAGAAAAAGAGAGCACTCGCGACATTGGCGTCGCTAACGGCTCGTGTCAGAAGTAGTTGAGCGACGCTGTCAGCCCTTCACGTTTCCAACTCAAGGCTTCATCTGCGGTTGGACGTCGTCCCCCTTAGCTGTTCTTGGGCGAACGACTCCGAAGTTCACCTGCTTGCTCCACCAAGCTGTCCTCAACCATGACAGGTGAGGGAACCAAGGCTACAGTGCGCTAGCACTAGAGCTGCCATTTGCCGACTCTGCCCTTGTTTGTGCGGTCCCACCGTGGCAGTTCAAATAAAAAAAAGCAGCTGAGCACCATAACTACGGATCTACTGCGGTGGCTTAGCTTGGGATGGAGTAAGAGGAAGGTCGCGTTAAATCTGTACGAACCCCGCCAAAGCCACTTTCTACGTTATCCTCAGTAATTACGCCTGCAGACAGCAGAGCAAATGCAGGCCGTAGAGAGATGCAGTGCCGAGACCGCCTGGTTGTTTTCGTGGCCTGTCTCTCCAGTGTCGGTGTTAGATCATTCTGAGAGAAGCTGTTAATAGTGGCAGCCACCTATGGAGGCATCAGCTAGAGAGAAAACTTCTACTGTCGTCTCCTCAAGACAATTTGGAGGATGACTTGGGCACGAGGCAAGCAGCTCGCAGTTTTAAAGATAAAGTATATAGCAGTGTTACTCCGCGTGGAACCTAAGTAAAATCAAACGAACCCCCAGGAATGGCGCCAGTATATTTGCAGTGGTGTGGGGAAGGGGGTTGATGTAGGCAATATTGTGGCGCGAAAGCGCTAGTTCGCTATCGAAGCTCAAAAACCGGAGTTATAAGTGAAGCATCAACCTCTGACATTTTACGAGCGGCGGAGCCCTTGTGCAGCTACTTCGTCAACGCGATGAACAGCCCCCCCCCATCCCCCCCCCCCCCTCCCGCGCGCCTCACCCCACTCCCCGTGTCATTTATAATAAACTGCACAACTCCAACCGAAAAAAAATTAACTTTAACCAAACGTTTCGAAGCCGACTCGCCTCCTTCATCAGGGGTGACTGATACCCCTGTCACACGGACACAGTAAAGGTACTTTGAACTAATGCTCCTTTACTCTAAGGACGAACGCGCGCTGCCACACGGACGCGCCAAAGGACACCTAGCTCAAAGGAGCTTCGAAACAAGGCAGCTCGAGTTCGTCCTTTGAGGCTTCAAGGGAGTACTCTCTCTCCCAGCGAGTTAACAGCATAAATAAATTGAGAAAAGAAACGTTCAATTTTAATTTTATAAATTCACTTCATAAGATTAGTGGTGTTTTAAAATATAAGATCATTTGTTTTGTGGCAGTCTCACCACGCCATACTCTCGTTCCAGATATACGAGCGTCACGGTAGCCACGGCTCAGTGTGGCCAGCACTGTGTTGTTATGCTCTGTACTTGGAAAATCATGTCATTATTGCCGTTAAAATTGCGTTGCTTTAACATAATACGGTTATAAAACTAATTTACTAAAAAAAAATGTGACATTTCTGTATTTACATGTGCAGTGAGGTTTGCAATTTTAATAACGCTTTTCTCTGATGAGCGCGCTAAAAACTTCTTGCGAAGGTCGTTCCGCGACCGTGTAGCACGGACGAACTCCCTTGAAGTAGTGCTCCTTTGGGAGCGTAAAGGAGCATTAGTTCAAAGTGCCTTTAGGGTGCCCGTGTGACCGGGGTATGAGGGCAGTAGCTAGCGTCTTTTAAGTATGGAGGGGGAGGGGGGGTGTCAAAGGAACGACAGCTGTGACGCGAAACGCGCCGAGCAGGGGGAGGGGGGGGGGTTTAGGTCATGCAGCAGAAATGCCCCCGACCTCCCCCCGCATCGAGCGCTCACCACCTCCGCCGCAGCTCAACCAACACCGCTGCGAGAGGGGTAGGATGAGTAGGGGAGGCTCGGAGACCGGCCGCGCAGCTGCCTCTTCTCACATGTTCACCCTCTTCGTCTTCCCGCCGCTTTTGCTCCAAGAAACGGACTATTCGGTTTCTGTCGCCGGCGCGCTCCGCCGTCACCGCTCCTGACACGCATGAGCCATAGGCGCCGGAATGCTGCGAGCAGCCGCGCAGCGGCGATGGCCGAGCGCGGCTTGTACAGTGCTTTTTGATGCAGCTCTCTTTGAGGCGGTGTTGCCTCGAGTGCTTTCGCACGTCCTACTCGGCTTGTTGTTTACTAGGAGCCGCAAAAAACGTAATGGGACGGATTAGGAGACACATAAACACGTTCACGAAAGCTTGCGTCCCTTACTCCGTCTCTCCTACGTTTTTTGCGCTTACTATTAAACAACATGCATTACCAACAAGCCCAGCAGCTTGCTCTCCTAATCGGTTTAACTTTACAAAGTTAAAACGTTAAAATCTTTTTTCCCTGCGTGATGCTTTCGAAGCAATTCTCGCCGAATCTCGACGAGAGGTTTGCAAATTATCTTGACGGAAAATTGCGTGGAGGAACTAAGATCTTAAATTAATTTCTTAGCAAATGAATGAATGAGCTGTCTATATAGAAAGGGAGCCTCAAGGCCATTATTTGGGGAATTCGGTTGTTAAGAAACGGAAAAGCATGGGTCTACTGTAAATGAACGGACGGCATGCGTGGTCTAGCCACGCTCTACACTGCTTTTTATAGGCCACCTATCTTAGCATATTTGCCAATATCTTCCCAGATGCCGTTAGCTCCGGCTCTGGTCAATGCACGAAATTCCTCCCCATCGGTCGCAAAACCTTGCATGGCGAGGAGGTCGTCGCGTCCCTTGCGGAACTCTGACAAATGCCAAGCTATGTGGTACAGGTCAGCACGACACATACAGCCAAAGTACGGGCACTTCTAACGTCAATATTGGCCCCTTGATGCAAGCGAGGGCCGGTAAGCCATTTACGGATGATGTTTGGCGTGTAGGTGGCATCGGCGGTGATCATATTGATGAAGATCTGCTCATGCCGTGTGGGTGCAGCTGAGGTATCAAGGTAGCTCACAACGCGGCTCGGGAGAGTGTCTCATTCTTTCCTCCGCTGGAATAACCCGCCGTTACCGACGAACCTGCTGATCTGTCCAACAACTTGGCTGTCCTAACGTGCAGACTAGAGCGTGACAAACAGCGGAGCCGTGCACGATTTACGGCCGTTACACCACCGGGTTTCTTTGTTAGCGAATAAAATCTGCTCGTCGGACTTTGAAGGAAGCGCTCGGCACAAATTTTGGGAAGTGCCCACGACCGCTCTCCTCCTCTTGCATTCGTCACTGCCAGGCACTGGCGTTTAAAGAAATCAGAACACAGCATGCCTCCGGCAAAGGATGCTTTCTCACTGGACAAGTGCGACGTAAAGCGGGCACGTGTTTATGCTTTGCCGGGAAAGCCTTGCGAAGCCAACAGCGACGGTCTGCAGTATGAGTAGAGATCCGGCCTTACGTGCTCGCATGCTTGCGATCCTGTCGTCTTAGAATTCGAAATGTGTTCACGGAGTTATATTTTGTGTAGTATGCACATGTTAAGCAAGCGACGTAACATTGTTATCGAGGTTGCTACAAGCAGATCCGTTCGCAAGTTGGGCGAGGTATCTTCATTGCGATTGAAATATTATCGTGGCCAGATGCCGCTTCCTTCAACGCGTTATCAGCAACTCAAGCTATCGGCTGATGTCATCGCTGTAAATACCTGTGCTGGGTGACTAGCTATCTGAGAACCACCTTGGAGTCGAAGCACAGCGCACTTCCTGCCTGCCCTAGCCAGCTGCGGGCGCCGGAGCAACAGTTCCAGATCCGGCCAGCTATTCTCGTAGCATCAGTGTTTGACGTGCTGCATACGAGAGAAGATGTCTGAGTATTCGTCCCATCCGGAATACTTCTTTCTTCCCGTCGATGTTTGGCTGAGCATTGTTGTTTACCTCGACGTCGAGTCACTCCAGGCCCTTCAAGAGAGCGATGTGGCCCACTGGGATGTTTGGCACATGCCGACGCTTAGCCGAACACTTACGTTGAGCCGTCACTCGGATGCGTCTGCCCTGGTTCGCCATTTACAGCGTTGTGATACACGTTCTGTCAGGACTCTGCGTCTCACCGGCTGCTTGATGGCTGTCCCTCAACAGGTATTCCAGGCACTCTCTGCATGCGTACACCTGTCGGAGCTGTACTGCGTGAACTGCATTCTAAGTCCCCGGCACCTTTTCGACATCCTCACCACATCGATGGCCTCGCTGGTCCGGCTAGAATGGTCGCTTCTCGATGAGCAAACCTACTTTGATAGGTTCGACGATATCGCCGCCGCGGAGAATGACGTCGTGCCACAATTACGCCGCATGTACGTAGAAATCGATAAAGACCGTGCAAGCTTTGACCTCCTCAAGAGAATCGAGAAACGCTGTGTGAGCCTGGAACACCTACACGTCCACGCACGCTTCGCAGAGAAATATGACACGCTATCCGCATGCTTGAGCCTGATTGATCCCGATTGGATGTTGCGAAGCTTCGCCTACACTAGCCAGGGGTTCTCGGAAAATAATGATTGGCTAATCGCGATGGTGCTGGAACATCGAATGCCACTGCCCGCCCACTGCATCCGTTCTGCCGTATTCGGGAACGTCACTTTTCGCATGCACCCGGTTGCCTCTTGCACGTGCGTACTACTGAAGGACGTCATCGCTTCGTCAGAGCTATCAATTCCCGAAGAGGACTTGATATTATGCGTCGTATGCTGCCCCGACGCGCCATCGCAGCTGGCAGAAGTGGCCTCTCGACCGTGGTTGCAGAGGCTGCGGTCGCTTACGATCGTTTTCCTCCCTTCCTTGGGGTGGGCGTATGTTGGCCCTCGGAGCCATTATGTCAGCCGGGCGTTCTCTTCGCCTTTGAACATGTTTCTGAACACATGCAACAGCCTTACCGAGCTGAACTTCAGCTGGGTTCATTTCGACTGTGGCACAGAGTTGTGCCAGATATTCTCATCGCAAGCCCTTCCTCTGCTTCGAGCCATCGCCCTTCCACAGTGCAGCCTCCAGACAGACGCGTCTCTGCAACACCTCGCCGCTTCCTGCGCAGTGCTTGAAGAGCTTGATGTGCGCAGCGGAGACAGCAGGAGCTCTGCTTGTTCGGGATGTCCTGTGTGTTCTCAGCCCTTTACTGCTATCAACAGACACACTTTCTCCGCTTTGCATCGTGGGACAAGGCTGCAGAGCCTTACGCTGTTGTCTTTCTACGGTCTGGGGTGCTACAAATTCTTGGCTGAGTGTAAATTGGTGCGCCTTCGTCTAACCTGGCTCGAGAAGGGCATGACTTCCTGTGATGGACGACCGTTCTTTCCGTGGCTCAGTTCGAGTGGGCACTTGCGGTGTCTGACCCTGTGGAGTCCCAAAGTGGCCCTGAGTGCGGTCTGCAGCGAACTCGGCACCGCAGGCGTGTTGGGTCTACGGACACTGTGTATCGTTTCCGACATGGAAGCAAGTGGCAGCGCTCGGGAATCGATTTCAAGGCTGTCAAGGCGTCTACCGCTCCTTGAAACTGTCCATGCGCACTACTTGGATGAAGATCACCATCAGCACCGTGTGACCTGGATTCGATGTTGGCGACTCAGCTGCCCGGGTGAAAGGAAGTACTTCGAGGGTGGTGCCTTTACTTCGAATGCACCTTGCTCACCAGACTGCGCTATGACGACGTTCATCGGATTGAAGAAACCGCGGCACTAAAGGACTACACGCTTTGACCGAAAGCAGACCGATTAACAATACATTTGCATCCCTATCGTGCAGATTTGGACAGATAGCACCTATTCGGAGCAAACAGCGAACTGCAGTGCTCTTGAGTTTCGGCAGAACTTTACGTCGTTTACGAGATATCGTTGTAGGGATTCCTAAATGCCTCCAGCTTCGGTCGGTGGAAACGATAATTCTTTTGTCGCCGCTTTTCGTATTTTAGCGCATTCTTGTACGAGGTGTGGTACTTGTATCTTTAGTGCCTGCATCTTTCATACGGTGCCAGTGGTCGGACCGTATTTCATTCACGTTTTGCATGTTATCTCGGGGTACTTCATCCCACTTTGGCCCTGGTTATTAAAGATCGCCGAGCACATTCCCATCATACGTGGCTTTTAAGAACTATAAATTTTAGAGCTGTTGCAATTTTAGCTTTTGACGAAGGGGGTATTCCTTCAATGTGCGAACGTGACGTCATTTCTTGCATATTTAGCGTAGTGACATTCTGTGCTCACCTTGCATTGTAAGAGACTTGCACGCGGTGTTAATCCGTGCACGGCTTTCTTTTTTCTGCGTGAACTTGCGATGCTCCTTGATTATTCTGGTCTTCATGTCGTCTCTCATTTCTTTAAAGAGTCAAAACCATGCGGCAACAACTTTTGTCATGTTTATTTTTTGGATTATGTGCTTCTTCGTCACTGATATTACAGTGCCTTAACAGTTTACTCGCTGGGAAGAGAAATTTATCAGGTGTATGGGCGTACACACGATACTACTTTGCGCCGAATGATTCACCAGAAATTTTGGGCTCGGATTTCTGAGCTTTTCAGAGCTTATGACAGATAAACGCGCGTAGCTCATTCAATTTCTTCCGGTTCGTCTTAAGACAGCGTGCGCTGCCCAAAACAGTTCGTGATGAAAGAGAAGACACAGTATTCATTCCACTCTTAGTGGTCGATCAAGCCGCAGCCGGAAAGGGTGGAGGAGGAGGAGAAGTCTTTATTGGTCTCTGCGGTTTTGGGGGCAACATCAGCGATGTTGTCCCTTTGGCTGTAGCCCCAGGAGTCGTCTCTTTCGAGCTCGTCCACTTTTAATCAATGGCCGGTTGCCCTTAGTCCCGGGCTCCGCTAGCCACTGCCGCCCGTTGAGTTCGCTGTACCAGAGATTGTTGGTCTTCACAGGGGTCGGTGGACAGCAGTCTCCCATTGCTCCGCACTCGGGTTTTGGGGACCACGTCTGTGTTTTGACAGGTGCAGCAAAGTGGCTTGCGAGCCTCAGCCCTCGCGAGCCTCAGCAAATGAGGAGTGCGCAAACTGTGGCGCACAAGAAACTCAAGTATTTTCTTGAATGTGTGGCTGCGTGAACAATATGGCAGGTGGTGCATCCTGCGTTTCAAGTTCGCGGCGGTCGTGGAGCCAGCCTTTAACGGGATCCCTTTTCTCCTCTAATGCTGGTCGCAAAAACATTTGTTTTGTGCGGCTGCCGGCCCCTCGCTGAGGTTCGTCGAAGTCCTGCTCGGGCAGTATTTCTCGCTCGGTGTGCGCTCAAGCCACTGGGTTGCTCCATCGGATCGCTCCAGGTTAATTTTTGACCATCTGGCGTTTCTTCACGTGCAGCCTCCTGGTCAGTTGAGAGGAATCACGGACAGGCTGACTCAGACAGACTCCAGCGCCACGAAGAGTTAGGCGCTGGGTGCGAGATAATGCTTTGTTTGTTTACGGCGGCTGTAAATAGGTGGCGCGCTGTTCGAATTTACTGCTTTTTACGCTAGTACTCGATTGCCGCGTAGCACAATCCTCAAGGGGGCGTTTTCCCCAGTTTCGCTCGGGGTTACGAATCGCGCGAACAGGGACTGCTTTGCAGTTTTCTTATCGCGCGAACCCGACATTGCGCGCGAAGTTGCCGCAGCTTGCGCGCCTTTCTTGTTTAGTCCTAAGACTGCCAATCTAGGATACTAAATGCTATGAATAATGCTAGGAACGCAAGGTCGGGTGGCTAATACCGGACTGGTTTGGCAATAATCGGTCTCAAATGAGTAAATTTCAATTAGACTCATTGGTGGTTTTTTACTGGGCTGCTGTCTGCTCTAATAATGAGATGGAGAATTAGATTTTAACTTAATTAAGAATGAAGGGATTGAATAATTAAAGAAGAACCTCACATTTTTTTACGGAATATTTATTACAGGCAAAGGTCACCAGTTTGCACAAACACGTATTATAGTCTTGCTGTTCTTGTTCCTTGCATTGCTCATTGCTCATTGCTCATTGCGCATTGCTCATAACCTTTATTTTATCCAACCGACAGCCTTGGGACTAAGCTGGAAAGACATGGTATCTGCGGCAACTGCACGAGCGATGTCA
Source organism: Amblyomma americanum (assembly GCF_052857255.1). Taxonomy (NCBI): domain Eukaryota; kingdom Metazoa; phylum Arthropoda; class Arachnida; order Ixodida; family Ixodidae; genus Amblyomma; species Amblyomma americanum. The sequence continues at coordinate 94,724,774 of NC_135502.1, read as the reverse complement.
GGGCCACACAAGGAACATTCTTGCAATCAATGAAACATGTGAAGGGTTAGCGCCAATAAGCGGCTAACTCTACGCGTCCTTCGCATCATGGTTGCGTTATCATCTCGTTCGCGATCTAATTCTGAGATGCTACTTTAGATTAGTGTAGAACAGCCCAGTAAAAAAGTAGAGATGAGTCTGGTTGAAATAATTGTATATGGGACCAATTGCTTCAAAACCAGCTGCGTGTTCGCCACACGATCTCGGGCTTGTTGCACCATTCACAGCACTTGTTTCGTTAAATCGGCATACTTCGAACCAAACCAGAAAGAGAAGCAGTCTGCGGACACTTCGCGTGCAATGTCGGGCTCCCATTATAAGAAACCTCCAATGTGTTTAGCGGACGCCCTTCAGATGGGTGTTGTCTACGCGGTGTTCGGGCACCGGCGCATAGCGCTGTGAAATTGACCTTTTCGAAAGCTCGGTTACCTTTGACGTTGTGTACCAATCAATTAGGGATACAACTCACGAAAATACTCGCATTTTAGAGAAGCTTGCCGGCAAAGCAACTTCTCCAGTGCACGTAACTCATTGAAATAGCCAAAATTTGTTTGGCCACAGCGCCGAGTGTAACCGCGTTTTTGAAGTTCTGAAACCATATATGTATATTACTTACTACGCGCTACACGCCTCTCAATAATTGAGGAGCCTAAAGGTAGTAGCTAAAAAATTAAGTATTTAATGTTAGTTAACCATCCTGCTTGTTAGCAGATCTTAGCTGTATTCTGATGTACTGCACTGGTGACAAATCAATGCGGAAAAAAGCGTTTTTCTAACTCAAAGAGCCTTTTTTTAAATTGTGGAAAATCTTAGGTTCCGCACAGTGTATAGTCCCTGCTGGCCGTTACTTATTTTCTCTGCTCTAAAGAATTGGCTAGGAACGTCTAGTTACAAGAAGCTTCAACAGGTGGCGCCAGCTGCTTGAGGGGAGAATGAAGTTACCGCGGAGAGAAAGGGCAATTTGCTAGCAAATGACGCCGGTAAAGAAGTGGCTTGAGCACCATTCATGTGTTTAACATTGTTCCTACACCCTGGGTGATAAAGGAAAAAGCATGTTCACTTCAAAGATAGATGTCTTTTTGAGTGTTCCTTTGAGTGAGATGCGCAATTATAGCAGTTTCTACGGCATCAACGTGATGTGGGTTTCCTGCGTGTACAGGTGCTCTGGATACGAAGGCGCAAGCCCTTTGCGTTTTTGCGTTTAAGAAATTGGCTTTAAAGACTGCCCTCTCATTACTTTATCCAACTGTCGATTTCTGTCGTCTTCCACACAGGAGTCGGTGTGGATGCGCCCGCTCTCAGAGGTGATATCGACCCGTAAGGTCCGTGCCGAAGGCGGGACCCTCTTCCTGGACATGGAATGCGGCAGACCCATGGTACAACAGGTCACGCGCATAGAGACCTGTCAGGTGTGCATCCCATCGCACGAATACAAGAAATTTTGCGGCATTCAGTTTCTGAGTGTCAGTTCTTATCCACACATAGCATTCGGTTTGTAGAGTATATTGATTCCTGGCACCAATGGTTCGTTCCGCCTCTTTAATAAGTGTATGGAGTAACGTGGTCTTTTTGTTTGACGCTTTGCAATAAATCATACCTGTTTCAGCGTAATTTACACAAAAATGCTATACATATTCTAGCGACACCAATATAAGGAATCGCTTTGGGTTTCTTTTTTTTATTTGAAACGCAATTGTCCCAAGGCGGGACATTACACGAAAGGTGGGCGCATTAACGGCGGTTAACAATGACTGTTGTGTGGTAACCGAGAAGACGAAACGGCTTCTACGATGGTAATCATGATATCATCAGGATCAGGGGTTAGCGCTAGGCCACTGTGAAGGTCACTCCAGTCGTGAGCTGTGTGTACAAAAGTTTGCTTCTGGAATGTAGTACAGCGGGCACAGTGAACCATGACGGTGTTAGCATGTCGATCCAGTGTGAGGTGTTCGACTTATTGGATGAAAAAAAAACCTCTGCATAGCTCTGTTACCTTTGCAGAACCTCTGTTACGAGTCGGATTCCTACTAGGCCTATTGCATAAAGAAGGAATCCGTCTAGTGTGTCCGCAAAACCTCGGTAAACCTGTCTGATAAAGACTATTTATATCTAGATTGCATGATGTCCCGTACACGCCTGCGTACAAGTGTTTCGCGATTTTCGGTTGTCATGTTACAATGTGATTACGATGATTGTATAAATGTGACGCACTGTTGTATTAAACCAGTTGAAGTTCTGCGCTCTGTCCTGTTGGTTTCTTCCTCGTCTCTTGACTTTTTTGCGCGTTTTCAAGATGCATTCTACTATTGCGAACTAAAGAGAAGAAAGGAGGGAAAACTGACGGAACGAGGTAAGCCTCCGCCCCCTTCTTTCATTGGAATATGTAGCTTTGATCTCTCTACCTTGGACTTCAAGGGACAATTTCGGCCTATTTAGGTCCTGTCTTGCCATATTGAGGTGATTTGTATTGCTTTTTCAAATCGGTATTGCTTACACGGTTGTACTTGAGTGTGTAAGAGAGTAAAAATATTGCTGCATGTGTACTGGAATGCTCCGTGTTATTTTAGACACCTTGGTGTTCCTTAAAGTACTGCCGCCAGCACACTTAACACGAATGATGGACAGCCTGGCTCAGGCAGACGCGAACACTACAAAGCTTTACCCGCGGGGAGCGAGATAGCGATCTTAGAACGTTTGCGGGGTCAGTTCAAGTGCAGTTCGATTCGTCTGCTTTTGCGCCTGCACCCGATCGCTGCGTAGACAGCGTGCTCGTGTTTTTTAAGCTTTCTGTGGCGGTTGGTGCTATATGTGCAACGTGTTGTGGTTTTCTGATCGCGTGAACTCGATTTTGCGCGCAAACTTCCCGCAGCTCGCGCACCTTTCTAATTTAGTGCCTAGGCTACGAATGTTATAAATGTTGTGTGTTGTGTTGGGTATAGTGGCGCATAAACGACTAAGGCTATTATGCGCCATGTTAAAGGTTGCATCTATTAAGGAGATGTGGAAGGAGATGTTAACGTCATCATGACGGTAAAAGCGCGCTGAGTTAACCGCCAGTGTGGTAATGACCGGTAATGACGCGTCGAGTTAAGCGAATGTTACTGATGCGGCTGCGAACACGTCCTTGTATTGAAGAGGAGAACCAATCAAAGAAGGGGGACTAGAAGAGACACGTACACCTCAACGGCTGTTTTTGTGTCCACCAGTCGTCGTGGTGTAAGCAACCGGATTGATTTGGTTCTCCAACCCTCAGAGGTACTCACAGACGACAGCGCTACTAAACAGCCATACGGGCGCACCATCCTCACCTCTTCTTTTTGTGTTTGCCAAAGCAATTTCTTCAAGCGTTATTGTAATTTGAGCTCATTTCCCTGCTGCATCCTGCATCCTGATGTATGAAACTGAGTATAGCTGTTAAGATCGGAGAAATGGAGCGCCCAACATGCCTTCTGATGAATACTTGATATTAGGAGCTGGCTCGCTCGCATTATATATTGTGAGTGCACTGGGCGGAGCTGTATAATCACTGCCTGTGTACTAATTCGTTTTGCGTGTTCCGCCAGTATTGCAGAACAATGGTCATTAGGCGCGAAGAAGCACTATGCTGTGCGTGGCCAGAATTTTTCAATAGGTAACGAGGTAAAATTTACAGGTAAGCGCCTCCAATGACCTTCGAAACAAGAGCGCCTCAGCAAAAAATTGGAGGATGCTTAAACTTCGCCTTTATGAGTGGAACGTGACAGCGTGTTGCAGCACTGCCAGGGAGTCCACAGGACACCATCGCCCGTTCGGCGCGACGCCGTGCACGTTAGACAAATCGCTCTGCTATGTACGCTGAAACGGACGCGCGGAGCGGAAAACCACGTTGAAGCGCTGCCAGGCGCCTTGCCGAAACGCGCGGGACTCAAGTTGCAGTCGCAGTTCGTCGGTACATCGTTCTCGACAAACCCGATGCCACGAACGCCAGCATAGCTTCCGCGCCGAACGAACGGGGAGCAAGCCGCAAGCTTCGTGGTGAACGTGCTTTGAATGTGCGCTGCGTTGTTCGCCGCTCACCGCGTGATTCCTGCGTGCCCGCACGGCCCCACTGCGCCCGAACGAGACGAGCGGGAGGCGCGGCCGTGGGAGTGGCGTACATTGCGAGGAGGAACAGGAGGGATTTTTTGCTCACCGACGACATCGGCTTTTATGCGACACGGGACAATTAACGCTGTCGCTTTAATACCGGCAATAGACGCGGCCCACAAACTGTCTGCTCCACGCTAAGGCCACTCCTCCTTCACGCACCCCATCACGTGCTGCTCCCAGCGGTAATATTTGAAACTCGCTGCTCTCTACCGGCGCACGGGATATTTTCCAGGTTTCCATTACACTATAGTGCCCGTCGGCTGAGTGTCCCAGCCAGCTAACCTCACCTGCTAGCGCACATTTTCCTATTGCAGCTATCGGCATAATAAATAAGTAAAATACCGCTCATGCCGCTCATCCCTTCTTGCCCAATCATACATACCTCGTACAAGCGGCGAGTAAAGATGGCAGTTCAGCGGAACGCCAGTCTTCGATGACTTAACGAATGAAAAGTGTAAGAATTCCGCTTACTTGGCATAACTTGTGCGCAAAGCCGCTAGGCGATGGTCGGTTAGAGTGGTACAACAAACTGCAAGGGAGGCAAACGTAGTGGGGCTTTCCCTGAGTCAGGCGGGAGGATGTAACTTAGCAGTTTGTTAAAATACTGTGTCGGCTGATCACACAGGACAAGACTTTTTCGAGAACGGTGGCAGAGGAAGTTGCTCATGCAGCGGATGTAATCTGGCCACTGTTGATGTATATTCAATGTCGATGGGGTGTCTTATGCTCCTTGAAGTTCTTCTGGAATTACGGCTTTGGGGAGAAAGCGCCCCTGGAATAGGCGCTCAGAGCTTGTGGCCGAATTACCCCGGTGAATCCAGTTTGGGCAATGCGAGACGCATCTCCGTAACATAGCTCGGGTAGTACGCCCTCTCGCCTCCAAAGGGGACATCCATACTTACGACGGTCGCCGCACAGGCCGAGCAGAGGATCTGGCACCCTAGTGCGGCCCCGAACATGGCCTCTTCTAGGTGAATATTGCCGGCCCTTACCTCCGGGGTGGTTCACAGCCGCAATTATGCACCAAGGCAGTCAGGTAGAAAGTTTAAGTTTTAAGGTATCTGGCCCCACTCACGCAGAGGAGGTGGACATGCACTGGTCATCTCCCATCCTGCTTCTCGACATATAATCACCGACTCCCGCGGAGCGTGTCGAAGCTGGCCGCATAGCGCCCCTAGCAGCCCACCCCTAAATACATCATCTGGACTTCAGGTCATCAAGGTCTTCGAAGGAATGACGCTGCAGACGTGGCTTCCCGAGCTCTCATCTCCCAGGTACCTCATACCGACACTGATACCTCGGATGCGGGGCAACCCTTATTGCGCTTTTGTGAAATTCAGCAATAATATCCGCATGAACATCAATTCTATCCACCCCTAGCAAAAGGGCTTCTGAAAGCAGTCGAACGTGGGCTCCTCCGAATTTTTGCGACTACTCTTGTATGCCCATCTACAATGGAACATTTCTACCAGATGGTCACTGGCCGGTGCTCGCACTGCGGATAGGTGGATGACACCTACCACTAGGTGTGGGCATTGCCCTTTCTCCCCCCACCGAGAGGACTGAGAGGCGGCCCTGCTCGGCTGCTCGGAGCTCTACGTCCAGCGGGCATTGGTCCAAGAGACCGGGACAGCGGCTTCTACCAGTAGGGTTCCGGAGTAAGGACTCCACCTTGTATTTAAGGAGTCTTCCCTCTAAGGAAGCATCCGAACACCTTTCTCTATATATTGATACAGCACAAAAATAGAGACAGCTGAAGTGTAGAAGGGCAGGAAGCAGAAGTGCTTCGCCATGTTTGCGGCCACTCGGCAGCCTGGAGTAGTTCGGTCCCCAATTGTGTGACGCGTAATATTCGTGACAAATCTGGTGAACCAGCTGGGTACGCTTCCAGACCCGCGGAACCAGCACGGAACTCACCCCGGACCACCAGCGCCGCGGTCGCCGCCTCCGTGGAGCGTCCCCTGAATTCGGACCCCTTGCAGCTGCATCAAGGGAAACGCAACATCGGTCTTCGGAGGAACCAGCTGTCATGACAACTGGCCTTCGGGATGCCATCCGATACGTTCTATTTCCCGCCCTGAGTAGTCTGGGACGAGGTGCGCCTGGCAGCCCAACAGCACCAATTTTCTGAGGTTCCTCGTCGGGTTGATGCAAGGCCCAAGTATGCGTCCGTCTACGTCAGGCCTCTGCCGGGACTCCAGCAGTGCGCCCTCCGAGCTCCCCTCGTGACAACGCTCCGCCAGTTTATCAGCGACCGCGAAAGAGGGAAGTGTGGCGTGCCCTGGATCGTCGGCCCCTGTGCTATCACTGTGGCCAGGTGGGTTACCTCGGCAGGGTCTGCCCATACCGCCGCCTGGGCCGGCGTGGATTCGCACCGGACGACCCATGCCCATAAAACGGGGAACGACCACTTCAGATAGCATCTCACGTGTCGTCGCGCCAGACTCATATCAAGTTAGGCCACCGAGAGGCCGATGCGCTACCGGTCTCCAAGCCCCCGTCAAGCCGCAGGCTACTCCGGACGCCGATCTTCCAGTCCACGCCAGGAAACTGATTCCAGCGGCCTCTGGTGGCACGGCCACTGTTGTCGGGACTTGTGAAAATCCTCTTAGGCCACGACGACGCGCCGATATTTCTCTGGGAGCGAATAGTAACAGCATCGGACACGCTACTTCCTATCTTTGCATTAAAAATGATGGAGTCGACGTGACCGCTTTGGCAGATACTGGTGCTGATTATTCCGTCGTGTGCCTTGCCCTTGCGCTAGAACTGAAGAAAGTTGTGACGCGGTGGTCGGGGCCTAGCATTTGCCCTGCCAAGGATCACCTGATTATCCCTGCTGGAAGGCTCGCAGCTCGTGTCGATATCCGTGGATTTGTGGACGTCGGCGAAATAGCAGTGCTCCGTGAGTGTTCGAGAGACTTGATCTTCGGCCTCCACTTTCTGCAGATGGATGGCGCTGTCAATGACATGTAGGAGGCACGGGTCACGTTCTCGACTAAACAGGCCGAGGCGCGCTCTGACAACGACGATTCACGGTTCAGTGCACTGCGACTTGTTGACGACGGCGTAATGGTGCTACCCTGGTTAAGTGTGCTAGCTCTCGTGAGGAATGATTTATTTTACGACAGCGAGGGCATCGCCGATAGCAACCTACCGCTGCTGCTCCAGAAGGGAGTAGCCTTCGCTCACGCCCTCTTCCAGTTACAAGTCGGCTGTTCTCGTGTGCTCTTTACAAAGTTTTCCAACGAGTTGCAGCACCTCGCCAAGGGCACGGCTGTCGCCTTTTTGCATCACCTCGCGGTGTTTTCTTAAGTATGCGCTCTGGAGACAAGCCGTCAAGACCAGGCCCCACCATGCCCTTCCGTCCGTCAGGATCAATATAGCCTCAGCAGACGACTCTTCTCTCGGCGCTTCTAACCGGTTTCGCGGGCTGTTTTGCCACAAGCTACATGGTCGGTCGTACGCCTGCCGCGAAGCATCGCATCATCACCGACGAGGCCACGCCACCCGTATGCTAGCGCCCATACCGCGTTTTCCGCGACAGACAGCGAAGCCATTGAAATGCGAGTCGACGAAATGCTCGCCGACGATGTCATTCAATCGTCGACACGCCCCACGGGCGTCACCAGTAGTCCCTCATCAAAAATAAGGACAACGCCTTGCGATTCTGTGCCGATTACCGTAAAGTGAACAAAGTTTTTGTGGGACGCAATAGAGATAATGCTTTCGTGGAGGTCCGCCGCCGCCTGCAACGTCCACTGATACTCGCCCTTACGATGACACATACCGATGCCAGCAACGTAGGTATTGGGGCGGTCTTGGTACAGTGGCAGGACAGCGCCAAACCAGTCACCGGTCACGCGAGGCGTAAACGTTTGCGCTCGGAACGCAACTAATCAACGACTGAGGAAAAATGTCTTGCGGTACTCAGGGCCATCAATAAGTTTCGGCCATGCCTCTACGGAATACCCTTTGGCGTTGTCAGTGACCACTACTCGTTGTGCTGGCTGGCCTGCCTAAAGGACCCGTCTGGGTGGTTGGCGACTCGGAGCCTCCATTCACAGGAGTACGACGTTACGGCCTGGTACAAGTCTAGGCGGAAGTACCAAGATGCGGATTGCCTATCATGCGCAACAGTGGACCTGGCTTCCTCAGAAATCACTAAAGACTTCCCTTTCCTTGGTGTTGTTAGCACAACCGAGATGGCGCAACTTCAATGGTGTGGACCCGAAGTTAGCGCCGCTCATCGCGTGCCTGGATGTCTGCGATGGTCACCGTGTTTTCCTTCGTGGGCCGCAATGTGTCACTCTGCAAAACGGCGTCCTCTACAAGCGCAACTTCGAGAGAAATACCGGAACATTTCTGCTCGTAGTCCGTCACAGCTGCGACCCGATATCTTGAGCGGTTGCCACGACGAACCATCTGCCGGCCACCTGAGAGTGGGTTGTACCTTAGCAAGCACCTACTGGCCCAAATTACTTCATCATTGCGGACAAACATCAAACCTCTCGCAACTGCCAATGCCGTAAGTCTCCACCCTCCAAGCCCACCGGATTTCATCCCCCCATACCACCTCCTAAGACGCCTATCCAACAAGTGGGAATGAACCTATTCGGCCCTTTCCCCGAAGTAAACCGCTGGGAAACGTTGGATTGCTGTCACGACGGATTATTGGACGCGGTACTCGGACACAACGGCGCCTGCAAGCGAAACGGCTGTCAAAGTAGCCGCGTGTTTTGTACGCAACACAGTACTGCGTCAAGCGCCCCTGCGGTTATCATTACTGACCGTAGAGCTTTCTTCACGGCCCGCTTGACTCGAGCAGTCCTAGATATGACCCACACCAGCCATAGGCGTACTACGGCGCACCACCTACAGACAAATGCTTGGTGGAACGCCCTAACAGAAACCCTGGGCGACATGCTGTCCATGTATGGGGATGTGGAAGCATAAAACGTGGCAACAAATTCTCCTTTACTTAACATTCGCTTACAATACAGCCCTGCAGGAGACAACATGGCTCACGCCCTTCCAGCGTGTATCCGTCGTCCAGTTTTGGGACGCCATGTTGCCGTCGGACCTCAGTGTGACCGAGAGCCCTCACTTGACATCGCCGCTTTCGTTCAGCGGACTGGAAAAGCACGTCAACTGGCCAGGCAGCGAGTCCACCGTAAACAGCACCTATACGCTGACCGTCACAACCTAGGACGAGAATTTGTTATGTACAAAACAGGCGGCGATGTGTGGCTTTGGACACCAGTTGATTGCCGTCGGGTGTCTGAAATATTACTGCGCCGATACCTCGGTCATTGTCGTGTTCTCCGCTGTATTAGCGACGTGACGTACGAAGTTTCACTGGGAATTCCAAGTCACTCAACACGCAGACCACCGCGTCCTGATGTTGTGCACGTCGTTCGTAGCAAGCTGTACCACGACCGTCTTTCTGATTGCACTTGAAGCTGAGTGGGCCGGATCTGCGTCGTGATATCTGTGTTAACCCTGCGCTTCTAACCCCATTTTACAACTGTGAAAGCAGGCCGCATCGAGGCGATGCTGCAGAGCAGGGAGCAGTGATACAGCTCAGAAGAAGCGGAAGCTGAAGTGTAAAAGTGGAGGAAGCAGAAGTGGTTCGCCATCTTCCTTGCGGCCGCTCGGCAGCCTCAAGTAGTTATTCTCTCCCCGATTGTGTGGCACGTAAAATTCGTTACAATAGCTGGAATAAATGCTTTTCACCATCACAACCATCCTTAACACAGCAGGACAGCCTGTAAGCCAACGAAGAGAAAGGTAGACACGCAACCGGTGAATATACACGCTGGGCCGCACACAACAGACACATTCATGTTGCATCCGGTACGCCGTGCCACCTGAAGCACAGACAATTACTGCGCCGATACTTCGGTCATTACCGTGTTTTCCACCGTACTATCGACGTGACGTACGAAGTTTCAGCGGCAACCCGCGCCCGCTCGTCGCTCTGTTTGCGTAATTACCACCTCATGGAATGTCGCGGTGAATATCCATAATTAGAGCCACAGTTTTGAAATGCTTGGGGCACACTATTGGTCTTCTGTGCACTCCGCAATTATATATCCGGTGCGAGCGCAGGCATGCATTTTGCAAGTCATATTTTGCAGCGCGTAGCAGGAGTAGCTATCACAATATACAATCGCAGCCGCCGTGCTGACTCAGTGTTTATGGTGCTTGCCTGCTGACCCAAAAGACGCGGGTTCGACCCCAGTTAAGGCGGTCCCAATTCTATGGAGGCGAAATGCTGGAGGCCTGCGTGCTTTGCGATGTCAATGCACGGTGAAGAACCCGAGGTGGGTGAAATTATCCGCCGCCTTCCACTGCGGCGCCACTCATAGACTATATAAGCAAGTCTATATTACCAAACCTAACCAGAGAAAAACGGGCAGCAGCTCATAGGAGTTCATTGTTTTCTCAGAATTACCATATTAACAAGGAATTTCATGGAAGCAAACTTAAAAGGAATGCAGTGGTGGAAAATGCAAACCAAAAGCGGGCCTCACAGCACTCATTCATACATCGTGCAGAAAAGCCTCCAAAACTGCAACAGCACTTGGGTGTCTTGAAGTCATGCGCGAGAAAAAAATAAACTCACATGACGTAGCCTAGCCTACAGCCTGCGTGGTATATTCTGGACTGTTTCTTTCAACCTCTGCAGAAATGTAGGGTGGCCGCTGCAGGGCGAACTAAAGGGGCTGTAACAGCCTTCGAGTGTTATCAGCTCGGCTAATGGTGATAACTCAATTCACCATTTGGACATCAAAGTGCGATAGAGCTCATCCAAGGCGGGCAAGAAGATGGAATGTCGACTTTTATAAACATCTGCGAAGTGTCAAAGTTAGGAGAAGAAAAGCCGAAAGATGCCACTATGGGGCAGAATACTCAACTCGATAGAATTATGGTAATAATTAAGGCGGCGCCTGTCAGAAGAAGACAAGCGACGCTGTCAGCCCCTTCCCTTTTAAAGCGCCCGGCTTCATCAGCGGTTGGCCGTCGCTCCTCGTACCTGTTCTTGAACGAGGGACTCAGAAGGTCACATACTTGCTCCATCGAGGCTTAATTTCAGTTTGCTAGCAAAGAGCCCCCACTCACCGATTTCGCGAAAATGCGCGCGGTGACACCATGGCAGGTCAATAAATAAATGCAGCTGAGCACTATTACTAGTGAGCTACCAAGGTGGTCGAGCTTAGAATAGCGTAAGAGGAAGGTTTTGTTTAATCGGAACGTACCGCACTAAAGCCACCCTCTCCGTCCTCCTCAGTAATCACGCCTGCGGACGGCAGAGAAAATACAGCGCGCACCCGAATGCAGTGCCTGGACCACTCGGATGTTAGGCGCCCGGTAGTTCCAGTGTCAGTGTCAGATCAATGTGGGTGATGCGCTATTACTAGTGACAGCCACTAAAGGAGCATCAGCTAGAGGGAAAAGTCATCCTACTCTTTTTACCTTAAGTCAACACGTTAACCACTTTCTGACAAGCGTGGTGCGTTCATAGCAGTTCCCGCAAAAGCTCGCCGACAGCTTCGCAATTTAATCTATCAGAAAACTGCATGTAGGAACTAAGAGATTTAAGGCCTTTGTTAGTGAATGAAATCTGCTCGTCAGACACTGAATGAAGAGCTCGGCAGATTTTTTTCTTTTTTTTTTTTGGGGGGGGGGGGGGGTTGGGTGGGGTTGCCCACAACCGCTCCAATCCCCTTGCTGCCATCACTGCCAGCCGCGGGCGCCGATTCAAATCAGTACAGAGGATGCCTGATGAGGAAGCATGTTGGTTCACTGGACGACAAGCATGGCTTCAAACGCACACGTGTTGATGCTACAACGAGAAAGCCTTGCGAAGCAGACAGGAAACGGCGGTCTGCAGAATGCGCAACAGATCCGGCTTTGCGTGGTCGCATGCTCGCGATCTTGCGCGTTACTTTTCAAAGTGTGCAGTCATGATGTTTCATTTCCGACATGAATGCAAGCACTAAGGAAGCGCCGTCAGATTACGTTATCATGGCTGCTACAATCAGATCTGTTCGCAAGTGGGACAAGTGTTCTTCCTTGTGATTGAAAGATTATCGCTGCCAGATTATGAGGCCAACCCTTTCCACGATTTATCAAACTAAGGCAAGCCACAGAAATCGCCGCCATAAATACGTGCGTTGCGCTACTTCCGTTCTTAGAAGCACCCTACAATCGAAGCTCGGCGCACTTACAGCATTCCCCACCCACCTGCGGGCGCAGGAGTAGCAGTTTCAGATCCGGCCAGCTATCCTCGTTGCATCAGTGTTCGACGTGCTGCTTCTGAGAGAAGATGGCTGAGTCTTCATTCAGTCCGGAATACTTCTTTCTTCCCGTCGATGTTTGGCTGTGCATTGCGGTTTACCTCGACATCGAGACACTTCAAGCCTTGCAAGAGAGCGGTGTGGTCCACTGGTATGTTTGGGACATGCCGGCTATTAGCCGAACGGCTACGTTGAGCCGTCACTCGGATGCGTCTGCCCTGCTACGCCACCTACAGCGTTGTGATGCCCGTTCTGTCAGGACTCTGCGTCTCACCGGTTGCTTGATGGCTGTCTCTGATAAGGTATTCGAGGCACTATCTTTATGCCTGAACTTGACGGAGCTGTACTGCGTCAACTGCATTGTAAGTCCAGGGCGCCTTTTCGACATCCTCACTACATCGATGTCCCGGCTCATCCGGCTGGAGTGGTCCCTTTTTGCTGAGCAAATCTGTGGAGAGGGGTTTGACGATATCTGCTGCTCGCTGAGCGTCGTTGTGCCGAAATTACGCCACATGTACGTAGAAGTCGACGACGACTTTGCAAGCTGTAACCTCCTCAAGAGATTCCTGAAACGCTGCGTGAACCTGGAACACCTACACGTCCACGCACTCCTCGCTGACAATCATGACGTACTAGACAATCCTGACGTGCTAGACGCCTGCTGGAACCTGAATGATCCCGACTGTATGCTACAAAGTTTCGCCTACACTAGCCAGGGGTTCTCGGAAAAGGTCGGATGGTCACTCGCGATGGCACTGGAACTTCGACTGCCCCTCCCGCACCAGTCTCTCACATCTGCAGTTTTCGGCAACGTCACTTATCGCATGCAACCAGTTGTCTCTTGCACGTGCGTAATCCTGAAGGACGTCATCGCTTCGGCAGTAGCAATTCCGGAAGAGGAGGTGATCTTATGCGCCGAATGTTGCCCCCATGAACCAGCGCAGCTAGCAGAAGTGGGCCATCGACCGTGGTTGCAGCGGCTGCGGTCGCTGACGTTCGTCTTGCTTCCCCCCTCTGAGCAGACGTGTGTTGGCACTCCAAGCCATTATGTCAAGCCGGCGTGCTATTCGACCTGGAACATGTTTCTCCGCTCATGTAAGAACCTGACTGAGCTCAACTTGAGCTTCATTCATTTCGAGTTTGGAACGGAGTTGTGCCAGATATTCCCTTCGGAAGCCTTTCCTCTGCTGCGAGCCATCGCCCTTTCGCAGTGCAGCCTGCAGACGAGCGCGTCTCTCCAACACCTCGCCGCTTCCTGCGCAATGCTTGAAGAGCTTGACGTGCGCGGCCCCCACGGCAAGAGCTTTGCTTGTTCGGAATGCCCTGTGTGTTTTCTGCACTTCACTGGTATAAACAGAGACACGGTCTCCGCTTTGCACCGTGGAACAAGGCTGCAAAGGCTTACGCTGTTTTCTCTCTACGGTCTCCGGTGCTACAGGTTCTTGGATGAGTGTAACTTGGTGCGTCTGCGTCTGTCTTGGCCTGAGAGAAGCCTGACTCTCTCCGATGGCCGATCGTTCATCGCATGTTTCAATTCGAGTGAGCACTTGCGTTCTTTGACCCTGTGGGCTCCAAACGTGGCCCTGAGTGCGATCTGCAACGAACTCGGCACCACCGGCATGTTACGTCTGCGGACACTATGCATCGTTTCCAACGTCGACTCAAGTGGCTGCGCTCAGAAGTCGATTTCTGAGCTGTCACGGCGGCTACCGCTGCTAGAAACTGTCCATGCACACTACTTGTGTGATCACTATGAGCACCGCGTGACTTGGATTCGACGTTGGCCACTCAGCTGCCTGGGTGAAAGGTGTGACATCGAGGAAGGCGCCTTTCTTTCGAATGCACCATGCACACCAGACTGCACCATGACGACGTTCATCGGATTGAAGAAGCCGCGTCACTAAAAAAATATACGCTTTGGCAGTGCAGCCATCTAGGGGAAAAACATGTTGATCTAGATGTGCAGCCCCATCATGCAGATTTGCATACGTAGCACCAATCTGCGTGCAACTGCGATTAGCGGTGCGCTTTACTTTCGGGACCACTTGACGTCTCTCGCGACACATGGCTGCAGGGATTCATATATGCATTCATCTTCACTCGGTGCACGAGGAATTTTGGTTGTCAACGCTGTTCCCGTTTTATAGCGTTCTTTTTGTAAGAAGTGTAGTTGTTTTATCGTTAGCATCACCATCTGTCATACTGTGCCAGTGGCTGTATCATGGTTCATTTATTTATCGCATGCCATATCTCGGGACATCGTCCATCTATGGCCCTGGCGGTCACACATCGCCGAGCACTTTTCCATCATATCTGGCTTTTACCAACTATGCTGATTCAAGGTCTTGTCGTTTTATTTTTTGACGAGGGGGCGTATGCCTCCGGTGTGCGAACGATGCCATTTCATCTTTTCATATTCTGCGTGGTGTCAACATTTTCTCAGCTGGCACGCGTTACCGCTGTGCTGCATTTTATCGCGAAGTGATATGGAAGCTTTCTCGCGGCTTGCAGAGTGGTTTTGCTGTTTGAACTGTTGATAGTGTTCTACCTCATGCGTCTCCTTTTAATTCCTCATAGTATTAAAAAGCCAAACTGTACAGCGACGAGCCTTGTTGTCGCCTTTTTTAGCTCTTGTGCTTTTTGGGTCGCTTGCACTGCACGGCCTTATCGTCGATTTGTTCTCCGCGAGGAGCGGCCTGTCAGGCCTATGGAAGTACAGACGAGTCTGCTCAAAGATTCAAGAGTTAGAGTTCTTGCGGGCAGGCATTTCTAGGCGATGCAGAGTTTATGTTGCAGATAAACGTGCCTAGCTCATTCAGTATCTTCCAAGGCATGCTAAAATAACGTGCGCCGGCAGTATTTATTTTGCGCTCAGAAAACTAGAAAACCACAGCTGGACCGGATAAAGTGAGTGCAATAGCACTGAGGCCCGTGAGGAGGTACAGCAGCGTTGCTTGACAGCAACGTACTATTGCGCTCAATAACACTTGGAACGCCCGGCCGCGTGGCCGGAGCGCCTACCGGAAGCATGGTGGGGCCTGCGAGCGGCGAGCTTGGCAACGAAAGGGACAAGATTTTGCTGTTCGAGCAAAGACCCTTCGCCCCTGTGCCTTCTGGTCTTTAAAGAAGCATAGCGTAATCGGATCGCCGAAGCTAACGCGGCGACATTTGTGCGACAATGCAAGGCGCATGTCGCAGTTGGCCTCAGATTGCGTAGAGCAGACGCCGCGGGATGCAGCTGACTGGTGGAACAGCAGCATCGTTTACACTTTGTTTTCAAGCACATCGCTTGTTCGCACCACCGTGCGTCCGGAGAGCGCTGCGGCCACACGCTCGTGTGTTACAAGTCATATCGAGCGCGACAGTAAATAAAATGAGAAGTGCGCAAACTGTGACGCACAAGAAACTCAAGCATTTTTGAGCTTGTGGCGGCTAGTCCAAAGTGTGTTTCAAGTTCGCAGCGGCCATGGAGCCAGTTGTTAACGTGGCCCCTTTCCTGGTCTAGTGTTGGCCGCAAATGTCTGTTTTGTGGCTCCAGCGGTGCCTTGCTGAGGCTCGTCGAATCCCTGCTCGGGCTTGAACGGGCGGCGACTTGTTATGTGGGGATACTTATCTGACCGGTCAGCAAAAGAAGGCGAGGCGGGGTTTCTGCGGCGCTGGCACAAAAGTTTCCCTGACATAACAGATGGCAGGCTAGAAATGGCGTCTTTCCCGCAATATCCTGACCTCGGCCTCTTCCTGCTCTAGTATTCTAAGAGCAGTGTGACGCTTCGAGTGTCTGAGTGTTGCTTTAGTTTTATTTGTGGAACATGTGCCAGATGATTTGGCTGTAAAGAGCCAGTTTGGGCCCTTCCGGTCCTTTCTTGTCCCATTGAGATGATCTGTGTAGTTTTTTCCGAATTGCTTACACGGTTGTGTCCGAGTGTGGAAGAGAGTAATAAACTTTCTCTGTGAGTAGTAGATTGCTCGTGGTTACTTTAGAACGTACAACCGCCAGCACATTTAATACGAATGACTGACAGCGTGGCGGAGGCAGACTCCAACGTCACGGAACGTTAGGCGCGGGGTGCGAGATATTCATCTGAGTAATCTTGCGGCTGCTGTAAATAGCTTGTGCGCACTTCAATTTGACTGGTTTTTGCGCCTTTACTCGATTGCTGCGTATGCAGCGTGCTCGTGAAGGATGCCTTCTTTCCTGTTTCGCTCGCAGATGGCGTTCTGCGCGCCCAGGCACCGTGTCGCCGTTTTCTTATCGCGTGAACCCAACTATGTCGGCGAAGTTGCTGCATCTTGTGCGCCTTTCTAGCTTGATCTCAAGGCTACCCGTCTAACAAAATAGATGTTTTGTGTTGTGTGATGTTGGGTTTAGTGGCTTATAAGCAGCTAATGCTATCATGCGCCAAGCTCAAGGTATAGAAAAATAAGCGCTTCAAACAGTGCTCGGAGCACGAAGTTTAGTGCCGAGTACGCAAATCGGTTTGGAGCAATTGATCTGAAATAGGTTATTTCAATTAGACCCATTGTTGCTTTTTTAATGGACTGCTCTCCGCTAATCGAAAGTAGCGTCTGATGATGAGATGGGGAACGCGATGCTAACATAATCATGATGGCATTCATCTGCATCCTTCCTCCGACTGAACCCAGCGTTACTGGTATACGGGTGCGAACACGTTTTAATAATGAAGTTTAGAACCGATGATATAAAAGGAAAATGACGAGAATAAATATATACGCCATGACGACTGTCTCTGCTCTCGTCATCGTGATTTTTTTGACTGGCTATTCTCTTCATGATGTCCCAACTTGCTCAGACTTCCCGCATTCTACGTTTTAATAGTTAGGCATCGCATGCCGTGAGAAGAAATTACTCTGAATAAAGATCTATGGTTAACGCAAAGTATTTTGTTACGTATCTGTGCAACCCTTTTCATCTGGCTTTTCCAACGTGGGAGGTATTCAAAGAAGACAGCGCTATTTCAACAGCCAAGCGGAGGCACGTGCCTCACCTTTTCTTTTTGTGATTACGAAGCAATTTTTTTAAGCGTTATTGCAATCTGAGCTCCATTGCCTCCTGCATCTTCACCTCTGCGGTAGGTATTTACTTGCACACACTGAACACCTTGCCTCTTTTACTGCTGCTGGTGCGAGACCAGGCCGCGGGCGCAGGTCGGGCTTGAAGCCAAGCTTGGAGGGCCGCTTGGCGCTTGTTTTCATGCGCTTGGTTATTACTCGTTTTTTTTTTACTTCAGTATATAAATGCATGCAATAGCGTTAGGTTTTTACACTATCAGCGATATATATATATATATATATATATATTATATATATATATATATATATATATATATATATATATATATATATATATATATATATATAGCTTACAAGAAGAGGGCACAGGCGAAAAGCACTTTATTACTAACGTTTCGGCCGGGGTCCGGCCTTCGTCAGAGTGAACAATATCGTTGTTGGCAGGAGGCTTTTAAGCTAGCAACTCTCAGAATATCAAAACCTTATCACGACTAGGAACAAAGTACAGAAATCATGTGAATGCTTGGAAAGAATCAGGAATGACATTGAAAGATACAGAAAAAAGCGGTAATTTAAAACGTGACACACACATGTGGTCAGCAAAAGTGTTAGCGGGGCAGACAAGATAGTACACCAGGGCTTTCGTTTAAACCAGCAGAAACAGTATCAAATTTGTAACTCACGGGTTTCTCTATCATGATGTGTCCTAAAACCTGATTGTAAAATGGTAACTCTTATTTTGTCGAATGAGTGACCGGGAATTCTGACGTGTTTAGATAGCGGAAGGTTGGGGAGAGAGGTTCACTGAGCCGTGTGGTTTTTGAAGCGTAAACGGAATGCAGTTTCGGTTTGCCCTATGTACTGCTTGTTGCACACAGAGCACTCCAACAGATAGATTACGTTTGAAGTGTCGCAGCAAAAAGTGCCAATCATTCTCATCTGATAGACGCGGTGCTGTAACTGTTGCTGAGGTAGTCATATGTGCGCAGATTCTGCATCTTGGCTTATTACATGGGCGGCAGCCTTCGGAGACATGCTGTGAAATTCTTGAAGAAGTCAACAAGTCACGTAGATTTTTTGACCGTCTGTAGACTACTCTGGGTGGGTCT
The DNA here is from genome assembly GCF_052857255.1 of Amblyomma americanum. Taxonomy (NCBI): domain Eukaryota; kingdom Metazoa; phylum Arthropoda; class Arachnida; order Ixodida; family Ixodidae; genus Amblyomma; species Amblyomma americanum. Next base: position 94,706,164 of record NC_135502.1, on the reverse strand, counting down.
GGGAATATAAGTTTAAGGCGTTGGCTTTGTCCGATGATGCTGCGTGGCGATATACGAGCGCTCCCCGTACCGCGCCTTTTGATGCAGCTCCCTTTGAGGTGGTGTTGCCTCGAGTGCTTTCGCACGTCCTACTCGGCAGAAGTTTAGTTAAAACGTTAAATATTTTTTTTTACCTGCGTGGTGCCTTCGACAGGACGTGCTACGTCCACCGCTATGGTCGCGGGTGGCGCTGGTGAACACTCTCAAGGTTCGCTTACACGCAGTAAACATAAATACCCACGAAAGCAGCAGATTGGACAGCCGTTGCCGTAGCTCAGTTGGTAAGAGCACCGGACGCGATATTCGGAGGTCGTGGGTTAGGATCCCACCGGCGGCATGGTTGTTTTTTCTGCTGCTTTATAAGTAATTTTCTTTAAACCGATTGATTGGCACTACAAGTAAAAAAAAGATTAAAAACATTCCGATATGCCCCTTGGTTTCCTTGACTGTTGGCTTCCTCAATATATATATATATATATATATATATATATATATATATATATATATATCGGGCCGCCGCGGTGGCTGAGTGCTTATGGCGCTCGGCTGTCGGCCCGAAAGAGGCGGGTTCGATCCCGGCCGCGTCGGTCGAATTTTGATGGAGGCGAAATTCTAGAGGCCCGTGTGCTGTGCGTTGTCAGTGCACGTAAAAGAACCCCAGGTGGTCGAAATTCCCGGAGCCCTTCACTACGGCGTCTCTCATAGCCTGAGTCGCTTTGGGACGTTAAACCCCCTAAAACATATATAATATATATATATATATATATATATATATATATATATTATATATATATATATATATATATATATATATATATATATATATATATATATATATATATATATATATATATATATATATATATATATAATTTCGCCGATGAACGGCCTCTACCGAGTACGAAGTGATACTATACTCCATATTATATATCAGGCGAAATGCTGTCAAAGAGGCGCCCTTGTTCGCGCTGTCTACATCCACGATCACAAATGAGCGCCTTCTTTGTGGTGAGCGGAAAGGAGCAAAGTATTTGCCTGCAGGCTTATTACATGATGCATTCGTCATGAGGCTGAGAAAATACGTGTTTCTTGCCGAGGACAAGATGTCGCCTTATGGTGCCTTTGAGAACTAGGCCACAGAAGAAGCGCGGAGCAACACTTCTGCTTTTACTTTTGTTGCCGACTACTTCCCGTGCATTTCGAGGCTTTGCAGTTGATCTGTGAAACGCAGTATCGCAAATAAGAACGGAAAACTGGGCGAGTTGGAAAGAGATTTATGTTTAACAGCGCAAACAAAAATGAAGACAGAAAAGGTATCCTGCCTTCTTCCTTTCTGTCTTCGTTTTTTCGTGTAGTTAAACATGAATGCAGTATAGCTGTTAACATCCGAAAGTGGAGCGCACAATATGCCCTTTGCGAGCTCTATAATAACTGCATGTGTACTAATTCGTTTCCCGAGTTCCGCCAGTATTGCAGAAGAATGATCATAAGACGCGAAGAAGCACGATGCTGTGCACAGCCAGAAGCGTTCCGTCGGCAACAAAGTAACATTTACAAGTTTGCCAAAGCTGTCCGCTTCAAACTGAGACCACTCCTTCTGCACGCAGCGCCATCACGTGCTGCTTCAAGCATTCATCGTTGAAACTTCCTCCTCTCTGCCGGTGCATGGGGTATTTCCCAGGTTTCTATAACACTGTAGTGCCCTGTTGGCTGAGCGTCTCAGCTAGCTTAGCTCACATGACAGCTCACATTTTCTACTGTATCCATCCGCATAAATAATCAGTAAAATACCCCCATTTTGGTCATCTCTTCGTCCCCAATTCAGCAATTGCAAATTAAAATGTGATACAGTTCAGGAGAGCAAGCTGCCGGGCTAGTTGGTGATGCATGTTGTAAACTTGGAAGCGCAAAAAACCGGACGACGGACAGAGTAAGGGAACAAAAAAAAAATGGAATGAATGTCAGCGTTTAGAATCTTCTGTCCAGTGTTACAATTTTCAACAACAAAAGCCGAAAGTGGAGTGCGAGGCAGGGTACTGATCATGATGAAGGTCAAGTTGTTTGGCGAGAACAAAAAGAGAGCGCACGCGACATTGGCGTCGCGTACGGCATGTGTCAGAAGAAGCTGAGCGACGCTGTCAGTCTTTCAGTCTTTCCAGCGCTAGGCTTCATCTATGGTTGGACGTTGCCCCCCGTAGGAGTTCTTGGACGAGCTACTCAGATGTTCACCTGCCTGCTTCATCAAGCTGTCCGGAACAATAGCAGATAAAGGTAACCAAGGATAAAGTATGCTAGCACAAGAGCACCCACTCACCGACTCTGGCCTTTTCTGTGCGGTCCCACCTAGGAAGGTGGCAGTTCAATAAATGAAAGAAGCAGTACACCATAACTAGGCATCTACTGCGGTGGCCCAGTAAGTAAGTGGAATGTGTCGTTAAATCTCTACGAACCACACGAAAGCTACTTTTTGCTTTTTCTCAGTAATTACGCCTGCATACCGCAGAGCCAATAGAGGCCGCACACAGATGCAGTGCCTGGACCATTCTGATGTTTTCGCGGCTAGTCTGTCCAGTATCGGTGTCAGGTCGATGTGGGAGATTCTATTAGTAGTGACCGCCACCTATGGAGGCATCAGCAAGAGAGAAAAATTGTACTGTTGTCTTCTGAAGATAATTTGTAGGTAGACTTGGGCACGAGGCAAGCAGCTCGCTGTTTTAAAGATAAAGCATATAGCTTTAATCGGAAACTAAGTAAAATCAAACGAACCACCAGGAACGGTGTCAGAATCTTTGCAGTGGTGTGGGGAAGGGGGCAGATGTAGGCAATATTGTGGCGCGAAAGCGCTAGTTCGCTAACGAAGCTCAAAAACCGGAGGTGTAAGTGAGGCACCAACCTTTCACGTTTTTCGAGCCAGCGGCGGAGGCCTTGAGCAGCTGCTTCGTGAATGAGATGAAACGCCCCCCCCCCCCCCCCCCCCCCGGCGCCTCACCCCACTTCTTGTGTCATGCCGCAGAAAAAAATTACCCCGCCCTCCCCCCGCTCCGAGCGCTCACCACCTCCGCCGCAGCTCAAGTAATGCGGCTACGAGAGTTATGTTGGCAGGAGGGAGGGAGGCTAGTAGGGGGAGGTGGTGGTAGTTGTTCCTATGACGGTGGGGGAGGGGGACACTGGTCCCGACGTATGTTGGCCCTTGGGCATCACTCTCAGGGGCCAGGGAAGAGGGGGAAAGGATACAAGGAGGGGAGGGGACTAGTAGACCGGCCGCGGAGCTTCCTCTTCTCACATGTTCCCTCTCTTCGGGCGCATTCACACTTGTCCAAAAATCCGGCGAGTGAAGCGGATTCGCTCGCCGGGAAACTAGGACCTGTTCTCATCTGTTGACGCCCGGGCGAGGCGGAACCGCCGCGCCGCTGCTGTTTCTCGCTTTTCCACACACTTCCCGGCCACCACGTCACCGCTCGCGGCGTACACAGATATGGTAAGAAAAAAGCATAAATCGATGCTGTCTGTGTACCATAACCGTATGCACGCTTGCATACGTAAACGCATGCACATTCCAATTTTTAGTTCAGCGTATGCAAGCACACTCGCAACGAAACGCCGAGCCTAGTGGCGCCATCTGCTTGTCACGAAGGGAACTAGTACTGTCAACAAAACCGGCGCTCCTCGTAGGCCTAGTTGCGGCAGAATCGTTACTCAAAAAAAAAAAAAATTGTCTGTGGTTTAGCTCTGGTTAACCCAAGTCGAATTGCGAAAGCTTCGTTTCCTCGGAACGTCGTCTACGCAGCGTCTCATTCCGAGGCTCTCGAGAAATCAAATCGGTCTCTTCCGCAGCTGAAGAGTCACTAAGGGGGGTGTCACTTCTTCTAGCCGCAACTGCGTTACGACGCTTCTCGAGTCTTGCGGTGCGTTCTTCTGGCGTCTCTTGAGCGCGTTGTCTCTTGCTCGCTTCGCTCTGTCGTTGTTGCGTCTCTTTCGCGCTCTCCATAACGACTACAATATGCACGTTTAGCTAAACGTTGTTCCCGCTCTTCATCCGTTTCTTCCGCACGCCGCTGCTTCTAAGCTGCAGAACATCGTTGCAGCTTCACCTTATACACATCATCCGACATACCGTGGAGGATTCGCTGGGACGACTGCGACGAGCCGAGTTGGGGGGCCGCATTTCCACAGCTGGCATAACGTCACGACGTAGAGCGAGCGCCTCCCCCACGGCAGCGGCGCGTGGAGGATTCGCTGCGACGATCGCGACGAGCAGAGTTGGGGGGGGGGGGGGGGCGCTTTTCACCACCTGGCACGACGGGATGGGGGTGGGTGGATACGGCTGAGCCCTTTACATCGGGCGGTGGCTCAAGCCACCTAGCCATGTCTTGTGAAATTTTACTCCTGTCTTGCTTTTAACCACCAGTCAGATAACCTTCGCTTGGAACTTCTAACCTCTTAAAATCCACTTTCCCTTCACTATCCCTAAACCCCAATGCCTTGGGTAAGTCAGCCCCGCTGCCTTCCACTGTAGGGTGAAGCCCTTTACAGAAAAGTATCAAGTGTTCAGCTGTTTCCTCCTCCTCTCCGCACGCATTGCACAAAGTGTCTATCTCCTGGTACCTAACTCTATACGTCTTAATCCTCAAAACTCCAGTCCTGGCCTCGAACAACAAAGAACTTCCCCTACAATTATCATAGATATTTTCTTTGACAATTTCCTGTTTAAAGGTCCGGTATGTTTCCAGTGCCGATTTCGTCAGCATCCCTGTTTTCCACAAAGCTCTCTCTGTTCCTTTAACCTTTTTCTTAAGCGATCATTGCTGATTTGCCCCCTTACTGCTGTCCAGATATTTGCTTGTCAATTTTCTAGTTCGCTTTCTCCATTTCGTGTCAACATTCTTTCTATACAGGTATCCGAGAACTTTCCTAGCCCACCGCTTTTCCTCCATCCTTCTCAATCGATCCTCAAATGCTATCTTACTGCTAGCCTCTCTGCTCTCGAAAGACGCCCATCCCATATCACCCTGTACCCCCTGATTTGGTGTATTGCCATGTGCTCCCAAAGCTAACCTCCCTACTCCCCATTGCCTAATTTCCAGCCTTGCTTGAACATCTGGCCTCATACACAGGACCGCATTCCCGAAGGTCAGGCTAGGGACCATCACCCCTTTCCAGATCCCTCTTACCACCTCATACCTATTGTAATTCCACAGTGCCCTATTTTTCATGACAGCTGCATTCCTACTAGCTTTATTCATTACATATTTTTCATGCTCTGTCAGATACTCAACACTGTTATTTATCCACACCCCAAGATACTTGTACTCATTCACTACATTTAGCACGAACTCCTGTATTCTATGCTCGCCGCCCGCTTCATTAAATATCATGACTGCAGATTTTTCCTTACTATACTTGAAGCCTAATCTATCTCCCTCTGTACTGCATATGTCTAACAACTTCTGCAGGTCTTCCTTGTTGTCAGCCATTATCACTATATCGTCCGCATATATTAGTCCCGGTAATGTCTGTTTAATCAATTCCCCTTGCTTGGAAAAAGATAGGTTGAAGCCTAGTCCGCTCCCCTCTAGCTTGGCCTCCAAACCTTGCAGGTACAACATGAACAACAAAGGGGACAGAGGACATCCTTGTCTAAGCCCCTGCTGTATCTCTACAGGCCCTGATACATTTTTTTCCCATTTTATGAGCACTCTGTTACCTCTATATATATATATATCTTTTAAAACATTAATTACTCCATTTTCCACATCCAATGTGCCCAATATGTCCCACAAATGCTCCTGAGTAACGTTGTCATAGGCTCCCCTAATATCCAGAAATGCTAGCAATAAGGGCCTATGTTCCTTTTCCGCAATTTCTATACACTGTGTCAATGAAAATAGATTGTCCTCCAACCTCCTTTGTTTCCGGAACCCATTCTTTAGTTTTCCTAACACCCCCTCGTTCTCCACCCAAGCCTGCAGTCTATTCTTTATAATTTGCATCACCACCCTGTAATCCACAGATGTCACTGTTATGGGGCGATAGTTACTTACGTCTGCTTTGTCCCCCTTTCCTTTATATATCATGTTCATTCTACTTAATCGCCATTCATCGGGGACTTTCTCATCCACTATCATTTTGTTCACTACCTGTATTAATGTTTGCTTGGATTTTGGTCCTAACTTCTTTATCAACATAATCGGGATACCATCTGGTCCTGTTGATGTGCCACTATGAACCTTCTTCTCTGCCCTTTCCCACTCTCCTTGCTCAAGTGAAGCTATTGCTGTAACCGGTCTATCCTCCTTCGATAAATTATGTACCACGTGCTTTGCTGAAACTTTTTCCGTCATCCTTGTTCCTATGTGTTTTATTGCTTCATCCCCTTCTAGTCGAATACCCTCATCTGTAACAATAAACCTTTGTTCTAGCCTAGTTTTATTACTCATTGCATTTAGATGTTTCCAGAATTTTTGGGCTGCTTTTCTATCCTTTTTATTTACTTTTGACATCCACTGGGCACCATTTCTTCTAATTTTCTCATTAATCAAATAGGATGCGTTCCTTCTACACTTTATGAAGGTATCCCATTTTCTGTCTACTTCGGGTTTTGGTTCCACCCTCTTCTTGGAATATCTGTGTTCCCTGGATGCTTCCTTGCGCTTTTCTATTGCCCTCTTGACCTCCTCATCCCACCAACTCTTGGGTTTGCATCTTTTCCCTTTTAGCTTTACTCGCACCTTAGCTAGCTCTAGCTCCAGTAATCGAGTTAATTTGGTATAAGTCCATTCTGTTTCACTATCCTCAAAAATTACTTTCTCGATTTGTTTGGCTGCTACTTCCAATTGCTTTTCTGAGTAAAAATTTCCCCCTGATTGTTTATCTTGCTTCAGTCCTACATTGCTTTTTCTTCTGAAGCTCAACTTGATACGCTTGTGGTCACTACCTAGACTTCTGGAACCATCTTCATCTATGCTCATTACCCCTAATCTGTTATACATCCTCTGTGACATTAGTGCATAATCTATCGTCGAGTGCAGACTCCCCGCCTCCCATGTTATGAGCCCTTCACACTTCTCGGTGCTGTTGCATACAACTAAATCATGCCTGTCACACATGTCCTGCAGCATGCATCCTGTCGAATCCGTGTACCCATCCAGGTCTTCTATGTGTGCATTCATGTCGCCTAATATAATTATCTCGCCCTGTCCTCCTAGCTCATCAATGTCGCTTGCAATACATTCTAACATTTTCCTGTTTTCCTCTTTGGCATTAACCCCTGTCCACAGGTATACAAAGCCAAGGAGTGTTTGCTTGCCTGCCACTGTTCCTTTTAGCCATAAATGTTCCCTGCATCCCAGTGTAACCCTTTGAAAATTCATACTTTTATGAATGAATGCCCCAATTCCACCTCCCTTTCCGCTACCCTCTGTTCTATTGCAATATTCCCATGCGTAGTCTGGGTTACAGGGTGGTTGCTCCATGTCTCTAAGATGTGTTTCCACTAAACCATATACCATTAATTCCTCCTGCCTTAACTGTTCTTCTATTTCCTCCCATTTCAGTCTATTCCTGCCACCTTGCATGTTAATGAAACCTATATCTGAATTAACTTGGCCCTGGCGCTTGCGTCTCTTTCTTCCCCTATGGTTCCATTGTCCCTTTGATCTTAATTCTTCCTTCTCTACACTGGTTCCTTCAAAGCTCTGGGTCCCCCCCGAAAAAAGCTGTTGCCTGGCGACCTATCCTACTACCCACCCTCTTGCCAGTGGCACCACCGTAGTGGATGCCATCCTGTGTAGAAGGGTGGGGCCTAACCTCGTACACTTCCCTGTTGACTTCCATCACCCCGTATCTTAGTAGTCGACTCAATAGCCTAATTACACGGTTCGCCTCTAACGACCCTCCTTTCCGCTTCGCGAGCCTGCCTCTGGACCTCTGGGATTGTACATATGGTCACATGCACACTCTCAGAGGCCTCTCTAAGCCTACGCATCCCCACCTCCAACTGCGTCTCAAGATTCTGGCTCCTCCCCTGCAGCACATCATTGAGACCAGCATGGATGACGACAAGGTGTTCGCCATCCATGCTGCCCACCACCCACCTCCCGGGCTCTGGCCATTGCATCCACCATGCACTTCCCGACTGAGCCTCCACCTGCACCCACCTGTCTGCCTTCACTGCCGTCAGAACGCCTCCCTCAACCCTCGCTACGTTCGAGTCTCTGACCACCAGAACCCTCCTGCGCCCTAACCGTTCGCTTCCTAACTCCATCTGTTGGCCTCCGGGTCGCTCTAGCTGACTCTCCTGCCGCTGTACGCTATTGTCGCGAGTCTCCATGCCCGCTTTAACCTCTTTCATCTCTTTCTAATTTTTCTCACTCAATGCTCGCTGCGCTAAAGCACTATAGGATCGACGAGCCTCGCCCCCCACCTGACACTTCTCCGAACTGGGGTGTCCAGCCGGCCGCGACCTGAGCGCTTCAACCTGTTTTTCTAGCTGGGTCCGCTTTTCCCGCTCTTCTTTAATCTCGCCCACCATTCGCTTCAACAGGGCGGCATTATTCTCCTCCTGTTTAATCAAATCGACGACCTGAGCTTCCAGCTTAATCCGTGCCTCTCGTTCGACCTGCCGGTCCGCATTAAGTGCATTAAACCCAGCTTCCCATTCCCCTTTTAACGCATGAACGGCGTCCCCAAACCGCTTGCACATCTTACACACGAAGCTAGCCTCATCCGCCTCGGCTAAGCTCCCGAACCCTGTCTCATCTAAGTAACACCAACGGTCGCACTCCTGGCACTGTACTAACTCCCCGTCCTTGTCCTCCTTAACTTTCCTAGCTTGCCGACCCATCGTCCGGCCGACTACGCTTTGTGAAAGCCCGCCGAAATTCCTATGCGTAAAAGCCCGCCAAGAATATTACACAAACCTTCGGCACTACGCAACGTAAAAGCCCGCCAATATTCCTACAGAAGAAACCTTCGGCACTAGTCAACGTAAGAGCCCGCTAAAACTCCTGCACAAAAACCTTCGGCACTGCGCAACGTAAAAGCCCGCCAAAATTCCTACACAAAAAACCTTCCGCAAAACACAACGTAAAAGCCCACCAAAATTCCTACAAAAAACCTTCGGCACTACGCAACGTAAACGCCCGCCAAAAATCCTACACCAAAAACTTTCAGCAATACGCAAGGTAACAGCCTTCCAAAATTTCTACGCAAAAACCTTCGGCACACCCACTTCCGCTAGCCTTTCTACCCTTAACTCGGTTTAAAACTACTGCCCGACAGCATGTACAAGCGCAAACACCAAAAAGGCACTTAGCTTCAGACGTAATCACTGGAGCTCCGAAAAAAAGCGTCCTCCTCCGACGGTGGATGGATGGATGGATGGATACGGCTGAACCCTTTACATCGGGCGGTGGCTCAAGCCACCTAGCCATGTCTTGTGAAATTTTACTCCTGTCTTGCTTTTAGCCACCAATCAGATAACCTTCGCTTGGTTACTTCTAACCTCTTAAAATCCACTTTCCCTTCACTATCCCTAAACCCCAATGCCTTGGGTAAGTCAGCCCCGCTGCCTTCCACTGTAGGGTGAAGCCCTTTACAGAAAAGTATCAAGTGTTCAGCCGTTTCCTCCTCCTCTCCGCACGCAATGCACAAAGTGTCTTTCTCCTGGTACCTGACTCTATACTTCTTAGGCCGCAAAACTCCAGTCCTGGCCTCAAACAACAAAGAACTTCCCCTACAATTATCATAGATATTTTCTTTGACAATTTCCTGTTTAAAGGTCCGGTATGTTTCTAGTGCCGATTTCGTCAGCATCCCTGCTTTCCACAAAGCTCTCTCTGTTCCTTTAACCTTTTTCTTAAGCGATCATTGCTGATTTGCCCCCTTACTGCTGTCCAGATATTTGCTTGTCAATTTTCTAGTTCGCTTTCTCCATTTCGTGTCAACATTCTTTATATACAGGTATCTGAAAACTTTCCTAGCCCACCGCTTTTCCTCCATCCTTCTCAATCGTTCGTCAAATGCTATCTTACTGCTAGCCTCTCTGCTCTCGAAAGACGCCCATCCCATATCACCCTGTACCCCCTGATTTGGTGTATTGCCATGTGCTCCCAAAGCTAACCTCCCTACTCCCCGTTGCCTAATTTCCAGCCTTGCTTGAACATCTGGCCTCATACACAGGACCGCATTCCCGAAGGTCAGGCTAGGGACCATCACCCCTTTCCAGATCCCTCTTACCACCTCATACCTATTGTAATTCCACAGTGCCCTATTTTTCATGACAGCTGCATTCCTACTAGCTTTATTCATTACATATTTTTCATGCTCTGTCAGATACTCAACACTGTTATTTATCCACACCCCAAGATACTTGTACTCATGCACTACCTTTAGCACGAACTCCTGTATTCTATGCTCGCCGCCCTCTTCATTAAATGTCATGACTGCAGATTTTTCCTTACTATACTTGAAGCCTAATCTATCTCCCTCTGTACTGCATATGTCTAACAACTTCTGCAGGTCTTCCTTGTTGTCAGCCATTATCACTCTATCGTCCGCATATATTAGTCCCGGTAATGTCTGTTTAATCAATTCCCCTTGCTTGAAAAAAGATAGGTTGAAACCTAGCCCGCTCCCCTCTAGCTTGGCCTCCAAACCTTGCAGGTACAACATGAACAACAAAGGGGACAGAGGACATCCTTGTCTAAGCCCCCGCTGTATCTCTACAGGACTTACAGCGAGCGCCCCTCGCGGCAGCGGCGCGCAGCTGCAACATGGAGGATTCGCTGGCACGATCGCGACGAGCCGAGTTGGGGTCCCACTTTTCCACAGCTGGTATGACGTCACACATAGGTCACGCTAAAGGTCAACGGTGGATTCTCCGGGACGACGGCCAAGAGCGGAAACCTCGAGCATTTTGCTTTCGCAATCAAAATAAAGCAAATTTATCACCTATACTTTTGCTTATAGGTGGGGTGCGACGAAGCGATGTGCCGGTGTCCGATTTATGGCCAGCGAACGCGCTGAACAAGGCCGCAACAACGACGAATTCATTCCGAGGCGAGGGCCCTGCGTCGAAGGGCGCCGCCATGTTTTTCGCCGCGGCGGTGAACGCGGAAAATTTGGGTCCGGCCCGATCGCCCTCGTCGCGCCGCTTTCCGCCTCGCTCGGCGTCAAAAGCGGCCGAATCCGCTTCCCTCGCAGGATTTTTGGACAAGTGTGAACGGGCCCTTCGTCTGCCCGCCGCTTTTGATCCAGAAAACGGACTATTCGCTTTATGTCGCCGGCGCGCTCCTCCGTCACCTTTCCTGACACGCGTGAGCCATCGGCGCCGGAATCCTGCGAGGAGCCGCCCAGCGGCGATATACGAGCGCTTCCCGTACCGCGCCTTTTGATACAGCTCCCTTTGAGGCGGTGTTGCCTCGAGTGCTTTCGCACGTCCTACTCGGCTTAACTTTAGTTAAAACGTTAAACATTTTTTTTACCTGCGTGATGCCTTCGAAGGAATTCTCGTCGAATCTCGACGACAGCTTTACAAATTATCTTGACGGAAAATTATAATAGAACTAAGGTTTTAAAGACATTTGTTCGCGATTGATTGAGCTGTTTATTTAGAAAGGAAGGCGACAGGCCCGCACTTTGGAGAATTGGGGTCTTAAGGAAGGGAAAAGTAGAGTTCTATTAATACATGAAGGGGCGGCATTGGTGGTCTAGCTACGCCCTACACTGCTTTTGTAGAGGCCACCTATCTTAGCATATTTGCAAAATATCTTCCCAGATGCCGTTCTCCCTGGCTCTGGTCAATGCACGAAATTCCTCGCCATCGGTGGGAAAACCATGCTTGACGAGGAGGTCGTCGCGTTCCTTGCGGAAGTCTGACCAATGCCAAACTAGGTGGTGCAGGTCAGCACAAAACTTTAAGCCACAGTGCGGCCACTTTACAACTTCAATATTGCCCGCTCGAAGCCAGCGAGGGCCGGTAAGCCATTTACGGATGATGTGTGGCGTGTAGGCGGCATCGGCGACGATCTTAATAATGAAGATCTGCTCATGCCGTGGGAGAGCAGCTGAGGTATCAAGGTGACTCACAACGCGGCTCAGGAGAATGTCTCGTTCCTTCTTCAGCTGGAATACCCCGCCGTTACCGACGAACCTGCTGATATGTCAAACAACTTGGCTGTCCTAACTTGCAGAGTAGAGCGTGCCAAACAGAGGAGCCGTGCACGACTTACGGCCGTTACACCACCGGGTTACCTTGTTAGCGAATAAAATCTGCTCCTCGGACTTTGAAGGAACCGCTCGGCACAATTTTTTGGGAGGGGCCCACGACCGCTCTCCTCCTCTTGCATTCGTCACTGCCAGGCACTGGCGTTTAAAGAAATCAGAACACAGCAAGCCTCCGGTAAAGGATGTGGCTCACTGGAAAAATGTGTCGTAAAGGGGACAAGTGTTCATGCTCTACCGAGAAAGCCTTGCGACGCAGACAAACAGCAACGGCCTGCAGCATGAGTAACAGATCCAGCCTTACGTGCACGCAAGCTTGCGATCCTGTCGGCTTAGAATTCAAAATGTGTTGTCACGGAGTTTTATATTTGTGTTGTATGCACGTGTTAAGCAAGTAATGTAAAATTGTTATCGAGGTTTGCTACAAGCAGATCCGTTCACAAGCTGGGCGAGGTATCTTTCCTACGATTGAAATATCGTTGCCTGATGCCGCTCCCTTCTATGCATTATCAGCAACTGAGCCAGCCGCTGATGTCATCGCTATAAATACCTGTGTTGCGCTACTTGCTGTCTGAGAACCACCCTGCAGTAGAAAACACAGCGCACTTCCAGCCTGCCCTTGCCAACTGCGCCGTGCAGGAGCAACAGTTCCAGATCCAGCCAGCTATCCTCGTAGCATCAGTGTTTGACGTGCTGCATCCGAGAGAAGATGTCTGAGCCTTCGTCCATCTGGAATACTTCTTTCTTCCCGTCGATGTTTGGCTGAGCATTGTGGTTTACCTCGACGTCGAGTCACTGCAAGCCCTTCAAGAAAGCGATGTACATGGCCCACCGGGATGTTTGGCACGTGCCGACGCTTAGCCGAACGCTTACGTTGAGCCGTCACTCGGATGCGTCTGCCCTGATTCGCCATTTACAGCGTTGTGATGCACGTTCTGTCAGGACTCTGCGTCTCACCGGCTGCTTGATGGCTGTCCCTCAACAGGTATTCCAGGCACTCGCTGCATGCGTACACCTGTCGGAGCTGTACTGCGTGAACTGCATTCTATGTCCCCGGCACCTTTTCGACATGCTCATAACATCGTTATCCTGCCTGGTCCGGCTAGTATGGTTGCTTTTCAATGAGCAAGCCTATCTAGACAGGTTCGACAATATCGCCGCCTCAGAGAATGACGTCGTGCCGAAATTACGCCGTATGTATGTAGAAGTTGATGACCATTTTGCAGCCTGTGACCTTTTCAAGAGAATCAAGAAACGCTGCGTGAACTTGGAACACCTACACGTCCACGCGCTCCACGTAAAAACGTCTGACGCATTAGCCGCTTTCAGGAACCGGGTTGATCCCGATTGGAAGCTGGAAAGCTTCCCCTTCACTAGCCAAAGGTTCTTCAAAGATGGCCAATGGTTCCTCGTGATGGCGCTGGAACTTGAAGTGCCACGGAACGGAGCAGTGGAAGTGGAACGGAGCTGGGCCAGATATTCCCATTGCAAGCCCTTCCTCTGCTTCGATCCATCGCCCTTCCGCAGTGCGCCCTGCAGACGAACGCGTCTCTCCAACAACTCTCCGCTTCCTGCGCAATGCTCGAAGAGCTTCACGTGCGCGGTGGAGACGGCAACAGCTTAGATAGTTCGCAATGTCCTGTGTGTTCTCTGCCCTTTTCGGGTATCAACAGACACACTTTCTCCGCTTTGCACAGTGGGACAAGGCTGCAGAGCCTTACGCTGTTGTTTTTCCACGGTCTGGAGTGCTACAAATTCTTGGCTGAGTGTAACTTGGTGCGCCTTCGTATAACCTGGCCAGAGAAGAGCATGACTTCCTGCGCTGGACGATCTTTCCTCGCGGGGTTCGGTTCGAGTGAGCACTTGCGTTCCCTGACCCTGTACACTTCTAACGTGGGCCTAAGTGCGATCTGCAGCGAACTCAGCACCGCAGACGTGTTGGGTCTACGGACACTGTGTATCGTTTCGGGCGTCGAAGCAAGTGGCAGCGCTCGGGAATTGATTTCAGAGCTGTCAAGACGGCTACCGCTGCTTGAAACTGTCCATGCGCACTACTTGGATGAAGGTCGGCATCAGAACCGTGTGACCTGGATTCAAAGTTGGCGACACAGCAGCCCGGGTGAAGGGAACGCCTTGGAGGGTGGTGCCTTTCTTTCGAATGCACCGTGCTCACCAGACTGCGTTATGACGACGTTAATCGGATTGAAGAAACCGCGACACTAGATGACTACACGTTTAGACAGAAAGCAGGCTGATTACTTTACATTTGCATCCCTATCGTGAAGATTTGGACAAGTAGCACCTATATGGACCAAACAGCGAACTGCAGTGCTCTTGAGTTTCGGCAGAACTTGACGTCGTTTACGAGACATCGCTGTAGGTATTCCTATATGCCTCCGGATTGGGTCGGTGGATGAGATAATTCTGTTGTCATCGGGTTTCGTATTTTAACGCATTCTTCTTGTACGAGGTGTGGCCGTTTTTGTATCTTTCATAGAATGCCAATGGTCCGACCATACTTCACTCACGTTTTGCATGTTATATCAAGGTACTTCGTCGAACTTTGGCTGTGCTTGTTAAAGATCGCGGAGCAGATTCCAATCATACTTGGCTTCCATGAACTATGCATTTTAGAGTTGTTACGGTTTTTGCTTTTGACGAATGGGGGCGTATTCCTCCGATGTCTGATTGACGTCACTTTGCATATTTAGCGTAGCGTTAGCATGTGCTCACCTGGCATTGTAAGAGACTTGCAAGTTGTGTCCATCCGTGCACGGCTCTCTTTTTTCTGCGTGAACTGTCGATGCTCCTTGATTATTCTGGCCTTCAGTTATTCCCACATTTTATTAAAGAGTCAAAACCATGTGGCAGCAAATTTTTTCATGTTTGTTTGTTGAATTGTTTGCTTCTTCATCGCTGATATTGCACGACGTTATCAAATGTTTAGGGAAGAGAAGTTTTATCATGTGTATGTGCGTACACACGATACTACGTTGCGCCGAAAGATTCAACTGTAATTTTGGGAAGGAATTTCCGAGCTTTTTAGGCCTTATATGACAGACAAACGCACGTAGCTCATTCAGTATCTTCTGGTTTGTCTTAAGATAGCATGCGCTGCCAAATATAATTCGTTATGAAAGAGAAGACTCAGTATTCATTCCACTCCAAGTGGAGTACCAAAGCGCAGCCGGAACGAATGGAGGAGGGGGAGAAATCTTTATTTTTCTCTGCAGTTTTGGGAGCATCTTGAGCGATGTTGTTTCCATGGCTGTATCCCCAGGAGTCTTCTGTGTCGAGCTTGTCCACTTTTAATCAATGGCCGGTTGCCCTCAGTCTCGGCCTCCGCCAGCCACTGCCGCAGTTGAGTTCGCTGTACCAAACATTGTTGGTCTTCACAGGGGTCGCTGAACAGCAGAGTATCCCATTGCTCCGCACTCGGGTTTTGTATTTCGGGGACCACGTAGATGTTTTTACAGGTGCAGCAAAGTGGCTTGCCAGATAGCACAGCAGCGTTGCAGTACTCCCTCACGAGCCTCAGCGTATGAGGAGTGCAAAAACATAGGCGCACAAGAAACACTTCAACAAGTAGTTTGTTGAATGTGTGGTTGCGTGAACAATGTGGCGGTTGGTGCAACCTGCGTTTCAAGTTCGCAACGGCCGTGGAGCCAGGCTTCAACGGGGTCCCCTTTCTCGTTTAATGCTGGTCGCAAAAATATTTGTTTTGTGGTGCCGGCGGTGCCTCGCTGAGGTTCGTCCAAGTTCTGCTCGGCCAGTATTTCTCCCTCGGTGTGCGCTCCAGCCGCTGGGTTGGTCCATCGGATCGCTCCGGGTTAATTTTCGACCACCTGGCGTTTCTTCACGTACAGTCGCCTGCTCTCTTAACAGGAATCACGGACAGGCTGACTCAGACAGACTCCAGCGCCACGAAGAGTTAGGCGCTGGGTGCGAGATAATGCTCTGCTTGTTTTCGGCGACTGTAAATAGGTGGCGCGCAGTTAGATTTTACTGCTTTTTACGCCGGTATTCAATTGCCGCGTAGCAAAATCCTCAAGGGGGCGTTTTCCCGAGTTTCGCTCGCGGTTGAGGCTTGCGCGACTAGGGAGTGCTTTGCTGTTTTCTTATCGCGTGAACCCGATATTGCGCGCGAAGTTACCGCAGCTTGCGCGCCTTTCTTGTTTGGTCCTAAGACTGCCGATCTAGCAGACCAAATGCTATGAATAGTGCTAGGAACTCAAGGTCGGGTGGCATACCGGACTGGTTTGGCAATAATCAGTATGAAATAGGTAAATTTCAATTAGATTCATTCGTCGTTTTTTTACTGGGCTGCTCCCTGCTCTAATAATGAGATGGAGAATTAGATGTTACCTCAATAACGATGATAATCCCGCGTCGAGTTGAGGACACATCGGCACCAGCTCTCCGACTCGTTTTATTAATTCCTAGAGTGTTCTTGGTTGCAGTAATAGCAAGATCATTTTCTTTAATCAAAGACGTGAGCGCTTTCAGCTATTACCTGGACATCACAAAACTTGTTTGGATCAATCGCAAAGAGGATCCAAATGTTTTCTATATATATATATATATATATATATATATATATATATATATATATATATATATATATATATATATATATATATATCCTGCCCGCTTCGAGACGCGACCTTCTTCAACTCATAGATGTGGCCGAGATATGGTCTCATTAGTGCCTTGTTCAATTGGTTGCATCGTGTCACGTGCCTTTTTTTTCAACGTAACAAGTGGACATTTAGCAGCAATGAAGGTGTTCCAACACGCTCGCGAAGTTCTTTTTGTGTGTATGTTCAGTGCTGTCCAGATTAAAAATGGAATGGCAGAAAGGCTGCTTTCAAGCTGTGTGCTAGTACGCAATAAAACGTGAATCTCATTTCCTGACCGGGGTGCCTTGTCTTAAATGCTTTGAGTACGAGGTTGGTGAGACTGAAGCGGGAAACGTGGTATCACGGTTTCGCTTGGTAAAGTGTTTTTCATTGTTCATATGTTCTGCTTCAGCCGGCAATCGTGCGAGAGTAGTGCTGTGGTGTGAAACTACTAGACGGGGAATGGACGGGCCGGTACGTGCCTCTCCCTACAGTGGAGAAATGCCCGTATTTTGTGGGTTCTCATATTTTTCTGGTTCCGAAACTATGAGGTTCAAACTTAATGAAATACGTCAATTGTGAATGCAATTACACTATATTTGACAGAGATTCCTTTATCATTATCCGGAAGCTCCAAAGCAGCGCGGACAAAGAAGGAACAGTCATGGACGAGCGCTTTGGAAAAATGCCAGGCGTGCATCAACTAGCCCGATTCGCCACTCTTCTAAGCTTCCATAATGTGTGTTACGTCTTGTCAAATCTGATTCGCAAAAAAAATAGTTTTTAAATAAAATTTTCACAAGAGTTACTAATATACTTGACTCCAAAAAGGAAAACATCTTAAAGAAACTTTAGAATATAAAAAAAAACTTTCGAACTCGACAGTAAACACCTCGGGAAAAAAATTAACTCTTACATCCTTCCAGCTAGAAAACTATCAGTTTAGACTGTACATCACCCTTGTTAATGCGATAGCCTTAAGGACCCCATTGGCAAGAAAATCCGGCGTTGGCGTTGTCAGCGTTATGAGCAAAATACCACGGGCATCCATTAGGAAGGTGATCCCAAGTCAACCTAGGAAGCAGGTGGGCCACCTAGGTCACGTGACCTTGTGGCGTCATCACAATCTGCCTACGGTACAATGAGCTAAATGTCCACCGTGGCAGGTGGCAGTTAAATTAATGATTCGCCGCTCGGGAAGAGCGACCTGGATCGATAAAATTCTACCATTGGAAGCACCTGCCATCCCATGCTAGTGGTGCACCGCTTACCAACTGCGCCACAGCGCCAGGAGTGGTATGCGGACTCCAAGGTATCTGCGAACCTTAAGTAGAGAAAGACGAATTCTGCATATATGGGAACACGTTAGCTATCGCGTCATAGCCTTAAAGAGGACCGCAGGTCGCGGTAGGACGGCAAATGCCTTCACGAAGTTAGCGCACATCAGAAGGGGTGCCAGAAAGGGGGCCATACGTTGAACCATCCAGAGGTAGAATTTCGGCGGCGTGACATCGGTTACAGAAGCGCCGTTGCGAGCGGCGACTGCGTTCATAAAGCGAGCAGGCGGGCTTATGTTTACTCACACCGATACCCCGTTTCAAACATCAAGTGCAACGCTGTAAAGGCTACGGAAGTAGTCCGCAAAAAAAACAACAACAGAGCGGTGTATCACTCCGCGCTGTTCTATGACCATGTGCTCTAATGCGTCGCTCCGGAGAATTGGCATTCAACTGGGGGTGCTTGGGTTCAAATCCTGCATGGTGAAACTTTTATTTAGCACATTTTTTCATCGCAACTTGCATTTCGCGTGACATGGAATGAGAAATCTCGTTTGGTTTAGAGTCGCTTGAATATTATGCCACGTTCTGAAATGAACTGCATGCATCTGTTCATTTGATGCATACCGCGTTAATGCGAGCTGTCCCAAATCCGTTGTCAGTGAGCTCGCACCGGCTTTTGGTCAGCAGTGGCGGTTTTCTTCCAGATTCTGCAGAATTGTGACTATACTTTTTAGATGCAAGCGAGAGATTTGCGTGAAAAGATGGCGTTCGTTCATTGTGTTTAATTAATTAAATTAGCACAGTGCTGAGTGCTCCGCCGTGGCTGGATTAACAAGTGGCCGTCTGCAACTTTCAATTTCAGCGTTGCCAAGGAACCCACTCCTTGTTGGGCCTCTCTTAAGGTACCTGACATGCTATGAATTGTTCCGTGCAACCGGTTAGCGGCGGATCCAGTCTTCGGCAAAAGAGTCTGGGACCGACTTTGGCACTGTGCTGTAGAGTAGCCCAAAGGACTTGTCGAGAGCAATTATTTTTTACTGATCGTAAAGTTCAGACGGGAGATGTCTGTTAATTCGGAAAGTTGATTTATCATACAGGAGCGCAGAAAACATATTCTAAACTTTTTAATCGCCTATTTTCTGACGGTATATATGCAACATTCTTGTGCATATCTGCAATTCTTTTGTTTTTGTTAAGATATTTTTCGTTACAAAGCAAAGCGCGTTTTCCTTTGTCATTGAAAAGAGAGCTCTTTAACTGGGCTATTATATGCGGTAAAAGAGCAGTACATTTATACTGATGGTCAAATTATTTATACACACAACACGCCACTATGGCCTGTTTTCCCGGTTTAAGTGTTAAATTTAGAACATAGTCTTGATTCACACAGTGACAGAAAAGGTACTGCCTCAAGAGTTTAAGATTTGTTGTCTTGCACAAATGTATATGAATGTATATGACAGAGGCAAGTCAGCTTGTCTCGATTTCTCTGCTCTCCTAGAAGAGTAGAGACTGCCCAGGCAGGATTTACATGCAGTCAGGCGAAAAGAGCTCCGAGCTGCTGGAGCGCCAAGTAAGGATGCAGTATAGTTGCACAAGGCTATGAGGGAATATTTCGAAAGAGTAAACAATAAATGAGACAGGAAAATAAAGAATGTTGACCACGCAGTGTTTCCGAGAAATGGTTTATTCTGCAAACAGCCAGTTTCATGGATCACATTGCATACAATGAGAACCAGACCAATGTCTGGACACGGTTCAAAAAACAGTGCATTTTCAGTCAACAAAATCAAACTTCTGGGACGTGTACAGTCCGCGTCACCCTTGTGTAAAGCGCTCGAGCAGTGCGTACCTGGTCACAAAAAGTGAAATTACAGAGCAGCCCCCGATTTCTGGGCAAAGTGGTCGTGTCTATTTTTGTTTGCGGTTGCATCTGGCACTACTTCAGCGAAAGTGTTTCCTCTGGAACCCAGCCGCTGCAACAAGATCTGGATTTGTTTGCACGGTAGTGCGCCACCCGAGCGCTCTACACAAAGGTGACGCAGACTGTACTAACAAAGATATGACTCGAGAAGACGAATTCACACTGAACCGAGCAAGAGCCAGCTTGAAATCATTCACACCCCCCAAAATAACATACAACATTGGGTACCTCAACACTCTCACTGCAGCATTGCATAACATGTAGATTTGTTCTTATGAAAGCCGTACTGATTCGGAGTGATAACCTTTAGGCTGTCTAGAAATGCGGAAAGCCTCCTGTAGATAAAACGTTGGACAACTTTCGAAAAAACACTTAATAGAGATATTGGCCTATAGCTATTTAGGTAATCCTCTCCTCCTTCTTTAAGTATTACCGTCACTAGTGCGACTTTTAGTTGTTCAGGGAAACAGCCGTCACTCAGAATACAATTACAATTATGAGACAAGGGTGCTGCAAGAACATCAGCTACTACTTTTATTGGCAAGGCTTTAATACCACCAGGGCCAGCTGCACCGCAGCTTTTTAATGATTCAATAATCTCATTAATTTCAGCCTCATCAGAAGGTGATAAAAGTAATGAATATTCGACATTTCTTTTTATGTATGTTGTTCGTTTAGGTGATAACCCAGCATTTTTTTGCCTATTACTACCTGCTAGAAAATATTCATTAAACTTTTCACAGAGCTGTAGCCCTGATTTAATTTCGCCACCTAAGTTTGTCAGACGAAGCAGTATCCATCCTTCGAGCATTTAAAAGTTCATTAAGAAACCTCCAGAACTTATGTGGCTGATCAATATTTTCAAATTTACTGTTCTCATAGGGATGTTTCGCTTCCTTGATCCGGGAGTTAATTTCCTTGCGGAAGTTTTTAATCCTTGAATTTTGATTGGTCTTTTGTAATCCTAATCCTAAGGTAATCCTCAAAGACCTTGTTTCCTTGTCTTATTCTATGATAAATATCCGCATTCATCCACGGCTTTCGGGCTTTTTTAGATTTCTTTCAATAGCAGAAAAGAAAACTTTTATCATATATGTCCCTAATTTTACCGAAAAAAGGTAGAAAACCTTTTCTGTGCGTCGCTTTCGCAAAACACGCCAGACCAATCTGTCTCAAGAGTAAGGATGTTAAAAGTGGATAACGTACTTTGATTAATTTTCAGGGCTTTATACCCTTGAGCAGTCAGCTGTCTTGAGACACGACCTTTTAATATAAAGAATAAAGGCAGATGGTGGTTGATGACTGCAGACAGAAGTGCACCGGAGGCGGTGTTTCCTCTCTCGTAATTTGCAAAGCAGATATAAATCATAGTTTCAGAAGTGCCAGTTATTCGCGTGGGACAAGTAATAGTATTTCTGAAGCCATGATAAATCAATGTTGATAAAAAGTCACTCTGAGCACTGCTGGCACTTGTAAATCAATATTGATGTCTCCAACTACAATAGCCTTTCCATAAGTTTGGGATAATTCCAATAAAATTGTTTCTAAATATTCAATGAAACAGGGTATTTTCCCTGCCGGAGCTCTGTTGACAAGTACCACAACTGCATCGTTACATCTTAAGTTATTATTTCATAATAAGTGTGAAGTGTAGAGAATTCCTGTAGCACTGCAGTGCATTTGAGCCCAATCCTAACATATGCAGAAACACCACCACCTTTCTTGTCATTTCTAAAAAACCCAAAATGGCTATAACCGTCAAAAGTATCTACATAAAATTCATTAGCAAACCAGGTCTCCGTAAAACATAAAACATCGAATTTGAGGGTAAGCTCATAAAAAAAAAAAGCTTCGAGCTCTTTGCCCTTATTCCTTAGACTGCGACAATTGAGGGCAAATATAGAAAGCGATTTACGTG
Source organism: Amblyomma americanum (assembly GCF_052857255.1). Classification (NCBI taxonomy): domain Eukaryota; kingdom Metazoa; phylum Arthropoda; class Arachnida; order Ixodida; family Ixodidae; genus Amblyomma; species Amblyomma americanum. Next base: position 94,684,162 of record NC_135502.1, on the reverse strand, counting down.
TCCATTTGTTGTATGAAATATACTGATTAAAGTATTTATAGTCTCACTCCGTTCCGTACATAGCCCGTACAATAAGCAGCTCTTGAGAAGCAATAAAAATAACAAGCAGATAAGGCCACACGTGAAGCTATTTCTAGCTTTCTGGCCCGTGCCCGTTTCCACTTGACAGCCGAGGCTTTGCCGTCATGCTATCGATATCGCTAACATTTGCGATACGCAAGATAGGTGTTGACTCGCTTCGACGTGCAAGGATCTTTCCATTGCTGGTCCAGACAAAATTCCAGCCCACTTCTTTCTTTCGTAAGATAGCAGCGCCTAACAGTTGCTTATTCTTTCGAGTCAGGTGCTCGTTCACGAACACGTCTTGGTGTTACCTGATAGGCAAAGTTAAGCGATTTTTCATTGCCTTGGGCAAAACAGCACTGCGTTTGAAGCGGCGTGTGAAACGAACAATTACATTCTTGTTCCTGGATTTTGCTTTTTGCCTAATTCTTTCACAGCTGCAACTTCATCGCAGTCATTCGGTCATAGCAATAGGCGCAGGGTTCATTGATTGGTCAACCGCTCGCAATCAACCATTAGTTTAACTGCCAGGGCAGCAGGGTGGGTGCGTTGCCTATCCACTGTGCGGAACGCACTCAACATTAGAGACACAAGGCCGCGTCTAGTTGCCCGATACGCCAGTTTTCGCTCTGTAACCAGGTTCAGCAGGAGTTAAACCGCAGCTAATTTTGTCTGTTTTGCTGAATATGCAAAAGCGATTTTAATTTTTTTAAGCGAAATCTTCACTACACTAGGTGAAGGTAATTTCACCTTGCGTTGCCGGTTGACATTCAAGTTAGCCAGAGGTCGTGTGTGTATACGCCTTTTCACGGGCTCATAGCCGCCAGGGGGAGCCACAGCGCCGCAAACCGGATGGACACCCAGGAAACTTCCGGTCTCCCCGCGAAGCGAGCGAGCGAGCCGCAGGGTCGAGGCGAGTTTTTCTTTTGTGTTTGTAGCAGGGCCAAAGTACGGCGCGGTCGCCCTGTTGCATTATGTTTTCGGGTGGAAAAACATCTTCCGTGACCCCATCACGACGTGGACCGTGCTGTTGTGTGCCAGGTTGCAGCTTGCGACCTGGAACCAACCTCCTGTCGCAGGTGCGCACTTTCAGGTTTCCGGCAGACGCCGAGCGTAGAAACGCTTGGATAGCAGCAGTTCGGCGGGACCGATGGATGCCTACGAAAAGCTCCCATGTTTGTTCTGCTCATTTCGTTCAAGGTGAGAACAGATTTATGATGTCTGCTTGTGCCGCAGCTAATTCCTGCACGTCTTATGTGCGCTTTGAGATTGAACGTTGACTGGATTGAACGTTGCGGGTTGGCAACCGTCGCGACCGCATTCGCCTAATCAGCGGCTGCATCTCTAGCAGTAAAAATTGCACCGTGAAGTAAGGAAACACTGTTTTGCGGTTAGTTGTGCGTGCAAGGCGTCGCTTAGCCATTTCCAGGGCAATTACCCAGCTTGTGACGCTTGCAGTGCAGTTTCGATCATGCAGCAATGCGAGTGTGTGTGATTTACGGGCATATAAAGTCCCGAAGTAACTCAGCTTATGATAAACGGCGTAGTTGAGTGCTCCAGAATAAGTTAGACCACCTGAGGGTTTTGAATGTGTACTGAATTTGCACAGCACACGGTCGCTTTCTAGACGCGTGTCGCGTCAATCAAAACTCTGCCGCTATGGCCGGGATCGAACCCAGGTATCCCGGCTTAGTAATCGAGCGCTTAGTTGATGCTTAGTTTATGAGCGGCAGTTTTTGCTGCGATGCGGGCCCAAGCATCTTATTGTTGTAATGCCTAACTCGGTTGGTGTTCTTTTATGCGCATATCTGGCGCGATTGCTCAGGCGTCTGTTGCTAACCTTTTGGTCGTGTGTTCGATCCCGTTCGCTGCATCAACTTTTCTACAGGGACGAAATCCAAAAACGCTGGAGTATCATTCGATGCACTTTTTGTTCTACTATTCTCAGCGGCTGGAGAAATTAATTCGATCGCCTGCAAGTGCTGGTAAAAAGAGTGAAATGCTTCCAACTTGCTTGATTCAATATTTTTGTGCAGTTTCTTACTTACAAATGCAGAACGTAAAGTATGTAATCATACCAAGGAACCCTTAGTGTTTCTTCCTTTTCCTAGAGAAGTCCTGGGCAATATTGCTTTGGTGCATTTCAGCCAGTTTTTTTGTTTTTTTTTTTTGCATTTGGGAGTGCACATGTGGCTACTAATTTTCAAACATTCTTTTCTTTCTTTAGGTAAACCATCATCTGACCCCACACATCCCGACTATGTCCCCTCCATATTTCCTTATCATGCCTCGGGAAATGTGGCCCAGAAAATTTCTAGGTTCCAACGCGCTGCTCGAAAGGATGGATTGAAGGAAGCATCCAGACCTGCTGCATGTAATCCTGGGCCAAGTGTGCTTGACTGTGGGCTCAACACGACTGGCGCAGGACAAGACGCGGATGATACTGCACTATCTGCGACTGCAACTGTTTCCGTGGTAGAGAATTGCCACATGGAAACAGAAACTGATCTCAGCATGCAGAATATATCCCATCTTATTGAAGAGAATGGCAGGCTTAAGCAGCGTTTGGCCTCTCTGGATTCAGCAGCTAAGCAAAAGGCTGGTGAACTTGAAAACAAGCATACAAACCATGCTATTATAACCAAAGAAGTGGTAATGCAGTCAGCCAAAACAGTAAAGTTTTACACAGGGTTTGTATCTACAGCCATGTTCACTGCTTTCCTGCAGTTTGTGCTGTCAGCATGGAAGCCGTCATGTGCCACATGGCTTGATGCAGAAACACAACTCATCATGGTACTCATGAGACTTCGTTTGGGTCTCCTTACCCAAGATTTGTCATGCAGATTTGGCATCTCAAATGCCACTGTCAGTTCAATTTTTCATGCATGGCTTGATGTTCTTGCTGCAAACATGACAAAGTTGATAATCTGGCCTTCCCGACAGACACTTCAAGCTAATCGGCCAGCGGCGTTTCAGGACCCTTTTTTTGATGGTGTAACTGGCATCATTGATTGTACTGAAGTATTCATACAAAGGCCGATATTAATGACAGCAAGGAGCCAGACATATTCTCATTACAAACACCATAATACAGTAAAAATACTAGTTGTAATATCACCTTCTGGAGCAATAACTTTCGTATCAAAAGCATGGGGAGGCAGGACGCCTGACAAGGAGATTACTCTACGCAGTGGTCTCCTAGACAAGGTCGGAAGAGGATGTTTTTCTTGTTGACCGAGGATTTAGATGCGGTGAGATGTTTGCTGCACGAGGTGCAACACTTCTCATGCCATCACTGACTAAGAATCGTGCCCAGCTACCTGGTGCTGAGGTCACAACGTCTAGGAAAGTCTCTAGCGTGCGCATCCATGGTGAAAGGGCCATACAAAGATTGAAAGTTTTCAGAATTTTCCAGACTGTGCTGCTTTTGAATTTCGTGAAGAGGACTGGCGACAAGAACCTCGCAACCATAGATAAAGTGGTGGTGGTGTGCTCTGCTTTAGTTAATCTGCAAACCCCTATCATTAAGAATTCTCAGCGCAGAAGTGCTTCATAACTCTCTTCCACGAACGTGCGGTGCTGTGAGGAAACATGAATACAGACATGCTGGGATGGAACAGCAAATGCTCATGTGTGTGTGACCATACTGACAATCATTGCATATAGTTTCATAGTGTGTACTTATGTTTTCGACTACTTCCAGTGTGTCTGCACTACGTGTACACACACTGTGATAGAACAGCAAGTGCTCATGTGTGTGTGACCATGCTTTTCATTGCATGTATTTATCTTTTCTACTACATCCAAAATGTCTTCACTGTGTGTACACAATAATTCATGTTGTTGATGTTGCCCACATTGATCTTTTCACATTTGTTTATTCTATTTTCTTGCACTCTCTGCAGTCAATTACTGCATATTGTTTGACTCAGTTTTTAAGTATTTCCTGTTGCTTGTTCTCACATGTTGAGAATTGGGCTTTTTGTTTTCTGCTTGTATAGTTATTCTGTCCTCAGAGCAGGTGTTCAAATTTTTACTTGCTGTTTGCTTCTGTATCAGTTTTTTTTATATGTTCCCTGCTTGGGACGTGAAGGCGTACTGTATTTAAAATCTATTATATTTGAGTTTGCACATCCGACAAATGCATCCGACATTAGTCCTTGAAGTGAACATATTTTGTCAAACAAGCAGTGTTTATCTGCCTTTCGAATGTGATAAAATATAACACTTGGAGTGTTCAGCAAAAAAAAAAAAAAGCTTGTGCTTAAGTTGAGATGCTGTAAGCTACAGGGTTAGCCTTGAGGTTTCTGCCTACAATTGCTCCACCGTAGCGGCACCTACAGTAACTAAATTACATAATCTAGCGCGAGCGCGACCTGTATGCGAAGCCACCCATTGAACATTGGAAGCGTATAGAGAAGCCTCTGCTGCTCAGATTATGCAACAAACTTAGACCGCTAAGACACAAAGCATCAGTAGGGAACCCACACTCTAACCTTTGAAGGGCAGATTTTTATTCATCCGACAGGATAACAACAGGTTGAGCCGTACAAGACCCTAGCTTCTTGATAGCTGCCTGAATGGCAACGCTTTCAGCTGTTGTGGAGGACACGACTTCAGTAAAGCGAACAGACCCTGTACACTTCAAAGAGGGAATGTGAAAAGCAGCAGCACTAGCTCCTCTGGCCTTGTCCTTACTCATCAGCAGTCTGCCCATTATGTTGACATGCAGTGCAAATCCATTGTCGAGGTGTGCGTCTAAGTTTTACACACTTGAGGTGAAACGTTGCCTCACAGAGTGAGCATTCCACAATGTGGCCCAACTTGGTGCCTCGGCAGTGACATGTCTTCTTTGCACGTTCGATTTGACTGAAGATGTGCATTGACTGTAGTTCCGGGAATATGTAGGTGAAAAAAAATTTTGCTGCCTTGAGTTTAGTAGCTGCCCAAAATGTCTCGTCAAAGCTTATGATTTCTTTTGTTAGAGAGGAACCTGTAAATACCACAAAATATGCCTGACACAGCCCAGTTAGAGCCATTTGAGCCTGAATTTGTGTGTAATAGGCATGGTTATGCTTGAGCTGCAAGTCTTCATTCAGATATGCCAGTTTAGTTAAGCCCTTCGTCAGTGAAGCATCTTTCATAGTTGCAGGGCATTTCACTTCTAGTACTGATTTTGGACAGCATGAACAAGACACTAGTGCATCTGGAGATGCTCCAATAAAAGGCATGCTCCTTGCAATAAAAAGACCACAGTCTCGAAGACTGAAGTCCACATGTTTTTGAGACTCCGTTTCTATAAATGCCTGCACAGCTTTCTTCTCTGTTTCGGAGCCCCACCGCAGGTTGGAAACTTGAGGCGTCTTCACGTATCCCATAATCTCCGCAACAAGGCCTGCTGCACCTGTGCTGCATGCTGCGACACGGTGCATTACAGAGGCAGTGATCCTCCCTCGACGTTCTTGTAACCATCTTGGTGACCTTGCTTGGCCTCGAGTAGCTTCCTCAATTTCACTACAGCATGCAGCTGTCAGTTCCACTTTTTTTCCCTCGTCTATGTCGAGGTCTTGGTATATTTCAGCAAGGGGCGGTTTCGCAGAGAGTTGCTTGCATCTGCCCACTCGTACAGGTTCCAGGGCAGCTGTCTCAGGGGCAGAATCTGTGTCCTCGCTGTCAGAGATTGAAGTCAGGATCAAAGTGTTTGGTGCAATTTCCTGAAAAAACAGTATTGGAATTAGTGCCCTATTTGCAATGTCAGTGGATCTGGTTCTTTACAGTTGCACAAACAGTGAGCATTTTTTGTGTGTGTCCTTTCTCTACGTATGTATCAAAATTTATTTAATGAGAAGTCCTTACCTTCACTTGATGAAGAAACCTTGACACTTGCTCATCCGTGAGCACTGGTACTGAGTAGTCTGGTGCCTCGCTGACTTGGGGTGGTGCACGGCCTATTTTGGGCTTAAAAAATTCAATCTCCGAGACTGGTGCTGCCTGTGGAAAGTTCAGTGTCAATTACAATTTTGCTCACAACTCTGTTCATGGCAGAATGAAAACAAAGACTTACTGTGCTTCCCTTTGATGCCTCAATCCATTTACATGCAACATCAGTTGGGGACGGGTCATTCAGGCCATACTGCGCAGTTGCCTCAACTCTAAACAAGAGTGCAGCCACGTGTGTGCAGCATTCCCCAAGGCTGAAAAATAAGTAGGAAACATGAGAAATAAAAAGTTCACAAACAACTGTAATTATTGGTGAGAACTGTGGCCCTTGAAAAAGTTTAAATGCCTTGTACAAAAGAATGCTGGAGGGTGAGATTTGACGACTTTTGTCATCCACAAGGCAACTCGATTAGGATGAATGCAACATCATGCAGTCAAGCATCGACAAATGATCTGGCTAACTATGACATGAATATTGTCGCAAAGTAGTGGCTTTAATAAAGCAGACTTGCATGGAGACCAATAACAGCTGCCTGAACAAACGGATTATTGGGCTGAGTTGCGCCCCACGAATGAATAATATGCGTCGGTGATCACAAGCGCTCTCGGCGATCCTCGAAATAGACAGTATGGAAAGTTACAGATAACATGTTACAAATGACAAGTACAATCTAGAACAGCCCAGATGCGGCAGCGTGTCACAAACAAAACGAGATAATTCTGGACAAATCTGCATGCGGCGAGCAAAGCGATAAAGCCGCGCTCGGGCGGCTGTTAGCACAGGAAACAAAGTTTACAATGACGAATTACGGCAGTATGGCAAACATTTCATTACACGCGCATAGTTAGGTGAACAGTAGCGCTTTTCTGCGCTGTAACGCAACTAGTACAGAATTTTCGAAAACGGGAAAGTCTCCATTCTTTGTGGTTTGATTCATAAAAATGAAAAATAAGGCAAGGTAAAGGCTCATGGCATTGTAGCTCTTATGATTCGCCTACTTACCCGGCCATGCAAGTGCAATGCGCACTTTCGATGGTTCCATCCTCCTTCACGATGCACCACGCCTTGTAAGACTTCGAAAGCGTTTGGCTGGCTTCCACAGTCGCCGCAATAACAACAACGCCGTCTCCGTGCGCTCCCGCCTTGAAAGATTTCACTTGCTTCACCTTCCCGCATATGAATGCGTTGTACGCATCTTCAAGTTTGTAAGACTTAAACTGTTCGTTCGTGTAAAAACACACGCCTTCCACAAGATACAAATAAATATCTGCTACTGTCACAGGCGGCAGATTTCGTGGGCCCGATGTAAAGGCGAACCGGACAACGTCGTCGTCGAGAGCGTCAGGCAGCTCCTCACCTCTGAACGAAAGTTTCGCGCGGTACCGCACTTGCGCCTCGGTGTCCAGCTTCTTAAAATAATCACTTGACATTATTTTTGTACAAGCGACGCACAATGAACGTAAGCACAGCCTCAAAACACGCACGGATAGTCGGGGTCTCCGTATCGCGCCGCCTGAAAAACACTGCCGGAAGTTCTTCGCCGGAAGTTTAGTGGGAGCAGCCAATGAGCGCCAGAGGCGCGTGTTTGTAAACAGTGAAAAGGCGTATAGGTCTTACCATATGTGGTACACCATGGTATCGCACCATTTGACTTTTGACCTAACGATCCGCCGGTAGAGGGCGGTAGAGTAGGCCGTGTCGTTCACTGGGTGACCAACGTCTCGCGATCAACCATTAACTGGCACCTACCGGCATGGCAGTGTGGCAAGAAGGCCGCCCTGCCTATCCAGTGTGCGAAACCCTTCACGTTTCTAGTGCTCGTCTGTGTCGGCGGTTGGTTGTCGCCCCCGTAGCTGTTCTTGGACGAGCGACTCTGTAGTCCACCTGGATGGGCCATCAAGCGCCCCTGAACCATGGCGGTTGAGTAAACAAGGCTTAATTTTTGTCCAATGTATTTCAGGGAGAGAGAGATGGTTAACACCTTCATTGAAGCACCAAGTAATGTGTGCAGAGCTCCGTATATATCTCTCTCCTTAATGAGACTTTTCTTCTATGTGCGGAGAAGCCTTGGTGCAGCGAGGTCCACAAGAAAGCAGCCCCACATCCGGCGAAATCCATGCCGCCAATAGTAGAAAGCAAGATGTTATGGCCTTCTCCAAAAATCGTGACGCTGGTATATGAGGCAGTCTACTTTCCCGTACACTACCTTGCAGTATAGTGATTGATTAAAGATTTACCCTAAGTTTTAACTGCAGAGAGACACTGTCGCTGCGACGTACACCTGGGTGGTTCCTATAATTGCTAGTTAAGCCATCTGAGCTTCTCTTACGTTATTCCTCAGGCAGTTTGCCTACCTTGCAATGTTGCCTTCGCGGCCAGGATCGAATCCAGGAACACGTGGTCGCCAGATTAGGGCTACTGCAGCAGAGAAATCCAGGCAATGAAGAGCGCTGAAAAAAGCGAGCCCGACACCTTGTCGAGCGGCTGCATGTCATAAATTGAAGGAATAGGTTAGGGGGAGATGGTGGAAAAATGTGGATTGTTCCATGTGGTGAGACGGGCATCAAGCTATAAACTATGCAGAGTATTTTATGAAACGGCATAGTTTTTCTTTATGTGGTCATTCAGCGGTGAAGGAGGAAGATGCGACTCTCCTCTGGCACACCCCCAGTACGTGCAGTTCTCGTGTCAGAGAGAACGATGGGATACCGGTATTACGATTTTGTCATGCTGTCACACGGAAACAGAACTGAACTGTAAACCGTAAACGAACTTCTATATTGCCCTAAAAAGGAACCGAGCCAAGCAACATTTAAATTTTCGAACTTTAACCGAATTAATGGTAGAAACCTTTGCTCTTGGGTTTGGTCAAAGATCCGGAGGATGTTTACTTACTCAAACCGAACATTTGGATTTTGGCTAAAAACATTATTCTCCTGTAGATCGCCAATTGATGACAGCCATTGATGACAACTGAGTACCGTTTTGAACTTAGGGCACCAAATTATTCGGCATTGGTGATAACAGGCACAGAGCGAGATCTAATTCAAAATTAGGATGGCGATTTTGACGAAGGTCCGGAGCGTTCACGTACGCTTGACGCTACTTGTTTAGTTGTGGACGATTGCGATAAAGATACAAAGGAAGGAAAGCATGGTCACATTTGCTGCTTTCACGGTTGTCGCATCATATGAATACACGGGACAAAATATATAATTATACTTCACCGGATAATCCACTCTCTTTATTTTCCGTTTCATATGACCACCGCGAAATGCGTGCTGCTTGCAGCACTGATGTGCCGCGTAGTCGGACGGAAATCGATAAAGGAGCCAAAGCCATCACTTCACAACTTAAGGTGTCGGCTGAAAGAAGATGCATACCCATCACTAATATGGTGCGTTGCTATCCTCTCCTATTGCTGATATGCCGCAAACTCTGAGAAAAAGAGAAAGAAATGCATGGAGAGTTCGATTTCGAAGCAAAGCATGGGTTAAGAAGAAGGTCTGGTTTAGTCTCATCGCACCACAGGAAAGCCACGTTCTGAGTTCTCCTGAGTAATGACGTCTGCGGACCGCAGAGCACAGACGGGCCTCACACGAGCTTCGTACATACGAGCTCGACGTTGCGGGTCGACTTCGGCCGCACCAGATGTGGGAAAAAATCGCATAGAGGCATGATTGGACTGACTCTTAAGAGGCCGGCCCTCACAAACATTTGGAGGCGTTCCTAATATGGGACCCCAGTGGCGTCGGCCGCTGTGGAGGGCACGCTCAATCAGGGCCTTTTGGGCCTGTAGGTCAGAGCAGCCGAACAGGGTCAGCTCCCAGTCCTCTCCGGAGGGGTTAGGGTGAGGGGGCATAGAAGAGCTGTAGGGGCAGGCCCCCACCTTGTGGTAGATGTCCGAAGATTTCTCCAGATAGGCTGACCTAGCGTCGACCCTGCCGCGTTTATATAAACCGGTTTTCTGTCAGGCAGAGATAGCCGCTACTCCTAGCGTCCAACAAGCAAACCACTCGCAGACGCTAGAAGAGGAGGAGGAACGCCAGGGCTTGCGCAGCGCCGCCAGACCACAGAGGAGGGGCTAAGCCGAGGCGGCAGCGTATACATTCTTCCTCCATCCAGCTCGGGACGATTTTACTCACCGCCTGCGGTCGGGCTGACCCAGCTGAACTCGACGGTCACCTAGCTCGATCGCCTAGCGTATGCCTGAGCCCGACAACCGGTTTTCAGCGCGACTGATTACTGGACCCTTCTTCTGTCAGGCTCATGTAAACCCAAAGATGAATCCAGCGCCTTGGCCGGCTGTGTGAATTTCGCCGCCTGTAGGTAAATTGTCGGCGCCAGATCACCTGGGATACGGTATTATAGGTGACCGCGACCCATAGAGGTCTCTGCTAGAGGGAGAGAATCGGTTGTCTTCTGAAATTAGCTTGGGCTTAGCCTTGGGCACGGGCCAAGCATCGCAGTTGGTTAACGATAAAATATACACCAGGGTGAGTGGGCGACGAAATAAAGTAAAATGAAACCAACCGCCAGAAATAGTGCCTCCATGTTTGTAGTGGGCTAGGCCAGAGGGAAAAGGGGGTGGCTAAAATATTTGACCAGCGTGGTGCCTTCATAGCACTTCTCCCCAAATAAACTTTGTAGATAAGCTGACAGAAATCTGAATGCACGTGTGAGGCATTTCTTATGGAATAAAATTCATTGTTAACCATGCAAGGAAGCACCGGGCAGATTTTTGATTAGCTCTCCGCGGTGACCAGCCGCTCGCGCCGAAGGAAATCTGCACGCCAGATGCCTGCGGTAAAGCGGCTTCGCTGGCCGGAAGAAAAATTCGGTTTCAAGAAAACACGCGTCGATGCTGTTTCATGACAGCCGACCGAAGCGGAGACGAAACGGTCTGCAGCATGAGCAACAAATTCCGCCTTCCGCGTTCGCATGCGTGCGACTGGTTCTGTTGCTTTAGCTTTCCACAAACGTGTTGTCACTGTGTTTTATATTACGAGTGCAGAAAACACACTTCGATAAGCGAGCAACGTCAACGTACGTTATCGACGCTGCCACCAGCGGATCCTTCGCAAATAGGGACGACGATGTACGCAGTTTTTCAAAGATCATCGTTGCCAGATTATGAGGCCACTCCCTTCTGGGAAACTATCAGCAACACATGCTAGCCGCTGACGTCCCCACCCTAAATACCGGTATTGCGCTACTTGCTGACAGAGAAGTGCCATGCAGTCTAAGCACGTAGTCCAACATACTTAGAGCGTTCCAAAGGGTGGCTGCGGGCGCAGGCGACAAAGATTCGTAACCGGAAAGCTATTCGAGTCGCATCTGGTTTGAAGTGCTGCTTCTGGGAGAAGATGGCTGAGACTTCGTCGGAGCCGGAATACTTCTTTTTGACCACCGATGTTTGGCTGATAATTGCGGCTTTCCTCGACGTCGAGTCACTGCAAGCCCTTCAAGAGAGCGATGTGGTTCCTTGGGATATTTGGGTCATGCCGAATCTTAGCCGAACGGTTACGTTGAGCCGTCACTCGGATGCATCTGCCCTGCTTCGCTACCTGCTCTGTTGTGATCCACGTTCTGTCAGGAGTCTGCGTCTTACAGGCTGCTCGATGGCTGACCCTCAAAAGGTATTCCAGGCACTATCTGCGTGCGTACACCTGTCGGAACTATACTGCGTGAACTGCTTTCTAAGCCCTCGGCGCCTGTTCATCATCCTCACCACATCGTTGTCCGACCTGATCCGGCTAGAATGGTCGCTTTTTGATCAGCAAGCCTACGGGGAGCGGTTTGACGAGATCGCTGCCTCCGAGCAACCTGTCGTGCCGAAGTTACGCCACATGTACGTAGAAATCGGTGAGGACTGGGCAAGCTGTGACCTCCTAAAGAGAATTCAGAGACGTTGCATAAGGCTGCAACACCTACACGTCCACGCGATCCACGAAGACAACTCGGACACCATAGCTGCTTGTTGTAACCTGCTTAATTGCGACCTTAAGCTGGAAAGCTTCTCCTACACGAGCCAGGGGTTCCGGAGAAATTACGAAAGGTTCCTTGCGATGGCGAGGGAACTTCGTGCGCCGTTGCCAACCGTCTGTCGGGCCTCTGCAGTTTTCCGCAACGTCACTTATCGCATGTACCCGGTTGTCTCTTGCACATGCGTGAGCCTGAAGACAGCTATCTCTTCTGCAAAGCCAGCAATTCCGGAAGATCAGCTGATCTTCTGCGCCGAATGCTGCCGCGACGCGCCAAAGCAGCTGGTAGAAGTGGCTGGTCGACCGTGGTTGCAGCGGCTGCAGTCGCTGACGTTCGTTTTGCTTCCTTCGTCGACGTGGGTGGACGTAACCCATCGGAGTCATTACGTCAGCCCGGCGTGCTCTTCGCCTTTGAGCATGTTTCTCCGCTCATGCAGCAACCTGACCGAGCTCAACCTGAACCTTGTTCATTTCGAGCCTGGAACAGAGTTGAGCCAGATATTACCAACGCAAACCTTTTGTCTGCTGCGAGCCATTGCCCTTCCGCAGTGCGGCCTGCAGACAAACGCGTCTTTCTACCACCTCGCGGCTTCCTGCGCAATGCTGGAAGAGCTTGATGTGCGCGGCGGAGATGACATGAGCTCCCCTGACATGGAATGTCCTCTATGTTCCATGAACTTTACTGCTATCAACAGAGACACGGTATCCGCTTTGCATCGAGGGACAAGGCTCCAGAGGCTTACGCTGGTTTCTTTCTACGGCCTCCGGTGCTACAGATTCTTGAATGAGTGTAACTTGGTGCGCCTTCGCCTGTCCTGGCGAGAGAAGCGCTTGACTTGCTGCGATGGACGATCGTTCATAGCATGGTTCAGTACGAGTGAGCACTTGCGGTCACTGACCCTGTATATTCCCAACGTGGACCTGAGGTCGATCTGCAGCGACCTCGGCTGCGCAGGCGTACTGCGTCTGCAAACCTTGCGTATAGTTTCCGGCGTCGAGCCAAGTGAATGCGCTCAGGTGTCGATTACTGAGCTCTCAAGGCGGCTTCCACTGCTAGAAACTGTCCACGCGCACTATCTGGATGAAGACGACTGTGAGCGCCGTGTGACTTGGATTCGATGGCGGCAACTCAGCTACCCAAGTGAAGGGCAAGACATCGAGGATGGCGCCTTTGTTCCAAATGTACCGTGCTCACCCGATTGCTCTATGACGATGTTTATCGGATTGAAAAAGCCGCGCCACTAAAAAACAGCACTCTTTGGCAGTGGTGCCGTACTGGGGCAAGAAACAGGTTGAGCTACTTGTGCAGCTATATTGTGCAGATTTGCATACGCGTGTAACTGCGAACAGCGGTGCGGTTTACTTTCTGCGCAATTGGCGGCGCTGACAGGATATGGCTGTAGCGGTTCCTATATGTCTTAAGCTTTACTCTGTGGAATGAGGGATTTCGGTTGCCACCGCTGTTCCGATGTTAGTGCATTCTTTTTGCACAATGTGTAGTTGTATTACTGGCGTCACAAATTTGATACCATGTCAGTGGGCGCACCTTGTTCCACTCATTTTTTGCATGTGATCTCTTAGTGCTTCGTCCCACTTTCGCCTTGGTTGTTAAACATCGCCGAGCATATTTCTATCATATGTTGCTTTTATGTACAATGCTTTTGCAAGCTCTTGTGGTTTTTAGTTTTTGACGAAGGGGGGAGGGGTATTCCTCCGGTTTGCGAACTTCATGCTATTTCTTCGTTTCATATTTAGCTCAGTGTCAGCATTTGTTCTCCTGGCATGCTTTTCCAGTGTACTGTATTCTACCGCTTAGAGACAACCTGGCTCGAGCATTGCACAGCGGTTTTTGCTGTGTGAGCGGTCGTACTGCTTTACTTCGTCGGTTGTAATTTTATTCCTCATTCTATTAAAGACACAATGTATACTGAAACGAGCTTAGTTGTTTCTTTTATAGATGGTGTGCTTTTTGGTTGCTGACAATGCAAGGGCTTATCGTCAGTTTGTTCCCCGGCAGGATCGATCTGTCTTTCTCATGGGCGTACAGACAATACTGCACAAAGATTGAAGAGTGCTTGCGGGCAGCCATTTCAGAGCTGTTTGCGGATAACCTAGCAGATTAACCCACCTAGCTCATTCAGTATCTTCCGAGGAGTATTAAAATAGAGTCCGCTGCCAAAAATCATTTCTAGTGATATTGAATAGGCAGTATTTATTTCGCTGTTATTGGATGAGAAAACCTCAACGGTAATGTATGGAGGCAGTGAGTGCAGCAAAGTTGAGCCCCGTGTGTATTTCAACGTGCAGTAAATGGGAAATGCGCCAACTGTAGCGCAGAAGTGCTTTATGGTTTATTGGGGTTTAACATCCAAAAACGCCTCAGGCTATGAGGAACGTAGTAGTGAAGGGCTCCGGAAATTTCGACCACCTGGGGTTCTTTAACGTGCACTGGCATCGCACAGTACACGGGCCTCTAAAATTTCGCCTTCATCGAAATTCTGCCGCCGCGGCCTGGAAATGTTTCAAAGTGTATTTTTTGAGTGTGTGTTTGCGCGAAGTATGCGGCGCCTATTGCTACGTGTATTTAAAGGTCGCGCCGGCCGAGATGCCCGGCGTGAACTTGGCCCGTTTGCTCGTCTATATACTGTTGGCCGCAACTATGTCTGCACTGTGGCTCCGGCGGTGCCTTGCTGAGGCTCGTTGAATCCCTGCTCGGGCTATGATTCCGACGCTGCAAGACCTGCGCCTTGTTATATGGGGATACTTGTCTGACCAGTCAGCATCTGACGGCGAGACGTGGTTTCTGCGGCGCTGCCACACACGGTTTTCGTCATAGCCGACGGCAGGCTTGAAATGACGTGGTTACCGTCGTATCCTGATACCCCCCCTCCTGGTCTAGTGTTCTTAGAGCAGTGTGATGATTTGAGCGTTTGAGGGTTACTTTAGATTCACTTGTGCAATTTGTGCTGGGTGTCTTGGTTGTCGAGAGGCAATTTTGATCACAAAGTGAACAAGGGAGGAAAAACTGACGGAACGAGGTAGGCCTCCGCCCCCTTCTTTCATTGGCATATGTAGCTTTGTTCTCTCTACCGGGGAATTGAGAGACAATATTGTGCTCTTTCAGTCCTGTCTCTCCCCACTGAGATGATTTGCTTTTTTTTTCGAATCTTCGAATCGCCATTGCTTACACGGTTGTACTTCAGTGTGTAAGAGAGTAATAATTTTGCTGCATGTGTACTGGACTGTTCGGGTTTTTTTAGACACCTTGCAGTTTCTTGACGTACTGCCGCCACCACACTTAGCAAGAATGACGGACAGCCTCGCTGAGACAGTCTCCAACGCCACAAAGCTTTAGCCGCGGGCTGTGAGACAATCATCTGTGTATGTGTGCGGCGGCTGAAAATATCTCGTGTGCAGTTTGATTTGACTGCTTTTTGAGCATGTACCCGACCGCTGCGAAAGACGCGGGTTCGATCCCGGCCGCGGCGGTCGAATTTCGATGGAGGCGAAATTCTAGAGGCCCGTGTACTGTGCGATGTCAGTGCACGTTAAAGAACCCCAGGTGGTCGAAATTTCCGGAGCCCTTCACTACGGCGTCTCTCATAGCCTGAGTCGCTTTGGGACGTTAATCCCCCATAAACCATAAACCAAACCGACCGCTGCGTAGACAGCGTGCTCGTGAAGGAGGCCTTTTTTAAGGCGAAAGGCTTCAATAGCTCATCGTTGTCCGTTCGTCTTTCCGCGAAATATTTTATACTATCTCTTATTCAGATGACATTAACTCGATAACAAAAGAAATCCTTGTGCACGGCGCGACTCGAACGACTGTCCTTCCGTTCTGCAGCCAAGCTTGCTAACGACTACGCTACTTCCTGCCAACGGATATGTAGTTCTCTTTAGTGGCGTGGGCAGAGATACTATAGTTTTCATTCTTTTTACAGTCCCACAATAAGTTTTGTCTAGCGCAAGGATGCTGGAGAGTTTTTTCGGAAAGGCGCCGAATCATACGGATGCCTCCCGAACGCCCTCCAGTGTCTCCAGCATTTAAGGCCTGCAAACAATTGTGTACTTAATCAACATCTTAACCACACATGAGTGACACAAGCAGCAACACCGCGCTAAAGGCTTTCGCCTCACCACACTTTAGGCCAACAAAGTTCCTCCTGAATATTTTCACGTTTCGCTCGCGGTTGGGTCCAATGCAAACTGTTGTAGTTTTCTGATTACGTGAATCTTGTTTTGTGCGCAATGTTGCCGCAGCTCGCGCACCTTTCTAATTTGGCGACAAGGCTAGCAATATAATAAATTTTGTGTGTTGTGTTGTGTTTAGTGGCACATACGCAACTAAGGCCGTCATACGCCAAGCTCAAGGCATGTACAAAATAAGTGATTTGCACAGTGCTAGGAGCACGAGCTCAGGTGGCGAATATGGCAACGGCTTAGAAGAAATTGGTCTAAAATACGTAATTTTCAGTTAGACTCATCGGTACTTCTTTACTGGGATGCTCTCCGATAATCAAAAGCAGCGTCTAATAATGAGATTAGGAACGAGATCTTAACGTAATGATGATGTTGATCACACGTCGAGTTAACCGATAATGCGGTAATTTCCGGTAATGACAGGTCGAATTAAGCTATTGTTATTGATACGGCTGTGAACACGCTTTGATAATGAGGAGCCAATAAACAAGGAGAAGGACGCGAAGAGACGCGTACACCCCGACGGCTGTTTTTTGTCCACCAGACGTCGTGGTGTACGTCTCTCCTCTCGTCCTTCTCATTTTTTCACGGGTTCTCCTCTTCATAATGTACCAGGCGGCCCAGATATGCACTCTTCTTCGTTTATATACTTAGGCATCCCAGGCCGTGAAAATAAATTAGTTTGAAGAAACATCAACAGGTAACGTAACGTTTTAATAGGTATGTATGCAACCGGTTTTCTTTGGCCCTCCGACCCACGGGGATACTCATGCACGACAGCGCTATTACAACAGCCAAGCGGAAGCAGAGGCTTCCCTTCATCATCTTGTGTTTACCGAAACAATTTCTACAAGTTTTATTATAATTGAGCTCCTTTGCCTGCTACATCTCCATTTTTCCAGTAGGAATTTACTGCATACAGTGAACAATTTGCCTTTTGCGCTCCTGGTGGTGCGAGACAGGGCTGGGCACGGGTCGGGCCTCAAGCCCGGCTTGGAGGGAGGTTGGGTGCATGTTTTCATGCGGATGATGATTACTCGTTTTTATACTTCAGTCTTTAGATCTACGCCATGCCATTATGTTTTTGCGCTATCAGCGATATATATGTCGGCTATGAACTGCCTCTACACACCAAGTTATTCTATACTCCGTTTTATACATCAGGTTCAACGCTCTAATTGAGGCGAAATTCCTTTGCGCTTTCTACATCCTCGATCAAAAAGTAGTGCATTTCTTGGGGTTGGTGGTGCATTTCTTATTTCTCTTTTGCAATATTCTACAATATTATCAGCATGAACATCACCGTTATCCATCCCCAGCGAAAGGACTTGTGAAAGTAGTCCAATGCGTGCTCCTCTTACTTTACGCGAATAATCTTTTATGTCCAGCTATAATGAAACTGAGAGGTTTAAGGTCTATCTTAGTGAATACAACCTGCTCGTCAGACACCGAATGAAGTGCTCGGCAGATTTTTGAGAAGATGACCTCCATCACCGCTTGCCTCCCCTTGCCGCCATCACTGGCAGCTGCGGGCACCGAAACGAATTAGTACAGAGGATACCCGATGTAAAGCATGTTGGATCACTGGACGGCAACAGTGGCTTTAAGCGCACGCGTGTTCATGGTCCACCGAGAAAGCAGTGCGAAGGAGACAGAATACGACGGTCTGCGCTACGAGCCACATATCCCGCCTTGCGTAGTCGCATGCTTGCGACCTTGCCGCGTTAGTTTTCAAAATGAGCTGTCATGGAGTTTATTTCCGTCATGTATGCATGCAGTAAGCAAGCGCCGTCAGATTATGTTATCAAGGCTTCTGCAAACAGATCTTTCCGCAAGAAGGACACGGGATCTTCGTTGTGACCGAAATATTATTGTTGTCCGATTAAGGGCCACTCCCTTCTATGCATTATCAGCGACCGAGAAAAGCCATTGACGTCCTCGCCATAAATACACGTGTTGGGCTACTCTCTGTCTGATAACCACCCTGCATTCGAAACATAGGGCACTTACAGCGTTCAACAGCCAGTTGCCGGCGCAGGCGGTAAAGTTCGAGATTCAGATACAACTCGAGATACAGTTCGATACAGATACAGTTCGAAATACAACTCTGTTTGACGGGCTGCTTTTGGGCAAATATGGCTGAACCTTTGTCCGAGACCGAATGCTTCTTTCTTCCCTTCGATGTGTGGCTGAGCATTGTGGTTTACCTCGACGTCGAGTCACTCCAAGCCCTACAAGAGAGCGATGTGGTCCACTGGGATGTCTGGCTCATGCCGACTGTTAGCCGAACACTTACGTTGAGCCGTCACTCGGATGCGTCTGCCCTGCTACAACACATACAGCGTTATGATGCACGTTCTGTCAGGATTCTGCGTCTCACCGGTTGCTTGATGGCTGCCCCTGAAAAGGTATTCCAGGCAGTATCTGTATGCGTACACCTTGTGGAACTGTACTGCGTGAACTGCATTGTAAGTCCCCGGCGCCTTTTCGACATCCTGACTGCATCGAAGTCCCGGCTCATCCGGCTGGAGTGGTCACTTTTTGATGAGGGAACATACGGAGAAGGGTTCGACGACATCGGCGTCTCGAAGACTGACGTCGCGCCGACATTACGACGTATGTACGTAGAAGTCGTCGACGACTTTGCAAGCTGTTACTTTCTCAGGAGATTCCAGAAACGCTGCGTGAATCTGGAACACCTACATGTCCACGCACTCTACGGAGACAAGTATGACGCACTAGCCGCCTGCTGGAGCCTGAATGATCCGCTCTGCATGCTGGAATGTTGCGCCTATTCTGGACAGGGGTTCTCGGAAAATGCAGATTGGTGGCTTGCTACGGCGCTGGATTTTCAAGTTCCTCTGCCAGCCCTCTGGATGATTTCTGTCCTTTTCGGGAACGTCACTTATCGCATGCATCCGGTCGTCTCCTGCACGCGTGTACTCCTGAAGGACGTTATTGCTTCGGAAGAGCTAGCAGTTCCGGAAGAGGAGGTGGTCTTCTGCGCCGAATGTGTCCGCAACGAAATAACGCAGCTAGCAGAAGTAGCCGATCGATCGTGGTTGCAGCGGCTGCGGTCGCTGACGTTCGTCTTGATCACCCCATTGGATCGATTGGGTGTTGGCCTTCGCAGGCATTACGTCAGCCCGGCGTGCTCTTCGCATTCGAACATATTTCTGCGCTCGTGCAACAACCTGACTGAGCTTAACCTGAGCTTGGTTCATTTCGAGTGTGGAACGGAGTTATGGCAGATATTGCCATCGGAAGCACTTCCTCTGCTGAAAGCCATCGCCCTTGCGCAGTGCAGCCTGCAGACGAACGCGTCTCTCCAACACCTTGCCGCTTCCTGCGCGATGCTTGAAGAGCTAGATGTGCGCGCCTGTGACGGCAAGATCTCTCCTTTTATGGAGTGCCCTGTGTGTTCTCTGCCCTTTACTGCCATAAACAGAAACACGGTCTCCGCTTTGCACCGTGGAACAAGGCTGCAGAGGCTTACGCTGTATTCTTATTACGGTCTGCGGTGCTACAGATTCTTGCAGGAGTGTAACTTGGTGCGTACGCGTCTGTCCTGGCCTGGAAGAAGCATGACTTGCTCCCATGGCCGATCGTTCATCGCATGGCTCAGTTCGAGTGAGAACTTGTGTTCACTGACCCTCTGGGCTCCAAACGTACCCCTGAGTGCGATCTGCAGCGCACTCGGCACCGCTGACGTGTTGCGTCTACGGACGCTGTGCATCGTTTCCGACGTCGACGCAAGTGGCTGCGCTCAAGAATCGATTTCAGAGCTGTCAAGGCGGCTGCCGTTGCTAGAAACTGTGCATGCGCACTACTTGGATGATCACTATAAGCGCCGTGTGACTTGGATTCGATGTTGGCGACACAGCTGGCCGGGTGAAAGGCGGCACGTTGAGGCCGATGACTTTGTTCCAAATGCACCATGCTCACCAGACTGCACTATGACGACGTTCATCGGATTGAAAAAGCCGCGTCACTAAAGAAATAGAACGCGCTTTGACAGCGCAGCCGCATAGGGGGAAAAAGAGGTTGAACTACATGTGCAGCCCTATCATGCAGATTTGCATACGTAGCACCAATCTGCGTGTAACTGCGAACAGCGGTGCGCTTTAGTTTCGGCACAACTTGACGTCTTTCACCAGCCATGGCTGCAGGGACTCCTATGTGCCTTCACCTTCGCTCTCTGCAGGAGCTATTTCGCCTGTCAGCAGTGTTCGGATTTTATTGCGCTCTTTTTGTACGATGTGTGGTTGTTGTATCATTAGCATCAGCATCTTTTATACTGAGCTTGTGGCGGGAGCATGTTTCATTTATTTACCTCATGTCATTCCATGGGACATCATCCAGCGTAGACCCTGGTGGTTTAATATTGCCGAGTAGATATCCATCATACGTGGCTTTTACCAACTATGCTGTTTGAAGATGCTGTTATTTTAGTTTTTGACGAGGGGCCTGTTCCTCTGATGTGCGAATGATGTCATTTCTTCTTTCCATATTTTATGCAGTGTCAGCATGTGCTCAGCTTGAACGCGTTACCGCTGTACTGCGTTTTATCGCCAAGAGAAATGGAAGCTCTCTCGAGGCTTGCACACTGGTTTTTACTGTGAACTGTTGATACTGCTTTACCTCGTGTGTCTTCATTTTATTCCTCAATGTATTAAAACGACAAACTATTCAGCAGCGAGCCTTGTTGTCTCTTTTTTAGGTCTTGTACTTATTTGGTCGCTTGCATTGGAGGGCCTTATAGTTACTTTGTTCGCCACGGGGAGCGCGACCTGTTTGGCCTATGGGCGTACAGACGATACCGCTCAAGTTTACTAGAATCCTTTCGGGCAGGCATTTCTAGGCTATTCGAGGTTTATGTGCGGATAAACGTGCCTAGCTCATTCAGTATCTTCCAAGGCGTGTTAAAAATAGCATGCGCTGGTAATAATCATTCCTTATGAAAAGGAAGAGGCAGTATTTGTGTTGATCTCAGTGTACGACCAAACCACACCTGGGTCGGATGAAGGGAGTGAGTGCAACATGGTTGAGGCCCATGAGGCAGTACCGCAGCGTTGCTTCACAGCAGCGTACACCAAATTAGCAGTGCGCAAACTGTGGTGTGCAAGGAAGTCTTCAACATGTGTTTTAGTGTGTGTTTGCTCGAACAATGAGGCGGCTCTTCCAAAATGAGTTTCAGGTTCGCGCTAACCGTGAAACCGGGTCTCAACGTGAGCTTTTTCCTGTTCTGTTCTTGGCCCGAGCTATGCAGAGTGGCGGCGGCCGTGCCTCGCTGAGGCTCGTCGAATCCCTGCTCGGGCTATGATTCCGACGCTCTAGGGTCTGCGTGTTGTTATATGGGGAAATGACGTGTTTGCCGTAGCATTTTGACCCCTCGGCCTTCCTGCCATTATGCTCAAAGAGCAGTGTGACGCTTTGGGCCTTTTAGTGTTGCTTTAGCTTGTTCCAGATGATTTGGATGTCACGAGCCAGTTTTGTCTCTTTTGTTTTTTCTTGTCCTATTGAGATTATCAGTATTGTATTGTCCCAAGTCTTAAACGTATGTATTTGAGTGTGTCATTATGGCGTTGCAGCCTGTCTGAGCAGCGCTGTCCCTCATTCGTCTTAAATGTGCATGCAGCTGTACGTTGTAAAATAACGAGGAGCAATCTACTGCGTACCAGAACAAGTTTCTTAGACCACCTGAGGTTCTTTAACATGCACGCGCATCGCACAGTACTGTTTAAAAAGTGAACAAGGGAGGGAAAACCTCAGGGTAGTTGCCAACTAAAGTGGAAAAGGAAGGTGAAACCTCAAGGTGCTTGCCAACAAAGTGAAAAATTGAGGGAAACTATCGGGGTGCGTGCCAGCTACGGGAAGGGCGGGAAAAGCAAGTAAACAAGGGCGGGAAAAGAAAGTGAACCAGGAAGAGAAAACAAAGTGAACAAGGGAGTTAAAAGTGACGGAACAAGGTAAGCCTCCCTCCAATCTTTCATTTCCACATGCAGTTTTGATTTTGGTACCATACACTCCAGAGACAATTCGGGGCTGTTTCAGTCCTCTCTTGTCTCATTGAGATGATTTGTATTGTTTTTATCGAACCTACATTGCTTACACGATTGTACTTAAGGGCGTCAAAGACTAATAAACTTCCTGTGTGTGTAGTGGATTGCTCCAGGTTATTTTAGACCCTCTGGGGTTTCCTAACCTACAGACGCCTGCACGCTCAACGCGACTGACGGAGAGCCTGGCTTAGGCACACTCCAAGGCCACGAACCGTTAGCCGCGGGGCGCGAGATAATCACCTAAGTATGTGTGCGGCGGCTGTAAATAGCCAGTGTGCAGTTCGATTTGACTGCTTTTTGCGCCTGTACCGGATCGCTGCGTAGATAGCGCGCTCCAGAAAGAAGCGCTTTTTGCATTGTATGCCACACTGGCCGAGGTTGAGCAGTTTCGCGTGGATCCTGGACAGCCGTGCTGCGCCTGCGCGAGGAGCAGTGACGTTCATGGCACAGAGCTGGCAGGCCGGAGGTGCTGCCGCCGCGCGCGCCTCGCCGGAAACCGCACCACGTGACGCATCCTTTTTGAAACCGCAGCACGTGACCAACCGCGTGACAAACCACTTGACCAGCCGCAGCGCTGTGCCGCCGGCAGGTGCTCCGCACCAGGTGACCGACAACGTGGCCAACCAGGTGGTCAAATCCCCCACCCCCCACACTCACCGAATAAAAAAAATTGACAGTGGTTTAGCTCGGCTATGCAATGATATACGTAACGTGAGCTACGCAGCAATTTCGCTCTCCTCCATGGCTATACCGCACTGACAAATGTCCCGCTATATGTATACAACCACATATTCCTCTGCGCATGCGCACAAAAAGAAAGGCGCTATCAAGCGGCTCCAGCGCAGCGTCAGACTTGGCTACTGCGCAACGGAGGCGCACAGCTGCGCACGCGCCGGCGCCAGTGCGTCTGCCGCGGCTATGAAGTCACTCCTCTGGAATGCCCAGACCGGCGAGGCGCGCGCGGCGGCGGCGGCTCCGGCGCGCCAGCTGTGCGCCGTGTGACGTCACTGCTCCTCGCGAACGCGCAGAACTGCTTTCTAGGAGACACGACATACTTCTCAACCTCGGCAAGTGTAGCTGACCGAAAAACCCTGAGTCGAGGCAGGGAACCAAACCAGGGCCTATGGCGTTTGAGGCGGAGACGCTACCACGATGGCTCAAGGTTTATCCGTGAATAAAGGCGCATGTAGTGAATGCGCGCCTTTCATATATCAACTCCTCCGAACCAGATGTCACCGCGCTTTCGCCACGTAGATGTCATTGCGCTTTCGCTCGATTTATTGGATTGCACACGCACGAATTAAAATAATTTGCATTAACCGTAGTTCACTATTCAGAGTAACTTATTTTCATGGACTGCGTTGCCTAAGCATCAAAACTTTGAATAGTGGAAATCTGGGCCAGTTGGGTCATCAAGAAAAGAGTCAGTCGAAAAATGACTGGGACGAGAGGAGAGGCGCACCACGAGTACTGGCGGGAAAAAAGAAACAGTCCCTGTGGTGTACGTCTCCATACTCGTCCTTTGTTGACTCGTTCTCCTCTTCATTATTGAAACCTGTTCGCAGCCGTATCAGCAACATTGGCTACAGTTGAAGAGCAGATGCAGATGACCGGTTAACTCGAATCATCGTTACCATCAAGATTCTCTGAACATCTCGTTGCCCATGTCATTATGAGATGCAAATTTCGATTAGCGGAGAGCAAGCCAGAGAAAAAGCACCGAGTCTAACAGGAAATGACCTACTTGGGACCAGTTGCTTCGAAACCATTGCGCATTCGCCACCGGACCTGGTGCTCTGAGCACAGTTCAAAGCATTTGTTTTTTACATGCCTTGAGCTTGGCGCATGATCGCACCAGCTATGAGATAAACTTTGAAACGCGGGCGAGCTGTGGAAAATTCACCCAAAAATTTCGGTTCACGCGATAATAAAACTGCAACGCGGCGCCTGGGCGCGCGAAAGCCCAAATCCGAGCGAAACGTCAGAAAACGCGCCTTCACGAGCACGCTGTCTACGCAGCGATTGAGTGCAGGCGCAAAAAGTTGTGAAATCTAAGTGCCCGCCAGCTATTTATAGCAGCTGCAAAATTACTCATGTGATTATCTCGCACACCCCGCCTAACACAGGCCATCATCAAATATTTTTTTCCACCTTTCGATAGCCGTTGGGGTCTCGAGCCCCATGCAACGCGTTGCAGTTTTTTTATCGCGTCAACCCGACTTCGCGCGAAGCTATGGCAGCTCACGCGCCTTTCTAGTCTGGCGCGAGGCTGCCCATCTAACAAAATAAATGCTGCGTGTCGTGTTAGGTTTATGGCGTATAAGTAACTAAGGCTGTTATGCTCCAAGCTCAGGGTAGAGACAAAATAAATGCTTTCATTACTGCTAGGAGCACGAGATCGGTTCTTGAATACTCATGCTTGTGAAATGGGTCTTAGACCCCATCTTGTGTAACCGAAAAATACCTTGTGCTAAGGCGTTCATTGGCCGCAGATGCCCTTGCACCATAAAAAATGTATAATCATCATCATTTTAAATGGTTTTGATGAAATTGGTCTCAAATAGGTTATATGCAATTGGACTCATTGTTACATTTTACTTTCCTGATCTCCTTGAATCGAAGGTGGCATCAAATAATGAGATGGGGAAGGAGATGTTGACGTAATCGTCATGGTAATGACGCGTCGAGTTAACCACTCATCTGAAGCTGCTTTTCGACTGAAGCCAATGTTACTGGATACTGCTGCGAACACGCTTTAATAATGAAGAGGAGAACCAGTCAAAAACGACAAATACGAGAAGAGAGACGTACACCACAACGACTGTTTTGTCCTTCAATTTCTCATCTTTTTCGTGAACCAGCTGGCTCATATTTCCATGCTTCTACGTTTTAATACTTGGACACCGAGGGCATCATCGTTCGGCATCTGGAGTGCGATTACTCAGGGCTTGTTTTGGTGTTTGTTTTATATATAGAAGCCTCTGAATAAAAATTCTTGTAGTTGCGAGTAGGCGCTGTGCCCCCACTGTGTCCTTGTTTGTGAGCAGCTGGATTTATTTCATTTCGCTCTCAGACTCTTGGAGTGACGCCCAGGTGACCGCGCTAATTCCGCAGCCAAGTGGGCGCTCCAGCCTCAACTCTTCTTTCTGCGTTTACCAAAACAATTTCTTCAAGGATTATTGAAATGTGAGCTCTTTTGCCTGCTGAATCTCAACTTTTGCAGCAGGAACCTAGTTTCACACAATGAACAATTGACCTCTTGCGCTGCGATTGGAACGAGACCGGGCCTGGTAGAGTCGGGCGTCAAAGCGGGCTTGGTGGGCCGCGTTGTGTGTGTTTTCACGCGCATAGTTATTACTCGGTTTTATACTTCACGCTTTAAATACATGCATTGTTTTTATGCTTTTTACTTTCAACCTCACATATTTCAGTAATGGCTTGCGTTTAGAGCATGTGGTGTCAGCTGTTAACGTCCAAGAAATGGAGTGCCCAGTATGTGTTCTTATACATACGTGCTATTATGAGGTAACTCGCCCTCCCTATACATATATATATTGCGGCTGCGCCGGGCGGAGCTGTATAATGACTGAATGCGTACGATTGCGCCATACCTCCGAAATGCCCCCTCCCCTTCTCCGCTCCTCGCTCACCACCTACGCTGCAGCCCAAGCAACGCCGCAACGAGAGGGGTGGGAAATATGAATGGGGGAGGCTTGTTGACCAGCCGCGGAGGTGCCTCTTCTCACGGTCCCTCTCTGGGCCTGCCCACCGCTTAAGCTCCAGCAAAAGGACTCTTCGCTTTGCATCGCCGACGCGCTCCGCCGTCCCCGCTCCTGACACGCGAGAGACATCGACGCCGGAATCATGCGAGCAACCACGCGGCGGCGATGGACGAGCGCTACTCGTGCCGCGTCTAGTGATGTAGCTCCCTTTGAGGCGGTGTTGCCGCGAGTGCTTTCGCAATCCCTACTAGGTTTAACTTGCACTAAGTTGAGAAGTTAACCATTTTCTGACCGGGGTATTTGCTTCATTGCAATTTCCGCGGAAGCTAGTCGCACTAAAGGAAGCAATCAAGGAAGTACTTGGCAGGTTCTTGTGAAGGTGCCCCCTCCCCGCTCGCCTCCCCTTGCCCCTATCACTGCCAGCCGCTGGCGCTAAAAGAAATCAGTACAGAGGTTGCCTGCGGTAAAGCGTGTGGGCTCACTGGACGGCAACTGTGGTTTTAAGTGCACACGTATTCCTGCTCCCCCAAGAAAGCCGTGCAAAGCAGACAAAAAACGACGGTCTACAGGGTGCGCAACAGATGCGGCCTTGCGTGGTCGCTTGCTTGTGATCTTGTTGTGTTCATTTTCAAAATGTGTTTTCATGGAGTTTTATTTACGAGGTCATTGCAGGCATTAAGCAAGCGCCATAAGATTGCGTTATCCAGGCTGCTACAAACATATCCATTCGCAAGTACAGCAAGGGATCGTCATTGTGACTGAAATATTATCACTGCCAGATCAAGAAGCCACTCCTTTCTACGCCTTATCAAACTGAAGCTAGCCGTCGTCGCTTTAAATACGTATGTTGGGCTAGTTGCTGTCTGAGAAGGGCCCTGCAGTTGAAGCACAGCGCACTTACAGCGCTCCCCAGCCAGCTCCGGGTGCAGGAGCCACAGTTCCAGATCCAGCGAACCATCCTGGTAGCATCAGTGTTTGACGTGCTACTACAGAGAGAAGATGGCTGAGTCTTCGTACGGTCCAGAATACTTCTTTTTTCCCAACAATGTTTGGCTGGTCATTGTGATTTACCTCGACGTCCAGTCACTCCAAGCCTTGCAAGAGAAACAAGAAAATGATGAGGAACTTCGAGTGTTTCCTTTTACATCATAGAAAAAAAATCTAGGTTTGCACCTGCTCTAGCTCTGAAGAAAAATGGCCGAAGAGCAAAAAGGTAAGCACGAGCATACAGGCACAAAAAAAATGCATCCTTAAGGGTGTAGTTCCATGTCTACAACTGGAACCTACTAACTCGCTCCTACATTTCTCTACGAAAAGCTGCCGACGGCCTCTCCAAATTCTCACTCGATTTACGGCATTCCCAACCATAATTATGATACCAAGATGTATTTTGCACAGCGTGTCTGAACCTTTTTTCTGCGCAATCGCACTAATGATGTCTGCATAGACCGTGCTGTTCATGGCGTGATTTTTTTCTAAAATTTTGAAGAAAGAAAAAAAAACTTTGCTAGTGGAGGTCAACCTTCAGCAAACCCTCTCTCACAATAACGCAACGCTAGCATGTGCTACGTATTTTGTCAGAGAACATCAACAGACATAAGCTTCCCTGTAATGAGTTGTGCAAATGTACTGAGGTGACAGTTCAGCACAGAAGACAACATTGGTGCGCGCAAAACTTACCCATAACGTGCATACTTTCTCGAACTTTATATATCCCATTTCGAAGAGTCCCATTGGGGGCGAGTGATGCTTTGCACGTAAGCTGCATATGGCGGGCAGTCCAGATCCACTTCCTTTTAGGTCTGCACATTCTCAATTACATTGAGAGCGGTCCTGGCACAACCGTCCTCAGATACTCCCCACATGTTGTGGCATTGTCCTCATAGCGTCTCACTTCGAGAGTCTACAGTACACCACGCACAGTACACCACGCTAGAGCAGTGGCTGACGGACTCCTCGGCCTCCCCAAATGCCGTGCGAGCGCTGGTGCGCATGGCTAACCCGCTGGGTCTGACCGACGCGACCTTGTTCGATCAACACCCTCTGTTCTGCTGCCCCGGACTAGCGGCTTTGACAAGAAATGTTTTCCACCACCATCCGTCCTACGACTATACTTGCAGTGGAGAGCAGGCGCCGGCTTCCGGGCTATACTATAGGTTCGCAAGTGAGAATAGCGCCATTGTTAAGCCATTGCCTGGCACTCGTATGCCTTCCAGTCGGGGCCTGGCAAGTTGTCAGGCGGATGCAATCTCATCATCTGCCATATAAGCCTGCCCTGGATGCACCAGGGTCAACCGCACGGCTTTGGGCAGCTTTCTAGACCTTTAAAACATCATTCAAGAGTTGTATAAGGGGCGTCTGCAGTTTAGTTTCCGTTTTCTCGGCGCACTGGCGTTGGGCAGTGTATCTGGCGTGCATGACGGCATGGAAGCGCTGCTTGTCTCGCAAGGTCAGTGTTAGAGGCAGCCGTGGCAAAGAAATGTGCAAG
This sequence comes from Amblyomma americanum, assembly GCF_052857255.1. Lineage (NCBI taxonomy): Eukaryota > Metazoa > Arthropoda > Arachnida > Ixodida > Ixodidae > Amblyomma > Amblyomma americanum. The sequence continues at coordinate 94,655,702 of NC_135502.1, read as the reverse complement.
CCGACTTCCGCTAATCAGTAGTTGACCGAAGCGGTTACATCGCGTACGAAGAAGTGTCGTGTAGAGAAGAGATTGGAAGCAGCCCCAGGCACTGTTTGTAATAATACGCAACAAATAAGCGGTCACTAACTCTGTCACCGGCTGTATGAAAATTCAAGAAATAAGCTGAAACCATTTGCCATCCAGCCGCCGCGGTGGCTCAGTGTTTATGGCGCTCGGCTGCTGAACCGAAAGACGCGAGTTCGATCCCGCCCGCTGTGGTCGGATTTCGATGGAGGGGAAATTCTCTGGGCCCATGTACTGTACGATATCAGTGCGTGTTAAAGAACCCCAGATGGTCCAAATCCCCAGAGCCCTTCACTATACGGCGTCCGCATGGCCTGAGTCGGTTTGGGACGCTAAACCTCCATAAACAATAAACCATTTGCCATCGAAGCAATTGAGGGAACGTTTATGAAATCAGCAAACGGCTCTTCGGTCGCCTTCGTTCCGGAGCATGCATTTACCACTACACAGTATGGCGAAGTGTGCTAGGCAGTGTACTCATTGGTCAGGCTGGGAAGAGAACTAAAACGGGCACTCGCAACGGAATCGCCGCTACACACCGTCTTTCACAGCGGCCCGTTATCGGCTAGAGCGTCGAGATAACGAAGATAAATATTTCTGATAGGGGTGTAGTCTACGATATTTTCCCTCCAAGACCATTTTTCAAGGCGCGCTTCCCTCTCCCCTCAAAAAAAATATAAAACGTGCGCTGCTGATATATTCAGTCGGTGCGTGAGTTAAAAGCCCCCGCAAGACAGGTGGGCGGAATAATAAATGCCAGCAAATATGTCCTCTGTCTAATTCAAATTCAGTTTATCTCTAACAAAATAAACGGAGGGGCTCAAAGAAAAAGTGAAGCAAGTTATCTTGATTGCGTTCGAGCCCCTCGTTTCATGGTACACAGTGACGACTGAGTTCTATACTAACGATATGTAATTTACATTCTAGAGAACGAAGCAAAAGGTATATTTTGTACAGAGAGAACCTAGTAAAATAAGTTTATAGTTTATAGTGCCATTTTTCCAGCTACACAATTGTAGTGCAATATGACAGAAAAAAAATAGTATGAATAAAGCATTTTTTATTTTTTTTTTACAGCAGAGCACATGCACAAGTTCCTGAGGTTAATAATGTCAATGAAAAAGCAAATAGTGTTTTCAAAGTGTTCGTAGATTCAATGGCCTCATCCTTGCTCTCCAAAGAAAACCTTAAGCTTGGAGATGTTAGTGCGGTGAATGCCAATTCGATAGCAGAGAAGATTGTTTTATAATGTTAAAAAACAACGACGTAGCATTTGTTGGCCTAGCTTTGTCCTTAAAAATAATTTTCCAATGTTTTGAAAAACGCGAGTCACGAAGGCTTCCTAACTTCTGTAAATATGCCATTTGCATTATGCTCGTGATGGCTGTTGAGAAGTTGTTTGTATCTTTTTGCCAATGTGTATAAATATAAAATATTTGTCCTTGTTATTTTAAGCCGAACAAAATATTCGCCATTGGGAGCTTGTGAGTCAGCCCCTACGATATGACGAATGGAATTTTTTTGTAGTATATGTATGCGATTTAGGTTATTTATGGCTGTTCTCCTATATACTTGTCAGATTGCCAAGCGACCGTTTCCGAGCAGCTTTTACCCACAGCTTCCTCTATCATCTCCTTGGAAATAAAGAATATTATTATTATACAGTAAAGCAGTTTCTGATAAGAGAAAAAAATTAAAGCATTGCATATGTGCAGTTTGACTGCTTGTGGTAGGAACGAGCGGAATTTCGCGAAAATTCATACAGATTTCGATACTTTTGTTATAAATAGCATGGTTGTCCCATGACATGTTTTTGTGTAAGTATGCTCCCAATGTTTTAATTATGTCAACGATTTCTATTGCCTCTGATCCTAACGTACTGAGTACGATGGCTGTTGACACCGTTTATTTGAACGAAAAAAGACAGCGGTGTTTACGTTTTCTGTTAGTACGCATCTACTTTTTCTCTCGTGAACGCCACGGCCCGGATTAGTGGCAGACGATTTCCGTTCGGCATCAATAACGAGGACAGAAGACTATACCGACGCACGAAAGAAGTTACTGCCGTACCACTATACCACGGTAATGAGCCTCGCCTGACTTGTTCAGAAATAAGCTAGATTTTCCTGCATGAAATCTGCATTGTAGATACCAATTTGCACGGGAACCGAACCAGCCTAACTGATTTTGCCGAAATGACAAGTAGCTGCAGTGTATTATATTAGCTAGATCAAATCTTTTTCGTGGCGAGCAGCGTGAACGGCGTGTCGATAAAACAAACCGAGAAAATATGGCCTTTTCTTTTTCTCTTTCAGTCTTCTGGGCCATTTGCAAAAGCTACACTTGTTTCACGAGTTCATATCTTGCTCGTACACAGTCCAGAAAAGAAAATGGAAATGATTGTTTTAAAAACGATCCAAATGAAATCATTCTAGTTGTGTTGCCGGTCGGCAAATTGCCAGCTTTCATTTAGTCTTCGACACTCGTATTTTTCTCTCAACGAAAGCATGAATGACCGCCGTGGTGGCTCAGTGGTTCTGGTACTCGACTGCTCACACCGAAGACGCGGGTTTGATTCCGGCCGTGGTGGTTGAATTTCGATGGAGGCGAAATTCTAGAGGCATGTGTACTGTGCGATGTCAATGCAAATTAAAAAAATCCCAGGTGGTCGAAATTATCCGGAGTCCTCCACTACGGCGTCCCTCATAGCCTGGGTCACTTTGGGAGGTTACACCCCATAAACTTGAAAACATGAAAGAATTGCAAAATGATTTTATTACGCGGTTCGACGCGGGTGCGCTGAACACAATTAGAGAGAGCCATCACTTCCGGGAACCTGGTAGCAGTAGTTGTCCTTGCAGCGGTTGCGGCAACAAATCAAACCCAGCTTGGTGCAGTTGAGTTCTTCACACGTCGCGTTGGTCCTTGAGACGGCGCAACTGTGGTCTAGAAAAAATGGCGTCGGACAGATCTCTGGGTATTCAGATGGAGGACCGGCTCCTGCAAGTTGAAGAAAAATGCTTAGGAAGCGGGAAAACATTTGCAAATGTCTCGATGACCAATTAGTTGGCGCATTCTTTCCCCAGAGTACCATGCGTGATAATGAAGATTCGAAGAATATGCAAAGTAGCGAAAAGCGGCTATTGCATTATTTTCCGACGGCATTTGACAAATCCAAAAGTGGCAAGATTACACTGTCGCCTGCCGACAGGCGGTAATGGCAACAATTTGTAGACATTCATAGAATCAGCACTGATGTTTGATAAGAAAAAGATAAGTACTAAACGTTCACTGGTTACAGCACCAATCATAGTATACAAAATTTATTTCTTGTTTTGGAACAAGCAGTAGTAGCATCAAGACACTTTTCAGGAATCAGTTCTCGTAAAATTCGGCATCACAAGGCAAAGACGATAACATGCTTGATTCAGTGTTTCGAGCGCAGTCAATTATCTGTGGCGTAAAATAAGTTGTAGAGTTCTTAGTTACTTTATTTCACGATAGCTAAAATTTTCCGGTTTTATTTCGCAGCACGTAGCTGTGAGCGCGTCTTGACCAAAAGCGCATGAAATATTCGTTGCCAAGCTCCCTTCGGTATGTCTCAACTTATCTTAAGATACGCGCCGTTATACGAACACGGTAGTCACAACAAATAATTGTCGCTCTAATGAAGCTGTTTCACGACCTACATAATCCAGGCTTCTTTCTCGTGCACGGATAAGAACTGCCCTTGCACAAGGGCGGATTTAAGTTGAAGGGGTTTTTTCCTACCATCCAGCTGACACTCCAATGCATCAGCGGTCTACAGTTCTACACTGCCGAAGCGCACTTCGTCCGATTATCTTCACGCCTAAAGTCACCGCTAGGCATTTGTTACCATATGCCTTGCGTGACCGTATTTGCAGTTTAAATTGAAGTATATGCCAAAGTGGCTCCGTACCTTTGACGCACCAGCTTCCTCCGCATGGCTTGGGACAGCACTCGAGGCCCTGGACTGCGCACTGCTGAGCGGTGCACACGGTGAAGGAGCAGACGCTGTTCGAACCGGACCGCGTTGGGGGACACCCTCCGAGAACTCCCCCTGTAGCTACGAGCATCAGCAGCGCTATGACTGCAGCGAAGGGAAGGAAGCGGCGAGCACTTTTTTGCCTGACAGGCGTCATCGTGCTGGCGGATCAACAGCCTGTTTCGTGGGCGACCAAACTGAATCGCATGCTGCGCTGTACCTAGTTATATACTCTGAACAACCTGTGCTGACAGTCACGAAGGAGCGGGATTTCAGATTTGCGCCACTGGTATCACCTTGACTCGTGTGGCATGTCCCACATATCCTCGTGCCTCCTTTCCATGACTAGGGAAACAGTTCCCAAAGCACTTTGTCACTCGGGAGGCAGACACAGCTGCGCAATCCTATCCTGTAGCATGAAACGAAAAAAAAGCAGAGATCGCATGCTTCGCCTGTCTCAAAAATTATGTACTCGGTCTTATTTAGGAATAAGACTGTAGCCACGAACGAGCTATAGGCTCGCGTTTCTTTTTTCATCGTTTTTTTTTTCTTCTGCGTACTATAAGCACACGTGTACGAAAATCCTATTGTCTGTTTTTTTTTTCATTTCAAACGAAAATCGCTCGTGTAGGGGGCAGTACAGCACCGCGTTTAGGTACAGTCAGTGGGTTTAGCTCTTCAGACTTGCTGCAAATCGTCGCCGCGGTGGCTCAGTGGTTATGGCGCTCGGCTGCTGACTCGAATGTTGCGGGTTCGAACCCGGCCGCCGCGGTTGAATTTCGATGAAGGGGAAATTCTAGAGGCCGGTGCACTGTGCTACATCAATGCAAGTTAAAAAAACCCTGATGGTCGAAATTTCAGAAGCCCTTCACTACGGCGTCTCTCATAACCTGAGTCGCTTTGGGACGTTAAACACCCATAAATCAAGTAACATATTGCAAAGTATAAAGCGTACCCTGCATGTTCTTTAGTTCTCGGGCAAAACCAGATTTTTCGTGATTCTGAGACCCTGAAGACACACCTTAATAACTAAAAAATGCGCCTTCTACAGAACGGAAGTTCTACAGTCCACAAAACAAAGGACATCGCACGAAAAATGGTGGATGCATTACACTTTTTACAGAGGGTTGTTTTTGGTGAACTGGTGGCTCAAGCCTCTCGTAAGTTTGTTATTCATCACGCCGGGTAATTTTAACACATAAGTGAGAATACAATGCTTTTTTTAGCAGCAAGGGGCCATAGCGCAGGTACTAACCAGGCGTCTCATTGGCATCAAACGTTAATCTCGGGTTCGCTTCGATAGAAGCGGTTAGATACTTGGAGAATCGGTATTGGACAGAGAGATCTCCATCATGTGGGTCCCCGCTCACGAGGGGATTCCAAGCAATGAGGCTGCTAACAGTCTTGCCCGAGATATCTACACCCGGGCGGCCATAGCATAACCCTTACCGGATCGAAGGACCCGCTCATCACGTACTCGGAAATCACGGCTGAATACAGGTATGACAGACTAGACCTTCCACCTCCAGATCGGTCTCTCACGTCTAAGGGGTGCAGAGACTCGAGAACATTACAAGCCAACCGATTCTTCCCTCTTATTCATATGGGGAGGGAGGGGAACCAGCAAATTTCTGCAGCAAATGCGGGATAACAGCTAATCAGGATCATCTCATTTGGAAATGCCCCGATTCTGCCGGGCATTTTGGTGGAATCACAAAGACATTAACCTGGGCTGCGCTCCTCCGGAGCAGCAAGCTCGAGCAGTCCGTTTGGCACGAGACGCTATGGGAAAGACGTCCACCTGCAGGGCTCCTTCTCTCTTGGAGGCTCCCTAGAGTCTGACTGAGGGAGCGGAGGGGCCTCCACATCGACGGCAATAAAGTTGTCTTGAACTTGAACTGGTTGGACCTCTCGGCTCGGCGACAAGTGCTGCCTTCTGCTTGAACTGTTTTGAGCGACAACTGTTTCTCGGGCTTTTTAAGCACCTGCGCCGCCGCTTGGAGGGGGATAGACCGACACACCGTGAGTCGAGTGCTGCTCCCGAGTGTGGAGTCAGATGGTGCGACGCGATGTAGTTTCGCCGGTCATTGCTGCGCGAGAACAGTTGAGTTTGCTAGTACCTCTCCGCCCCTGTGCCGATCGTGTTCTGTACGATGCCCTGTAAATAGTGTATAAAATGCCTTTTGTTGATCTTATAACGCCTGACTCACAGTCTTCGCTAACGCCACGAGATCTGGCAGCGCTCAGCCACGAAACGGCTGGCGAGCGCTACAAGACCACCTCCATGGCACAACACTGGTGGCAGCGGTGGGATGTCCAGTCCCAACCGCCCTACCTTTGCCTTCCTTAACAGCACAGTTCCCCAACAAACGGCCTTCGGCCTCCCTTTCTAAATAAGCAGCCCATTCATTCATTCATTCATTCATTCATTCATTTTATCCTTGGATATGAAGTGATGTGGCACTGATCTCCCATTTATCTTTCATGATTAATATGTTCCTGAAGACAGCCGGGAGCATATTGCGAAACTTCATAGCCTCTGCTCTTTTGATCCCTCGCGTAAAGGAATTAATGAAGAAAGAGACGTCATTGATGTTGTTGTTAGCCTATCAAAAGATGGCACATACCCACACTGGAGGATCAGCTATGAATCGGGTAACTATTCACCTGTACTCAGTTGCCGCCGCGGTGGCCGAGTGGTTATGGCGCTCGGCTGCTGGCCCGAAAGACGCGGGTTCGATCCCGGCCGCGGCGGTCGAATTTCTATGGAGGCGAAATTCTAGAGGCCCTTGTACTGTGCGATGTCAGTGCACGTTAAAGAACCCCAGGTGGTCGAAATTTCTGGAGCCCTTCACGACGGCGCCCCTCATAGCCTGAGGCGCTTTGGGACGTTAAACCCCCATAAACAATAATCCATAAAGCAAACCTGTACTCAGCTAATAAAAAATAAAAGTACGCGGGAACGCAACACCGGTAGATTCTTCCTTATAATAATAATAATAAGGACGGAGCCCTGTCCTGTCCTCATCTTCTCTTTGTTCTTCAATCCCTCTGCACAAGTTTATAACTTTAATAGCTGTTATGAACCAACTCGCCCAGACAAAAGTGCTTATTGTTCTGATTCCCGTACTTTGTAACCGATCTTCGGTTTTGTCGTGCTTTCATATTGTACAATTTATTTTTCTGACTACTGCGAATAGTTATATTGAAATATACAGCATTATGTGCCCGCTTGTGCGCTTTGAACAATATTCATGATAGCTTCACGCATCATTGGTCAGGACGTTAACGAAGAAGAAGGCATGCAACGGTCTGTCAAGGATAGCCGCACTGCTCTCGCAAATCTTTTGTTTATTTCTGTCGCTGCTGCCGCAGCTGTGATTTTCATCTTGCTCATTATTGTGACACCGCCCCTGAGAGTCCCTAAGCCAAGCTCGCCCAGCCCTTCATGCGCTGCTGAGACGGTTTTGGAGCTGCTCATCTACGCCAACATGACCCTCGATCCATGCGCCGACTTCGACCGCTTCATGTGCTCTAAAATTAAGTTCCGGGACGACGACGATGTCATTTGGCAGAAGTACCAGGACACCGTGGTGTACCCGACACTCCAACGCATCTACGACGACAAAGCGAGCAAAGCCGTGCACTTGCTGCACAGGTCGTGTCTGCGCAACTTGCTCGACCCTTCCACCACGCCGGAGACGATATGGGGCCAGGTGGTGGACATACTGGTTTCCTTCACTACCTCAGGCCCGCTCGACGCCCAGGAGCTGGTTGGCGTCCTTGACATCAGGTACGCCCTGGGAACACTTCTCTACGTCTCTGTGAGCACGCTTGCGGATGGAAACCGGAGTGTACAGCTGAGTCCCGTGCAACACTCGACGTGGCCCGTTTTCAGTGACTCTGTGCGGATCCAAAAGGATCTATACCGCCGATTTCTAGTGTTCACTGCGCTCTCACTTAATCTGACAGCCCGAGCTGCAGGCATCAAGAGCCTATTTAGGAAAATGTCAGTTAACTCTTTCAGAAGGAAAGGACGGACATTAAGAGGGCCGGTATCTCTCCTGAAGCATTTCTTACCCATTCGTTCCTTCGAAGTATGGAAGGCGTCCCTTCTAGCAGCATGGGCCAGCCAGGAGCCTGTCCACCTTCTCATCATCAGCTCCTCCGCGTTGTTCGCCGCGCAACTTGAAACGTTTGCGGGCCGTGACCAAGAGGACGAAGTGCTCGCGTATATCCTTCTAGTTACCAGCACTAAGCTTTTTGCGCACATGCTACTTGTCTCCTCTCGGCAGGACCTGCAGCTTCGCCTCGCTGCTTGCACGGAATGGGTGGAGAATTTATTCCACATTTGGGACGCTGTGGCCGTTGCACGACTCGGCAGCCGGGTAAAAGACGAAATGTTGGCTTCGCTGGTAAAAACCACCGTGGACTCAACAACCGACGAAATTACAAATATGTTCGGGAAGAGCAAGGAAGGCTCCAAGCTGCGTGCCTTCTTATCGACGCTCAAGTTCTTCGACTCGAGGAAGCTAACATCGCTTTACATTGCCTACCTGCCAAAGTTTGCCCGTGGCGACTTCGCGAAAAACGTTTTTGCCGTTCGACAGTTTCAAGCGAAAACGAAAGCGCTCGATTCTGCTTTGAACCTCCAACGCAGCTTCTTTTCCGATACGGGCGGGCTCAGCACAATGCTGGCTATTGTAGGTGAGCACATATTGTTCTCACCCATGGTCTACTCGGTGTTGAACCTCGAGTGCGGACCCACGGCCTGGTTTCTGAACGCACCCATAATCGCCGTTCGCCTCGCTGACGAGCTGATATGGACGATGCACACCGAACTGCCCGATAGCCTCAATGCTTCCGCGGCCGACAACACCTTCAGCTGCTTTAACAAACACGGTTATATCCTGGAGAACCTCAACTATCCGCACCTGGCACTGCGTATTGCGGCACGCGCATTTCCGTTCGACGATTGGAACAGCCAGGCGGCTCAGCATGGCGTGTGGAAAGTGACACATAGCCAGCTCTTTTTCATGCTCTTCTACCTGAACGAAGTGTGCACTTCTTCCTCTGCATCTGCAGCACCGGGCCGTCCTGGCACACCTTCGTTTCTGTCGGGCCTGCCAGAGTTCAGCCGTGCTTTCGGGTGCCGCTCCTCGCTGCCAGTGTCAACCATCATGCGCTGTGATTAACCTCATCCTTTTTGCCATGTTTCTTGATAAGTGCAGTTTATGAAGCAGTGGACGTCGCGCTTTGCGGGGACATCGAGCAGATTGTAACACTTGCTGGGCTGTCGTCTTAATGTAGCGTTTGTGGGCTCTGTTTACTAGAGTGGAAACGTTAACGGCGCATCTATTTAGACATAACGGACCTAGTGACTGTGAACTCATGGTGATGATCTTTAAATATTTGTTCCGTATTGTAATAGCTGGAAATGGTTTCACTGCTGAAAGTTGGACCTACATTGCTTGTGTTTTTGAAATTTCTCATTAGATTTTCAACGGTGACACTGTGGCTTCGAATATCAGTTGAATTTGCAGAATCTGTGCCTTGCTTTCGTTAACGATTTCAGACATTCAGATTTCCAGTATGTAGTGTGCAACAACGCGCTCTAGAGAAAGGAAGGTTGAATTGAGAACGTAAATGTGCGAGAGGTGTATCAGTTGAACTGTGGTCATTTTGCTAGCAGTTGAGATTTTATTGAATTGGTTCGAAACAAGCAGAACCAGAAATGAAAGCTTCTTAATGTAAAAAAAAACTTCTCTCCTTCAGCGTGTGGCCAAACATCATGCATATGTGCTGCTTTGAGTAATTGTTATATGTTATCTTCAAATTCGCGGTTCGTTTCGACAGCCGTAAATGTGGAACTAGTGCCTTACGAAAAATATTGTATACATAAAAGCTGTTTTTGTAAGACACGAGGCTATAAAGTTACGTTGGTTATATATTACAACCAGTTTACATTCCTTGCGTAAAGCATTTCTGCACCAAATAAAAGTATGTGAAATAAGCGTTGAATAACGTTTTCGAGCGTGCGAGAGAAACTGTTAGCCACCTGGTTTGCTTGAGCATATTGCATGCACACGGCTAAGGGCCGTACTTATGTACGAGCCCCTCCCTTCAACGTGGAAGACCATAAATCTGAAAAAATTCTCGTTATTTCCTGGCGCGCCGTTCTCCTAGAAAGCTTCGAGGTGATATCTGCTTGTTGTTGTTACTGTCTTATTATTTTAATTGTTCGTACTATTACTGCCGTCTTCCGGCAAGCCGTGCTTTGCAGCTGTGTCTTATTTATAGCAAAATTCAGACGGGTGCACCCAGTGTAGATGGTAGCGGCTTACCGTTGAGTGACGAAGACAGGACGGCCCAGAGGAGAATCGCTCGAGCTCATCTCCTCGTCGATTTTGAATTCGTGGCGGGCGGTTTCCCAGTACGTTGCTGTTGAAGGTTTCCTAGTTAAGGGAGAATCTAGTGTACGTATACGTAGATGACTTCACTCACAAGATTGGTGAGGAGCGCTGCCCAAGCTGCGGCGACAGTGACAGCGATGAGGAACAGTTAAGATACCGGCAACCAGGCGCCAGATGCAGCCTCGGAGTGTGTGGCAAAACATTTTTTTTCTTGAATGTAGGCAGAAAATGCAACTGAAAAATGCACCTCTCGTGTAACGATGACCCCTTTTAAAATCGCGAAATACAATGCAGCATTTAGCCAAGTGCACACTGTACATAATAAATGCCATGCTTACAGAGCCTAAGTCGCATCCAGCTGCAAAATATTCGGTCGAATTAAGTGATAGACACTGCAGCGGTGGCCTAGACGTTTTAATATCAGCCTCGCATGCGGGAGGTGCGGGGTTCGATCCCCAGTGCCACCGGGTACCCACCGGTGATACAATGGGTACAAGCTTTCCCCTGCCTGGTGCTCGGCTTCTTTAGAGTGAAATGCTTGGGAAATGGGTCTCTGACCCCACCCTGAGTAGAACAAAACAACTTTGTGCCGTGGCGCTCTTTGGCCACAGATGCCCTTGCGTCATTAAAATTCATCATCGTATTAAGTTATAAAACGATGTTCTGTCAAGCTTGTAGGTAACAGGTGACGACTGGTAACATCTGAAAGAGTTTTTTTTTTAATGTAATAGCAGAAGGTGGTCCTTCTTTATCGACGGTAATACTTCATAATCTTATCGCTTGCCTGCACTATTTCAAATCGTTTTCTTTCGGAAGGAAAAAGGGCCTACCTTTTTAATTCACCCTAACGTCAGCTGGAACATCTGGTATGCATATAGGGTGAGGACTTTTTGTTTTCGGAAATACCCAAATCGACCAGAGCATGAACTGAGGAAAGCGCGAAAGTTTCTTATTCGCATAAACCATAGTTATATTATGTCTTCAGACGCTGCCGTATTCGGTTTGAATTGAAGTAATTGAACCTCTGTTTAGGAATATTATCCTTAAATACGCTATTGCGCTGAATGCAGCAAGAAAACGATTTGATGAATAGTCGCGCACAATAAGCGGAGCTCCTATGGTTTTGCAACACACGAAAGTAAATGTGAATGGCAGCTTCTGTCATATGCTCTGACATGACAGCGTTCCTCTCACCAGGGCTTTTCTAGACGCAGCGAGGCCCCTTTTGTACTCAATTTCTGCAAAACAAAAGAGATATGAATGCGGCTTTCATTACAGTATAATTTGACTTCGCTTCGGTTTCTGGATTGGGCTCATTAAAAAAAACTACTCATATGTACCGGACACCTTTAACGTCAAAACCTTCAAGATGTGTCATATAATATAATGGAACGCATATATAATGGAACTGAAAGCCACCCGTAACTATTATGAAAACACGTACTATACTCAGTTTCATACATCAGGTACAACGCTGTGAAAGGTACGGAAGTAGTCCGGAAGGGAAAATAAAGAGAGGCGTGTCACTCCGCGCTTGTTCTGTGCCCGAGTGGTCTATGGCACGAGAAAGCGACAGCGTGTTCTCAGCAGTAACAGTGCATTTAATCAAGATAATGATCAATGTGTCATGGGGTAAGCCTGCAGGCAAAACAGTTACTATGTATCGCTCGCCACAAATTATGCGCTCCTTTTCGGTCGCGGATGCAGGCAGCGCAAACATGAGCTCTAGCTTTGACAGCGTTGTACATGATGAACTCTGAAGCGCTGACAGACGACGGACGAGAGGAGGACGTGACACACAGTGCGCTGAGTTCACAATGTCTTACCAACAAGCCCAGTAACACATCCTGTTGCACATGATGTTTGAAACGGAGTATAGTTAATGTCAAGCTTGCCATCGCTTGTCCCTCAGCTACTTACGTGCACTATAAAATTAAAAAAATTGGGGGGGGGGGGGCACTTAAGCTCCACCTTATGAAGGGTTAGCTTAATGACTTAATTCCCAGATATGCAGAAGGACATTCTCTACATTAAATTCATAGATCCCTGGGAGTCATCATAGCCCTCCTGGCGCAGTGGTGCAGCGGTTAAGCGATGCGCCACTGCCCTGCGACGGCAGGTGCTCGCAGCGGTGGTCCTTGGCAGCGACGACGAAGTGAGAGGAGCGATGCACGCAGACTTTTAACGCGGAAACATAAAGAGTCCCATTACAAGAAAAGCCGGCGGCGTTTGTGTGTGTACTCGCAGATGGTGCAGAAAATCCCGGTGATAGCAAAAAAAAAATAGTGACGTTATCATGCGGCCATATGACGCACACAAGCCAAGCTCGCCACTTCCGGCAATCCTGAACATGTCACTTGTCTATCTATACTCGACACTGGCGGATCTCAATATGGCGCCAGCTTTGCCGACATTCGTTAAAAAATTGTGACGCAACCGCTTGTCACCCAGCGTTCGGGGTGGTGTCATACGCGCAGGTATGTGCGGATGGCGCCACTCATCACGCCACCGGAAACGGTGCAGACAGCGGAGCGCACTGACTGCGGCGCCCCACAGTAATGATTGTGCATTCCCACTCGTAAACAGGCTGGAATGTCTGACAAAATGTTTTATTTTTCCGGGATCAAGGCACGGGTAAAACGCTGTACGCCCTATGTCAGTCTTGCAGTGACTGTACTGAAAGATGGTAGTTAACATTTTTTTTTTTGCAAATAAAACACCATTTACTTTTTAATGTCACCTTGGCATATTATGCTGGAATTAAGGTTGTGAAACAGCGCGTGGGATCTAACGGATGCCGCACTGAAGGGTGGTACGCATTACGATTCCTTGCGGTTCATCGAACTGCACTTACTTCGCCCAGAGCGCAGGCGTTTTTGCCCCTGCCGAAATACGGCCGCTACACCAGAGATCTGATGCGGCGACCTTGCATGGGCGCAGCCGTCAAACGTTTAAGCCACTGAGGCAATTCCGCGCGTTCTGAGCAAGATCAGTTTCGGAGACACAGTTGCTTTTGTTCTCGCATAGATTATTCTGATGAGACTCGTTTTTGCGGTTTGCCATTAGCACCTGGGATACGCCAGTGGTACGGGTGAGACTCTCTACTGTCAGCCTCATCTACTATCCGTTAGCAGTTGACAATGTTAACAGTATCTTTAACAGCTTTTTACTCAGTTGGGGATAATTATAGATTTTTATGGCACAAAGGCATCTATGGCCAAAGAGCGCCTGGCACAAGGTATTTTCGACTTCTCAAGGTGGGGTCAAAGACCCATTTTCCAAGCATTCCACCCTAAATAAGACGAGCACGAGACCAGGGGAAAGCTTCTACCCATTGTACAACTTGTGGGTACCCGGCGGAACTGGGGATCGAACCCCGCACCTCCCGCATGCGAGGCGGATGCTCAATTACTTGGCCACCACTGCGGTGCTTTCTTACTCAAAAGGCATTTATCTGTTGTGTGCACAGGTTGGCACAGGGAGCGAGGTCTTTGTCGAAGAAGCAGTCCTCATGCAACTGAATATGGGATGTC